>NW_026606944.1:0-600000 GCF_029890125.1 Rhinichthys klamathensis goyatoka
CCTTGTAAGAGGATTTTTTCAAAGGCTGGAGAAATTATCTGTAAAAAAAAAAAGAAGTAGGCTAAGTCCTTCCACAGCAGAGAAATTAATATTTTTGAATAAAAATATGTAAAAAAGTGAGACATTGTGGCTTGATTTATTTTATTAATATTAATTTTGCAGGACCAAAATAACATTATGCACAGTGAGGAGCCTATAGGTTGCAAGATTCACATATTAGAAAAGTACAATAATAAAAAAACAACAAATTTTCATGGCTCGTCAAGGTTGTTTCAGATCAGCACCTGCAAGTGACCACTAGGTGTCACCGTGGAGACGGGTGTCGAAGTGATTCGAAGCCTCGAAACAATATGGACCATTTGGTTCAACTGTTTCATTGCTTCACGAAGCCTCGATCTGCCCATCACTAGTTTTTTGACATGAATTGTAACTGTCACATGACTTGTATTTGTCACGTTACTTGCATTTGTCATGTGACCTTTTGTGTGTGCCTAATTAAGGTAATCATCTGTCTGTTTAAAGTTGACTTCAATCTACATGTGATTGTGTGTGCCTAATTAAGGCAATTATTTGTATCTATTTAAAGTTGACTTCACTTTACATGTATATTGTGCCTGATGAAGACCTGAGGGTCAAAATGTTGCTTTTAATAAATTCTTTTGAGCAGTGCTTTTCAGTGTGCGGACTTCACACTACTTTATTTTGTTTATTTCACTTAGGGGGCTTTCACACTGGCAGTTTAGTTCGGAACGGGACACGGTTCGCATAAAAAATCGCTAATGTGAACACTGTCATGGGACCCGGGTGCGCACTGGGGTACTGAACCCGAGACTACCTGGAGGAGGTGGTCTGAGTTCGGTTGCTCCCGAACCGTGCCGCGGTTCGCGTGAATGTGAAAGCAGCACGGACTTTGATGCGCACTTGTTCAGGAAGTAAAGTAACCTGCGCATGCGTTTTAGCTTATTGTGATGTATTCAGTTAAATAAAACACTTGTAAGGGATGATAGTGTTGATGATTTTACCTTGGATACGAGCGAGAGTGAGCCTGCAGTGTATTCGTGCATTGCGCGTGGAATCAGGGCACCAAATTTGGAAATCCTGTCTCCTCAAAAGAGTCCGTTTGCAAGCAGCAGAAGTCCACCTTATGTGACACACGCACAGTAAACCTGTATTGTTCACTCAACTGCGCATAATAGCAGCGAATTAATAAAAAAACACAATATTGCCCCACGTTCTGTTTTCTATCATGCGCCGTGCACGTTTGCGATGACGTAAAATGCACGCAAACGCACCAGGGTTCAATAGAATCAAGTTGAGTGTGAAACCAGACCAACGCTGCGGGGGGCGCTGGGAACAAACGCGCTCGGCTCGGACCGCAGCAAACGAGCCCAGTGTAAAAGCCCCCTAATGCCGAGTTCAGACTGCACGATTTTAGCCCCGATTTTGGCTCGCCGACAGGTTTTGAGAAATCGCCGACAAATGCCCGAAATCACAGGCAAATCGGTGCTCGTTCACGCGAGTGACAATCACGCAGTGTGAATGAGCAAAGACGCGATCTGAGAGAATCGCCGACGAGTCGCCGACGCCCGTGAGATATTTGGCATGCTAAATATCTGGACCTGTCGGCGATTCAAAATCCTGCTGTGTGAATGTGTTCTGACTGAAAACTACATCGGCGATGACCGACAGCCAATGAGAGAGCAAGATACAGGGAGGAGGAGGAGTTATAGACCAGAATGTCAGTATTTTAATAGATAGGCCTATATTTACAATTATATCAAACAGAAACAAAGCACAAACATTTGCATGACCAGCAGCAACAGCAGGACATTTGCAAAATTATTTATTTACCCCCAACTCTCTTTGCAAAACACAGTCCTTGCTCCCCTCGTCTTCCCAACCATTTCCTGCATAAACGTTTTTTTTTTTTTTTTGCTACAAATCAGTGCACAGACAATTTGTAGGCTATCATTTTTAATAACAAATTCAGTGTCGCGCGAGAACTCCGGTCTCACGCACGCGTGATCTTCCGTTATTTCCTATCACTTCTCGCGTTTGGTTGGTTGTGAATCGTAGTTTGCGGACCAGGCAGAAGTTGTCGGCGATTCTTTCTTTTGTAAAGTCATGCAGTGTGAAACCTCCTGTCGCCGATCCATCGTGCAGTGTGAACACAGCAGCAACTGAATGTTACCCCAGATAGTCATGCAGTGTGAAAACAACAGTGACCCGATTATTTTGAAAATCGTGCAGTCTGAACTCGGCATTAGTTGTCCTGCACCTGAGCCCAATTTGGGTGTTTGGGATGTGCACACCAGCTTTGCATTTTTAGACAGGACCTCACCACACAGAAAACATAATGGCTGTGGAGGCTCAGTCGTTGTTGTGGTAAACCCAACCATTTTGTAACTGTCTTGATATTGACGTGCTTTTGTTCTGTTCCTTTTAATTCGCTTTTCTGGTGGGCTGGAATTTACTTGTCTTGTGTCAGACCAGCTGGTAGATGGCCCATAATTTTTTTTAAGCCACCTGTCCATGATTGCTGCTCTCCCCTATGTGACAGTTCTCTGACTGAAATCAACGCGCTGTAAACGTACTGGATTGAGTAAAATGGCGGCAAATTGCGGCAAAAATAAAAACGCACGAGGTCATTTAAAATAATGTGTAATTTCAACCTTAAAGGGATACTTCAGGATTTAGCATTAAGCTTTGTATCAGTAGAAAACCAGTAGTATTTTAGAATTACCGTGCTTCCCCCCCCACATATCCCCCTGATATGAGAGAAAAATTAATTTTTCGTCTGGAAAAAATCCTCCGATGACGCAAAAATCGTCATTTTGCGTCATCGGAGGATTTTTGTGCCAGAGGCTAAAGACTACAGCCAGTGTTCCGCATGTTTTCACCACGTCTATGGGGCGGGATCTCACTCACAGAATGTAAAGAGAGTGTCAGCCATCTTTCTGCAGAAGCTAAGCTAACACAGGCTCTTGCCTCTTGGTCTGTGTAGAAAGTTTGTATAGTAGGCTAATCACGATGGCGGAGGGTAGTTTTGAAGTTGAAATGGCAGAAGGGGATTTCGAAGATCTGTTGCGAGAATCTGATGCTCGTGGCTACCTGTACGAGCCGCAATACAGCGATAAACAGTTGCGGGAGATGGAGGAACCAGAGGCGGCCGGAGCGAGACCTGAGCCCGGCCAGACTCGAGCTGGGGCGGACTGGCGGTGTCAGTGCTCTTGCTGTGCGCCTATGGAAACAGATATAGAGTCCTATTGCTGTCGCGAATCTCAGCGATGCCATTTTCTTCTGGAGGAGATCGCTGAATCTGCAGAGCTTTGAGTGTAAAAGTGTTAATATTAATTATTTTTTTAATTAAAAGTTATAACTCACATTGGTTGTGGTTCTTTTTATAAACCTTTAGTGTTACTATGGATTAGCCTAGATAATGTATTAGCTTAGAGAAATAGTGATTTCAATTGGAGGAAAACAGTTCATATGCAGAAATACTAAGCTACTCTGTTGACATGGCCCTGCCTTGCATCATATTTTTAATGTGAAAGTCTAAGTTGTGTTATATACATTAAGCTAGTACATCCCGGTACAACGCAATTTAGCACCATTTAGATGGAAATTTATCAAATAGTTGTATTTATTTTTCGGATTCTGCCGCCTGTAACCGGTAGGCGTGGTTTTGGAGTGGCCTTGTAAGGGCAGCAAAGCAAGTGCATTCTGGGAGTTGTTGTCTTTCAGCCACATGAGTAAAAAATACATTTTCTGCCTTTTCTCAGTCTAGAATGCTTCAATTTCAAAAATAATTTCACATTTCTACTATATAAATGACCAATATTAAATACACATTCATCTTCCCAGAGGTGAAGTATCCCTTTAATTCTGGTTTTAGTAAAGTAAACAATAAAGCTAAAAAATAAATTTAGGATATTTAAAAATATATATTTTTAAATGGTTTTTCGGACCCCCAGCAATTATGCCACGGATCACTAGGGGTACGCGTACCCCCGGTTGAGAAACACTGTTATATGGCACTTAAAGTGGTTCCCCTATGATTACAAGCCAATGAACCACTTTAAGTGCTAATTAGCACCATTTTTGCTTAAAGTGTGGTACTGACATCACATTTTTATTGACATTATTATCAATATTTGTAAAAATAAATGTTGGTTATTTACACTACAGCACCTTTGGGATCTGAGGGGAAAGACATTTGCGAGCATCACATACAAACATTATTTTAGTGTAATGGATGTAGTCTAGACGGCAAACCACAAAGTCATCTTTAGTCCCAAATGCATCCCACTGATCTTTTCCTTTAAAACGATCAATGTTTTTCAACCAGGAGATCTTTCCTGAGACCACTGTCCAACCGAGAAGTGATGATAGACCTCCAATTATGTGTTCATCCAATTATCCTTCATTTTCATTTGCTCAATTTCCAAAAGAATGAACTATTGCGTTACTTTCAAGTACATGTTTAAATGCTCAAATGTGACCCCACCTCCACCCCTCTTTAACGGAACTTAAAATACATGTGCATGTTCAATTATTAATGATAAACCTGAATATTATAATGAAATGGACACTTAATACAATACATTATTAACAGAAACAATGTACACAAATCTAAACTATTTTAATGTTGCCATGGGACAAAGTGAGACTAGCCTCCAATCAAAAGCCATGTATGTAGATATTATGTTTATATAGTGGATCGATACAAATAACACAATGTTTTGGAACTTTTGATATCTATTGCCACTCAACAGGCCACAACTGGGCAAAAATAATTATGCTTGTTAAGCACTATACCAAAAAGAAATTGTCATGATCCTGGTTTTTTTTCTCTCTTTTCTCTCTCTGTCTCCATCTGCAGGCTTCTCTCTGTTACTATTTCTCTTGCTCTCATCCGCTCTTTCACACACTCCCTTTAACACTCACTCATCTCCTTCAGCTGTCCCTCGTTTTCTCATCCACACACCTGCTCTCTATCTCCTGTCATTAGTCTCTCTATTTCTAGCTCTCTCTTTCTCCTCTTCTCTGTCGGATTATTATTGTCCGTCACGTATGTTACTGACTATTGTGTTCCATCGACAGAATATTAGTCCTGTCCTGTCCTGTCCTTCACTGTCTGATTATTATCTGCTGTATGTTACCTGATTTGTGCTTTGCCCAGTTTTGAGAGAGTTGCAGAGGGTTCGACGCCTCACCAGCATTCCTGGTCTCTCCTCACACCTGCCGCTTGAGCATCTCACAGTCTCAACCAGAATATTTTATTGTGAACTTCTTTTGTTGATCGGCCATAGCGGCTTTGCCTTATTTCCATTAAAGAGTTGTTTCACCTGCTTTTCGCCTTTTGGATTCTCTCCCTCTGCCTACCGTGACAGAAATAACAAATATATACTCTCTTTGTAGTGCAAATAAAACAAAACAAAAAATCTTTATTACTCCTTAAAGGAGTCCAGACATTAGAAAAATATCAGTCTACACATGCGTTTTATATTGAATATGAAGGAAATACACGTGTTTTATATTTAATATGAGGGAAATACACATGCGTTACGGACGTGACATAAAACCCACCGGATGAAGAAGGGTTGGCTCTCCACAGAACATAAAATATTCATTTTATTAAAAAATTCGTGTTCGCATTCATGAGGAAAAAACAATGTTACGGATGTGACCGGTCTGAAAGCGGCACTAAAAGACTTTAAAACTTTCACAGAGACCTCAAACAGAAAGCACAAAGCCTTTCTTTAAAGTGAATTTCATTTTGTATTAATTGTATCTTCATTTTAATCAATACTTCATTAACCAATTGCCTGGATTTAATAAATAAGAAGTAAATATAGCGGACAATAGATAATCATGACACGGAGGCGCCGGCGCGTGAACTGGAGCTCGTCTCATGAATGAACCGAAACTCAGCGTATAAGGTAGCCTACTTGCCTCACAGACCTGAGAAATATATCTGTAGAAAGCTTTTATACAGAACAATTCAATTTTCTTGCTGCTTCTCTGCCTATGTAATCCGTATAAAATGTGCATTTCTCTCTGGCGCGTTCACTGCGAAGATCGCAAGCAGTGTTGGGCAGTAACACAGTTACTTTTGACAGTAACTAATACTGTAACGCATTACTTTTTAAATAAATTAACTCCGTTACCGTTACCATATGGCGCGTTGTCCGATACTTTTTAAAATTAATTAGTTGCTGGAGCAGCTGAGAAGTGTGCGCTGTCATTACACAGTACGAGAGCACTGAAGAGACCGCTAGCATTATACAGAGCGAGAGGACACCTGAGGACACATAACAAACTCACTGGCTGAGTTGTTTACGTACACGTGAGGCAGCGCGAGCACGGAGATTACAAGCTGCACGGAGAGCGCTGAGCACTTGATGCGCATTTAAAACACAGACAGCGAAACGGTATGAATACAGAACACTTAAGTACACATTGCCATATCATTATAAAGTAATTCATTTTTTGACTAGATGCTGCATCAGCAGAGAAAGAACAGAAGCTTGCTGTCGAGTCTGAGAGGAATAACATTAGTAACGGCTAACTTACCTCAAGCGATTAAAGCAATGTGACAAAAACACACGCAGACCTGACCCACATGTTTTATGTCGCAATTGTTACCATCTATTTGCATTAGTTTATATCCAGCTGGTCACTTTTATGCATTCATTAGCCGGCGAAGTTGTATTTTTAAAACTAGTGACGTGATTGATTGCTTACATTGATATGTTCATGCAGCCGACATCAAGTCTAATCAAGTGTTCTAAAACAGGGTATATACAGCAATCCTTAAGTTAAATTTACTACTTTTTAATACCTTTTTTACTACCTTCAGAATTTTTTTTAAAACCATCACGACACTGAATTGTAAGTGTTAATCAGCGACCTTTCTATTATTTACACAGATTTTGACATATATAACATACAAAAAAGAATAGATTTAGAGACTGATGTTGACAACATATTGCACATATTTATTTCACTTAGTAAATAAACATAAAACAAACTACATAAAATGTGCAATGGAGAAAATGGATAGTTCCAGCACACTGGCTGGCATTCACTGCAAGTTGATGCATTACAAACTGGCATATTTTATGAACTGTTGCTGATTCACAAACTGGCATCCACTACATGAACTGGTGAACTATTGTTTGCACTTGTGCTATAGCCCTTTTATGAACTTGTGGGCATAAAATCCTATGGAAAGTGCCTTAATTCCATGGCCTTTTCCTCAATAGTTTTGTCCATTTTGACCAGTTCCTCTTTTTTCTCCTTGTGTCTCCTTCTAAGAGTGTTTGATTTGGTGATTAGCTGGGCCATTTTTGACCCAGCTTTCCCCTCTGCCTCCTCGGCCAATTTGTTGGCATCATTTTCAAGGATGGCACAGACTTCGTCCAGGACTCTGCGTTGCTGCTTGAGCTCCTGTAGTTCGTCCTCTGCGGCCTTCCTTTTCTGTGTTTGAGTATCACTCTCCCTCTTTTTACGCTCTTGCTCCAGGTAGAGCCTGTACTGGGACCTTGCTGAGGCCACAGAAGCCAGCAGTTCCTTGGTTAAAGGCACCTTGAGGACACCACCACAGCTACTGACATTGTCACAGATTAACCTCAGTGCCTCCAAGGATTCACCTAGAAGGTTACAGGTTTCCACCTCCTTGTTAATGGAGAAGCCCCTCTCCACGGTGGCTTGTCCATGTGAAAGAAGTAAAACGCTCTGGCAGAATCTCAACAGGTCCATGTAGGATGGGCTGAGGGTCACGTGTAGAAACACATCCACACGTTGCTTGAAAGGCTGGAAAGAGCGGAATTGTTCACCTCTGCCCTCAAGAGACAGCAATGATGTAAACTGCTGAATGATTACATCATCTACAACATAGACAAAGAAATTAAGTTAATTAATAGGTCATTCAAATTTAGTAGTCCCAGTTGGCCTATCAGACCATTTGGCAATACATACATCACAACATCATGTTATAACTTCTAAGTAGAGCTAGGAATATGTAAGGCTTCTTCTGAACTTATTAATTAGACAAAGCATTGACACTTCCGGACTGTTGAGAGGAGAATGCAGAAAACTATCTTGCTAACACACACTTCTCACACAAGGCTTTAATCAATCTGAATAAACCTATGCACTTTGACTGTCCCTATACAATATCTTCTTACCAGCTGGGATGCCACCTGCCAAATGTTTGCCCTGGAGGAATGTTTGCACTATTCCCTTCATCTGTCTGATGCACCAATCGGGATCTCTGTGCATTCTTGAAGGGTCCAAGCATGCAATCTGCCTGACTACTTGGAATTTCAGGGGGCTTTTCTCCTGTAGCTTCACAACAACCTTAACCAGGCCCTGCAAACATTCTCGCCTGAAGGTGAGCACAGAAAGCTCACCAACCTTGAATCCTGGTTTTCTTTGAAGTTCCTAACAAATGAGGAACATTAGTGAATGTTCACTGCAAATGCTTTGGAAAATAATTTGTTTTACTTCTTTATCCCTATTTCTTTTTCATCTTCTTATTAATACTATTAATTTGAGTAGTAGTTGTAGTAGCAGCCTAAACATAGTAGTAGCAGTAGTAGTACTACTAAATAAATAAATGATACATCCTGGTTCTTTGTGCAGGCAACTCAAAACACATGTGCATCTCTAGGGGGGAAAAAAAATAAAGAAAATTACCCTGATAGCAGATTCTGCTCCCAGGCCTATGTCTTCACTCTTTGGGGAGACCAAGTTCTTTTCATCTGTTAGATCTATTTTGATCAGCTGCAGGGGTGTGAGGTCCTGGGTGAGCTCTCGTTGAACGAACCGCCTCAGTAAACTCTTAAAATGACAAAACTAGCAGTTAGATATCCAACCATTTACACAGATTCACCAAGTGCAATCATTTTTATAAAATATTTAATGATCATTACCATCAGCAGCTCAGTCAAATCTTTGGCCAAGAAGGGCAACACTGGCTCATCAGTTTGGAACTTTGTCAAGAAGGGGTTGAAAGTTCTTGCAATTGCCAGAAAAAACTGGAGTTTTGCAATAATGAAAGGATCCTTTTGTGCAGCTACTATGGTGTCATATGAAGCTGTGCAGGGGACTGGAACCTTCTTTTTCTCTGCAGCATCCACATACGTCTTCAGCACTGGCCAAACTTCAACTGCCCTTTCCGCCACAGGAACATTTTCCACCCATCTATGGCCACAAAATGGTATGGGAAAGCAGGAGGACCCCGTCAGGCTAGTGAAATCTTCTCTCCTGACAGGAACATTATGAAAGAGGAAGTGCATGGCTCGCAGAAGTTTTTCCAACTGCCACATAGTAAAGCCTGCCTTTAAAGCATTGTGGACGGTGTGAAGTCCACAGCTTCCAACAGTGACAACCTGGGCACCTCCATAGAGCTCTGCATGTTCTTTCTGGAGTAGATCCACTAATTTAAAATTCACATTGGGGCCATGCATTCCAACTGATAGCAGTTGCCTCATATTCAATTGTGTGACACATTCCTGTGAATCGACACCAGGAGGAAATCTGTTATAAGTTATCATTCAGACACAGTAAAATAGATCTCAACATTCACAAAGGTTGGTTAAGGAGAAGCATTACAGCATACACATTTGATTTCAATTAATAATTGGTTATTCAGCAATTAAATTATTTAGTGTTTTTTTTCCAACAACAAAACCTGAGCCAAATATTACATTTCTTTATTACATGGCTTGGTAGAATTCCAATGTAGAATGCGGTCTGTTATATCTTGATAACAGACGCTGCTTAGTATAACAGAGCGTTGCCATGAAAAACAGAGCGTTGCCATGGACGCAGTTCAGAGACGGAACGGACTATTTTCTTTAGCGGAAGCAAAACAATAGTTTTTAAATCAATAAACTTCTTTTTAAATCAATATTTTGAGTCAAATTATTGATTTATTTGGTAGGTAGCCATGTAATAAGCGGGATAATGTATAGCGAGGCGGTCGTTATAGCGAATACCACCCCTTCAGGCTGATTAAGATCCCTCCGCTTCGGGCTCCTAGTCATCCTGTCGGGGTGGTAGCATTCGTTATAACAACCGCCTCGCTATACATTATCCCTTAAATAACTGTGATAAGTTGTTGAATTTAACAAAATACTAAAAACATAATTTTCTTGTACCTTGAGCTATACCCCACAGGTCAATAAATGCAGGTGGGCCTACATGTTTCATTCAAGTAACTGCAGGACTTTGGCCAATTTTATTATTTTGTGTAACCAACCGTAAATTAGCCAACATCATCCTATAATATACAAAATCTTTGTGAATAAATAACTCTTCAAATGAGTGATCACAGGATAGAGCGTAAGTAGGGCTATATAAAAAATAACTTACCTTTATGTGATGCAACAAATCTTCGGCCCTTCCATGTCCCAAAAACTGAGATCCAAAGTATCTGGATTGGACACGGTCATCCTCCCAGTATCGAACATGGATGTCAAGCTGTTTTTTCTTTGACGCCTGATTGAGGCTCTCATCAAACATCAACACGAATGGCCCAGCCTTGTTGATGCCATCAACAAGCTGTTTTTTAAAGAACGATGCTAATCCAAATCTGATGATGTACCCGGTTTTGTCTTTACCACACGTGAATGACTTCGCGATGTCAGAGTCGGGAAACATTTCTTTAAACAGCTCCGAAATTCCTTCATTGGAGTTCAATGAGTGGTGTTTAACTGCAGTGTTCAGACACCACAGAGTCTCCGCACGCAGTGTTGGTGTGGCGCCCATGGCCAGACGTTGCTAGAGCCGTAGCGTTGGCCAGTAGGCCAACAGTGGCACTAATTTGCGGCGGCGGTGGAGGTGCAGCCACACAGACAGCTGAGATTGGTAGAATTAACTGCTCTCTCCGAGAACGCATTCCATTTTTATGTTTAGTGGATTGCATATGCGACCGAAGTGCGTTAGCTCCCATCCAGTTGACATTGATGTTTTTTTTACACACCGAACAATAAGCCTGCCTGTTATTCCCTACTACAGGCCTGAGCCAGTCCTTAAATGCTGGGTCGTTTACCCAGCTACCAGAAAACTTGCATTTGCCCATGAAGACGACGATGGTTGTCCAATCGTTGAAGATATGCCTTGAAGCAAGTCTAAAATAAAACGTAAGCCAGCCACTTCTGTTGAGCGCGCAGTGTTCTGAGATGATGCCGAACGACCCCTGAATATGACGTCAGCGTCAAACATTTGTTGAGACGGAGACGGAAGATCTTTGATTATGTGCGGAGATATGCTAAAGCCCATATTTAAACGAAATAACGCGAACGTAGATATAATTTCAATCAGAATAGGACACCTGATAGTCTGAAAAAAATAATACCTAATTTGGAAAAAATAATACCTCTGAGACCACATTTAACACTTTTAATGGCCTTAAATTTGACACTTTTGATTTATCACTTTTTAATACTTTTTAAAACCCCGCGGACACCCTGTAAAATTTAAGCAAATAAAGTGAAAGACTGTACATGTAATATAGGTCTACATTTATGTCATTTTAATGCTCTGGCCTTTGCAGATATTTAAATATGGCCATCTTCTTTAAGCATGAATCATATAAATGGTAACACTTTACAATAAGATTACAATTTTAGCATTAAATATGGTATTAAATGTTGTAGAAGTATCATTCATTGTTAGATGTATTTGTATCTCCTTAGTTAATGTAGGCCTACTATGAACTAACAAGAATGATCAAGGTACAATTGTATTGCTCAAATATTAATTCATGCAGTAAAAACCACAGTGGTAAAAACATATAGGCTACTGTCAGCTGCATGAACATATCAATGTTGAGAAAGCAAAAAAGTCACTAGCTTTAAAAATGCTTGTTTTGTTATTTATTTCAGAAATCCTTGATATATTAAGGTTGTGCTGGTCTGACTTAAATAAAATAGTGTTTAAAAATTACTTTCTGTTTAAGTCAGTTTTGTGTTTGTATAGACCATAACGCATAAAAGTAGCCTGACTTCGTCATACTCATATTCTAGTCAGAATGTGAGTCTGATACTGCTTCATAGGGCTTTGATTATGAGGCGTGTCTTAACCGAACCAGGAAAAAACAAAACTCTGCACTCAATTGGATAGACCTACAACCAATGAGAGCAACGCAGTAAGTCAACTACTTTGCATAGCACAGTTGTCAACTACAGAACTCAAATGCACGCACGCTGGAAGAAGTAAAATAACGAGTGTTGCTTCTTTTACTTGGTCCTCTATGAGTGCGACCAAAGGAGAAACCACAACGACCACAGGGTTTTCATTGCATCCCATCTTCTTAGTGACCATCGGAGCCAGCTGATAAATTAAACTTTTGCCGGAACCGATAGGAAGGACGGCAAACACATCTTATCCTCTTACTGTCATGCTTGTGTCCTAAAGCAAAGTGCCAAGAATGAAGGGAAGATTATTGTGGAGGAATTTGACAGCTGGAGGGAGACGCACACTGACTGTGCAAAGAATTTCACAGGGTCTAGTAAGGCAATGGAGCAGGAGGCAGCAAAGAGGATGTGGGCTAGATCAGTCAATCGCCACCAGCTGCGGTACACTGAGATGCTCTCAGATGGGGATAGCTCTGCTTAGAGGAAGTACTGTCACTGAACCCATACCCTGGGCATGAGATTGTAAAGCTGGAATGTATAAACCATGCTCACAAGCGAATGGGCACAGCGCTCAGAAAATTTAGTGGCGAGCGCAAATTGGGAGGCAAGGGTTTGGGGAAACTGACTTCAAAGAAATGCAAAACACTGCAAAATTATTACAGGGGGGCAATTTTGAATAACCAGGGGTCACTGGAAACAATGAAAGCAGAGATATGGGCAGGCCTTCTCCACTGCATGTCAACACATGAAACACCATTGCATACTAGGTGCAATCCATCTTGGTGTTGGTATCGGAGGGCAGAAGACAAAGATGAGACCCCCGAAAGCCACACACGACATGCTGCAAACTACCTATCCCACGAGGTGGGCCAGAAACTTCTCCCCATCTATCACCGCATGTCAAGTGATAGCTTGCTGCAAAGAATGCAGCATGGTGGCACTCTAAATGCAAATGAGTGCCTCAATTCTGTGATATGGGCCCGCTGCCCAAAAACTGTTTTTGTAGGGAAGAACAGGGTCGAGGCGAGCATGGCCATCTCCTCTTTTAATGAGGGTGCCTCAGCTATGCTTAATGTGTTGGCAAACTTATGGCTGGAGAGCACACTTATTACAGTGAACACCATCAAGCAGGCAGACCAGCTCAGGGTGTCCAAAGCAAACGCCATTCAGTCCGCAAGAACGCAAACGAAAACTTGTGAGCGCAGACAAGAAAGTGAAAAGGCACCAGCAAGAGATGTCAGAGGGACCTGCATATGGTGCTGGAATGGATCATTAGACTTTAGAAAGCTATGACAGCTACTGTTGGTATTGTTCTGTGTCCATAACTGTCTAGTGTGGGTTTTGGCGACAACTTTGTGCATGATACACCAATGTTAATTAATTGAGTTACTGCAGTTGTAGGCCTTATATGCATGCCATGTTATTAAAAAATCAGTTTTCATGAGCTTGAAATATTATATATTATTATTACTAAGGGCCTGAGCATTTATTCTGTTTTTGAACAATGTTTTCCAATAGAAATGTATTCAATTCCCCTATTTAAATCTTTAAATGCCGTTTTCTCAAAATGATTTTTTTGTCATTCTCCAATAGAAACATCTCAGCCTATGTAGCACCTATGTACACCAAACTCTCCAGTTATACACTTAGCAGTATTCTGAAGATATTTTCAGAGGGATTTGTTAATAAATCATTCCTGGCCTGATTTATGTGACATTTTTAGCAAAAATTAGGTGAAAATCGATTTTTTTTAAGGCTATGGACAGTATATTTTGATTTCATATATCCTGAAATCCCTCAGAATTTTTTTTCATCTTGTGTGTAAACAAAATGAAAAAAGAATTTTGCACCTGGCTTTATCATATGTTCAGATCTATCTACCGAAAATATATGCAAAATTGCGCATATATAATGAGATAATGCCTAATTTGCATAATTAAACATACAAATTTTTAAAACTTGTAATACATTTTTTTTTATATACTTATGCAAGTAATCAACTGAGGAGGTTTCATGGTTATCTCGCCTTAAACAAAGAAATATTTTTTTACTAACACATGTTAGGCTATCTTGGGCTGTGCAACCACAGAAACCGAAAATTCTCGGGTCCAAATGTCAATCTTAACCGTTCTATTTCATCAGAAATGATCTTGAAACAGGGCTTTAAGTGTAAAATACCGAACTTGTCCTTTAAGTTTGAAAAGTTTTGCACAAAATAAAACACTTTTTCATCCAATAGGCCTGCAGTACTTGCCTATGGTATGTGGGACCAGGTGCGAGTAGATCATGGCAAGGAGTTTTTTTTTAACGCTTTTCATGCAGGAGCTGCTGTCATCTCACCGCCATAATCAGGAGCGAAGGCCTTATTTACAGACTTCATCCACAAGGGTACAGCTCAATAGTTTGTGGTTGCTTTTATTATTATTACTATTATTCTTTTTGCTTCAGCAGCATACTGTTGTCTTGCATGTATGAGACAAATTGTCCTTACTATTACTATGCTTTCCAAATTTTAGGGTAATTAAACAAAATTAACCATGGCGGAGAACAGGTTTCTTTTTTAAATCTGTGTAGTGAAGTCGTGTGACGTCAGTACTATTTGGTAGGTAGCCAATGAGCAATCGCCCATTTGGGGTATATAAACCATTCATTCAGGCCTCTTGGGGTGCGTCATGGTTGAAAGCCCGCCGCCCCTTCCGGTAACTACAGACTGAGTGTGCCGTTGGGTTGCTGAGGGTTTGTGCGCACGTGCTTACTCCCAGGTAGGCTTGGTACCATCTTGGGGCGTAGTGGGAAGTTTTCTTTTTTATTCCTGACTTAGATTGTGGCAATTTGTTTCAGTATGATCCGCCTTCAGGGCTTCCATTGGTGTGGCATCACAGCTTAACTGATCGGAACACCAGCTGTTGCAGTCAACAAGGCTGTTAAATGTTTCTCTGATGGTATATGTTGAAGTATAACTGTATCGTGCTCTCTGGTAGGTAAACTGAGATAGTACGTTAAGGCATTACCGGGCGGGTAACTGGTCTAGGGCTGTTTTCGACTAAGGATTTTCATAGTCGAATCTGATTCGTTAGATTTTGCCGTAGTCGACTGATAGTCGAACCTTTTTTTTATTTTATTTTTAGATAGCAGCTAGACGTTCGGTTGAATAACTGTTCGTCTGTTATAGGACAACTCGCTCTATGTTTATTTAAAATGAACAGCAAGACAACTAGAAGCGAATGTGCTTTCCATTAAATGAATCCTTAACACAAAAAAAAACGTTGCAATGAACGTGCTTTGTTTTAAATAAATCACACACAGTAAACAAAACCTTAACAAAAAAACTTTGCAATGAACTTTGCAATTTAGACGCGCAAACTGCGAGCCGGTGCGGTGAGACGTAGCCTACATGCTCGGGCAGATTCGGCTTGAAGTCGTTCATCCTCGGATGCGGCGTCGCGCGCTGTTACAAAAAAAAGCTGTGCACACAGCCAAGCAAAATGGGGTCTTGCCGGTCTTGCGCACCCAACACGTCATTTTTTTGCCGTCCGCAGCTTCGCGCTCGTGCGGACGAGTCGAGTATAAACAAGGCTTTACTCCGTGTCAGCGCGCGCTCTGATCGGTAGGTGCACAGACCTCTCCCGAATCATCTCCAGCAGTAGCAGCCTCCGATCGCACCACTAACTCCGCCTCCGCTTCCCTCGTAAGATGATATTAGTATTTAAACATTCTCTATGATAAAAAATGTTTGTAAAAAATATATTAATAGCACGGTTTTGGCGGTTATAGAGTTCTAATGACGGTGTTCACCTATAACCGTCGGTCTCACGGTTATATAATAACGTCACACCCCTCATAACACTTGCCTACTATTCGACTATGAGGTTCATAGTCGAATCAGACCTCTCCGAATCGAATCGTCGAATCCTCGACTATTAGAAATCAGCCCTAAACTGGTCGATCACTTTGTTAGTCATAATCCTTGTTTACTATTTTGAAGGTCTTCGTGGACGCTAAAGTGGGCTAAGTGAGCAGTTCCGTTAAACAGCGCGCTCTCCCTCTCCGCCACTCGCTCTTTAAAGCCACGCTGCTGCTTTCTCCACATCGTTACGTTTAAGTCAAGCATGTGTATGCAGGGTTGAAGGATTATTTTGCTTTCTTTTGCTACTAGTTGGCATTTCTTTATTTTTGTTTTTTTTGTAGATTTGTTTTCTAGTTATGTGATTTTCGAGTGACTATGTCTGCCTGAAATCACTTCCAGGAGTAACGTGCAGTTGACTCTGTATTTGGTGTGAGTTTCAGCCGCGGTCACAGTGTATTTGGTTATTGTTTTTTTTTGGATGTGAACGCGAGTGTTTAGAGTATTTTTACTTTGGGTTGTTTTGGGTCAAGGTAAATATTGTTTTCTCTTTTTTTGTGTGTGTGTGTCGGTCACGTTGGACTGTTAAGTCAATTAGACCAGGGTTTCTCAACCGGTGGGTCGCGACCCACAAGTGGGTCGTTGACAATTCTGTAGGGGGTCGCAAGACTTCGGTGTTCACTAGCACAGCCAATCAGTGGGCTTCACAATAGGCTCATTGCAATACGTGCAAGTGCAACAAAATAATCCGTTAGTAAACGCATTGGCGGCTCAATCGGACTAAAAAGCCTTAACACCTAATCATATAAACGCGCACAGATTGAAACAAAAGTTGTAAACATAGCCAGTCCTCCAACGAATCTGATTTTCGAATGTCGTTATTGCCGTGGCTTCTAACGCTGTATTTCAACTATCCTATCAAAATAATTTATTATTGCCGCGAAAGGCTCTTATTGGACAAGGTCATACTCTATTTACATAATGTTACTAGCCCTACCTGCTATGCCAGACCTTATTATTAAATTATACGCAGCCACGGCCTGTTAGCTTGACAAAATGCATCCGTTTTTTAAAAGAAAAAAAGCAGAAGGTTCGGAAACTCCTTCAACTTCAAAGGCAGCAAAATGTAAACAATGCAAGTACAACCCGGACTATATTAAATATGGATTTACTTCTTCGGATGAAAAACCACAGTGTGTCGAGTGTGGTGAGGTCTTGGCAAATGAGTCCATGAAGCCATCCAAACTTGAACGTCACCTACAGACTAAACATCCAACATGTGTGGGTAAACCTGTGGATTACTTTGTACGAAAGCGAGACCTACTTAAAAGACAGCGAAGTAGTATTGTGTCGCTCACAATAGCTTCAAAAAGCACCCTGAAGGCAAGTTATCTGGCAGCTGGTCATATCGCCCGTGCTAAGAAATCGTTTAATATTGGTGAAGAGCTAGTTATCCCATGTGCAGTTGACATGTGCCGCGAGGTACTAGGGGAAAGTGCTGCTAGCAAAATAAAAGAAATCCCACTCTCCAACGACACTGTCTCCAGAGGGATTATAGACATGAGCGATGATATTGAAACGCAACTTTTGGATCGAGTGCGAGCAAGCCCCTTGTTTGCCATTCAAATCGACGAATCAACAGAAATTTCAAAGATGGCATTATTGCTTGCATTTGTACGCTACAACTGCGAAGGTGCTACACATGAGGATCTACTGATGTGTAATGAGCTCTCGACACGGACGACAGCAGATGAGTGTTTCAATTGTCTTGGTGACTATTTCACAAAGAATGGCCTGGTTTGGAAAAATTGCGTAGGTATTTGCACGGATGGCGCGGCCGCAATGACTGGCAAACATAGTGGTGTTGTGAGAAAAATTTTGGACAGAGCACCCGATGCGACGTGGGTTCACTGCTTTTTACACCGTGAAAGCCTTGCAGCCAAAGAAATGTCAGTGCCCTTAAATGAGGTAATGGACATTGCTGTCAAAACAATTAATTTAGTGAAGAACAGTGCTCTCAGTTACCGCTTGTTTTCAATTTTGTGCGACCAGCTGGAATCAGACCACCGCCAGTTGTTATATCATAGTGAAATTAGGTGGCTCTCGCGAGGAAAAGCTCTTAATCGTCTTTTCGAAATGCGCAAGCAGGTGCACACATTTCTGGAGGAGAAACGGTCTCCCCTGCAAAGCATTATACGGAGCCTGCATTTCTCGGGAAACTGGCATACATGTCCGATATCTTTGACCAGCTAAACCAGCTAAACCTATCCTTTCAGGGGAGAAACAACAGTGTTTTCTTGATGGCTGACAAAATTGAAGCATTCAAACGGAAGTTGGTATTGTGGGAGAAGAGAGTGCAGGAGAACATTTTTGACATGTTTCCTAACCTCACTGATGTTCTGCAGGAATTCCCTCACATCAGCACCGACATACAGAGAATTGTCCGGGAACACCTGACCAGATTAACACAGAAATTCTCTGATTATTTCCCCAACGACCGAAGAGTTGGGAATGCGTGGATTCGCGATCCTTTTTCAGTAGATCCAAGTGATGTGGATGTTGTACTCCCCATTAATTTGCAAACACAGTTAGTGGAAATTGCATCTGACGGAAGCCTGCAGCTTGCTTTTCGCAAAACAGACCTGAGCTCATTCTGGATTCAAACCAGACACGAATATCCTGAACTCGCAGAACGTGCAACGAAGTTTCTCTTGCCATTTAGCACTACCTATCTTTGCGAATCAGGATTTTCAACAGTGACTGCAACGAAAACAAAAAGCAGGAATAGGCTGACAACAGCTAGTTTGTGTGCGACGCTACGAGTCGCAATTTCCCAAATTCCACCGCGTCTGGATATGATTATTTCAGAGCGGCAGTCCCAAGTGTCACATTAACTTGAGCAACAAAAAAAAAATATGTTTGCCTCATAGAAGTCTTGTCTATTGAAAATGTTTCTGTGTTTTTGTGAAATTAATTATAATAAACATAGGCATACGGAGTAGTAGCCTATATATCTAAGAGGCATTTCAGTTAATGTTTACCTTATCCCAGGTATTGCCCTTCTGTACTTATTTATTCTATTTGCTTCTCTCTCTTTTATCTCCTTTTTTTCTTCTGTCTTAATTGTTTCTATTTCTCATATATTCTTTTTTATTATTATTAATGGAATATGATGATGTGTTGACCTGCCAAGGGACTACAGATGATAGCTTTTCTGCTAACTCTGGCGCATTTACATTTTGAGTGATGTCAATTGATGTGCATTGTCCCTTTTAAATAAAAAAAATAAAAAAATTGAATTATTTCCAGCCTTAGTGGGTCGTATGACTGGCATATGAAAAAAAAGTGGGTCGCAGTAGGCAAAAGGTTGAGAAACCCTGAATTAGACCAACCTTGAATGCGTTTTGTTTATATTTTTTTTTTGTCTTGTTAAATTAACCTGTCCTGTTTATCGTGCATTTATTTGATTCTGATTGGCCGGTCTGCCTGCAATAACTTCTGGGCGTACTGCAGTTCATTCTGTGTGGTGTTCCTGCAGCGGTCATTACAATTGTTTATTGTCTGTCTTTCATCTGCTAATAGTATTCATATTTTGTTTATTTTGGGGTGCATTGTAAATTGTTTTTTTTTGTTGTTGTTTTTTTGTTACGTTAAAGGCAATCAATTGACTTTGAATATTTTTTTTTTTTTTTTTTTACTTATATTTAGTTTATTAATTATCTATATTAGTTTTCTTTCCTTTTAGGAGCTGAGGACTTCCTGGAGCGGGCTGGTTGTCTGTCTCACTGCAGGTTGTGTTTCACTAAGAGTTATTGCAGTGAATTTGGTGGGTGTAAGTTGGGTTGGCGTGCTTCTTATGGTAGACCTGCTGCTGGCACACTAGCTCGCTCCTGACCGGAAGCCTCAGCCCCTGTGGAGGTTTATTGTAAATCTTGTGGAGATTTATTGTGAATCTTGTTTATTTCTTTGTTTATTATTTTCTTTACTTTGTTAAATTCAATCATGACCAGTGTGAATTACTGATTTTAAATCATTGTTGATCAACTTTTAGCGTCAATAAAACATTTTTGTACGGAAGCCCATGCCTCTTGCCTTTTCTAGGTGGAACGTATTTGTGTGCTATATTTGGGTTGTTTTCCCCGTTAACCTGGGGTGCCGTAGTCGTTAAAATTGAGCCACTTGCTACATCTGGTTACAGCTTAACAATAAACAACTGCAGAAGCAACCACACTGGACTTAGTTCAACCTTTATATTGTAGTTACGTGATGAGCATATTGTGATTTTTATGTTACAGCCTATTTATCCTTAAGCAGAATTCCTGGTAAAACTATAAATTTACTAGCCTGGTTAAAACCAGACCATTCTCAGTTGTAACTGAGTTATGGTCTGGCAAAGCGTCATAGACAAATCATTTCCAGAGGGGCGTCACCAACGGACGTCGCGGATAGACCTAAACCCAATCAGAGCGATGAAGGAGATGACGTATGCAGAGCGGCGGAGAATCTCCGAGTGTTGTTCTTTGCTCGGTTTTTAACAAAAAGGAAACGTTCAAATCGCTTAAAACAGACGCGATAGCTGATTCGAACGAGTGATGTTCGACGGCGGCATCCATCTTTGTAATGTAGACTACAAAATCTGCTTCAAAATCCCAGTGCTGTCGTCATCGTGTAAAGCCTGCCCCAACGTTTCTGATTGGTGCCTCGATTTTGACGGATTGGAAATGGGCTTGAATGAGCTCTTTGCCAGACTAACTTTCAGAGCAATCTAAATTTGCCGGAAGTTGTCTGGGTTTTCCCAGGCTATAAATTTACTAGTTCAGCGGTCAATGTGCATAATGACTGCTGAGTTGATTCATTTACAGATTTACTGGAAATTCTGCATGACCATTTTTCCTGAATAGACTATATGTTTCCTTTACCCACCAGAACAAATTGACTGATTACACATCTTTGTTGCAAATTCAGAATCATATAGTTTAATGAATCTGGCCTGAAGTCAACAATCGTGTCAACTATCCACTGAAGACAGCTCTTCTGGGGTTGGTGGATCAAGAGGAAATAGACATGAATGACAGCCTTGTGAGATATTGTGTGTCCAACCTGACTGGCTGCTTGTGTGAGATTGGTTTTACAAGGCTGGTGGAGTCATGCTCATCGAATTCCAGGTGAAATAAAACATTGTTTCGAACATTACAATGATTACAAGAGGCATTCATAAGTTTCAATACCAACAGTATGTTCTTTATTTTGAGTGTTTACTATCTATTGTGTACTTACTCATACAAACAACACAGCAGAACCCTTGCTTGATGGTCTGTAGCTGGGAAGGAGTCAGGATCACTCTTTGAGTGGGAGCTAGATTGGTGAGCTCTCTGATTGCTGCAGTGACATCTGGTAGGCTCTGTGATGCCAGTACAAGCTCTTCTATCTTCTCAGTGACCTCTCCAATGCCTCCAGCATCTTCATCTTCAGCGGTTTTGGTTGTGGTAGCCAAATAAATATTTGTCCCAAACATTATAGAAGCCACTAAAATACAGAAGCATTAATGGCCAAAGGGTTGGTTAGCAAACAGGTGCTGATTTGAAATAAAGTTTCAATAGTCTGGACAAAAAAGGTAAGGACAAATGTAAGTAAAAAAACAGCACAGCACAGCTGGACTAGGAGCAGTCGCGAGTTCGCATGAATGTAAAACGTTGAGCTGTGACATTTGAAGCTGATGAGGTGTCCTCCTCGTCACCGTGAACCTCATAGTGAGCTCTGGGAATAAGGTCCAATGTGCTGAAAAAACCAGAGACTCCAGGAAAAATGGCCACATTTGCGTCGTCAGTCATGTATAGACTATGTGTTGAGACCTGTCAAGAAATTCTGAAATATTTATACACTGAAATATTGTTCAGTGACTACTGAGAGGTGAACTTTTTAAAATGAGACACCACTGTTTCCGTTGAAAAGACGTTTTGCTACGTTTTGTCAGCGCTGAACTCAGCCCTGATCTACACATAGACAGTAAAAAAAAGGGATCTACAACTTAGCTGGCGAACTTTAGTAGCTATAGCTTGTAGCTAGCTATATCTTAAAATATTTTTTACCTGGAAAATGCGACTAAGTTTTTCTGCAGTCATGTTTTCTTCCCTGAGAGAGACTCTTTTATTGTTTCGGAAAACAACGTATTGCTCCATGTCCATGTATCACGCTATATGATCAAGCTCAATTATACACAGCACGAAATAAGAAATTTGGCGCTCCAAAGAAATTTGGCGCTCTTGTCACGTAAGTAACAACATCCGGTCTCGCAATATGAACAAACGGCTCCTTTTTCGTTTCTGTTTTAAAGTAATTTTATTTTTTGTTATCCGAAATAGAAAATGAAACTCAAATCATTTTTTAAATTTCGCTCATCCCTTTTTGACACTGAAAAAGAGAAACGCTTTGTATTTTAATTTTTGTATTTTAAAACAAAAAACAAACAGCCACTTGTTTTTTGTTTGTTTTTTTAAACCCGTTTCTGAAAGGAAAATCAAATGACCAAAAGATACACGGACCGTTCAGACTCTCCTGGCAGTGTGGAATTGTTTCCTCTGTAAAAACTGCACACATGTCTGTTAGCAGAGCTTGAATCTCATCCAGTGTTGTGGCATTCTGCAGCAGTGCCATTGAATAGAGAAAGAGGTCTTTTGTTGCCTTCGCACACTTCACTTTTGATTTCTTGCAGCAAGAAATCAAAAGGATTTAATCATGTGTGCTTTAAATCATGTTAAGGATTTTAATCATGTGTGCAGCACAAATGTGCACAACAGTGAATGAGCATTTTTGTTTTCCTTCACTGACCTGAAGACACCGCTGCAAGTACATGTGCACATCATTCTGGCAGAAAGCAAGAACACACGCATGAATAATTGCCGAGCTGAAATCTGTTTAAAATTTTTGTGGCTGGAGGTGCTGTTTAAACATTTTGAATAAATAACGCGGAAAACAGGTTAGTCAGTGCTGGACGGAAGGTGTGCTCTGATCAGATGAGAGCATCTATGACACTGCAACAACTGTTGTTCCAGTAGTTGCTGTAACAGGACAGCAAAGTGCATGGTATAGTACACTTCTGCAGTCATTAGGTTTGGCCACAACAGTACCTGTTGCATCAAGGTAGAGGAGAAGTGTATTTTTCTTCTGCAAGTCTCTTAGTAGTTGGAGTTGATCAGTTGAGTACATGTGAGTAATAAAAGGGGAAATTGACACAAACTGTATGTACTGATCCTGTAGAGGACAGAAATATTGGTTCAAGTCTGTTTCTCTCTGAATTTTGGCACAATCCAGAAACGGATTGGTGTCCATTCTAATCTCAAGATTGTTCTCACTTGATATTTTTTTGCAGTACTGTGAGCAGAGGCACTTCATTTGTATTTCCCTCAATTAATTTTTGCACGTCTGCAGCAGCAATTTTTTTGGTGTGAAGGTGCATCAATGCTTCTTTTTCACTACTGCTAGTGCGTCTTCGAAATTGAAGACCTTTGGAATTAGGAGTAGTCGCAGGTGTTCGCATGAATGTAAAACGTTGAGCTGTGGTATTTGAAGCTGATGAGGTGTCCTCCTCGTCACCGTGAACCTCATAGTGAGCTTTTGGAATAAGGCTTCAATGCTTCCTTTTCACTACTGCTAGTGGGTCTTCGAAATTGAAGACCTTTGGAATTATCTATTTGGCCAGGCACTTCCACATTAATCAAAACACAGTCTGCATTTTTGGCAGGTTCTTCCAGTATGTAAATCAAATTTTGCAAATCCTGGAAATTTACAACTGCCCTTTCCATGCCAGTATGGACAAAGCCTCTTGTTTGATTGAGACTGAATGGCTTTATTATATGAGAATGCCAGAACACAGTTGATCATCTGACCAATATAGCATACAATATATCATCCTCAGCTGTGTTGGGGGTAGTGTATAAAAAAAATGATTTAAAAAAGTGTTTTCTTGGTTTCTACAGAAGTAAACTACAATCAAGTATAACACGGTTATGACATCATTGACAGGTGTAGTTTTTGCAAACCTACATATTTATGCCTAAATATATCTAAGTATCAGATTCACACTTGTTGCATTAAACCATCCAGCTGTATTAATGACATGTGATGCTTAAATCTGCATGAACTGGAAGTTTCCACCAACATTACTCAGTATTGTGACGTATTTCCAATGAAAAGGATAATTGGAAAGTAAATCTCCATCTCTCATCTCTAACTTCCACCTGTGTAGGGAGGGCATAAGCACAGAAGATGTCATGTCCAACTTTCAAGACTACAAGGTCTTTGCCCAGGGGAGATCAGCTGTTCCAATGAAGTCAGGTGTGTGTACTACTGTAAGAATTTGACACAAAAACTGTAGGGGTTCATTTTCAATAGCCTTTTCCATATCTAACACCTCCTGGTGGCAGGGTAGTGTCAACAGGATAAGTAAGACAAGGAAAACGTAGTGCCATTCAGTACGGTTGCTGTCATCAGAATGAGAGACCGATTAAATATAATCTTATATTTTCCTATGTTTTCAGATGAGAGATGTGAACGGTTCAGGAGTTTGGTGACACTCCTGAAAATGTACTTGGTCCTGCCATTCAGCACAGCTGTGTGTGAGAGAGGGTTCTCAACCATGAAACAGATCAAGTCCGACTGGAGGACCAGCCTCAGCTCAGTCCAGCTTCATAGGCTGCTATTTCTGTCAGTAGAGGGCCCAAAGTTGCAAGACTTTGATGCTGGATTGGTGGTGGACCTGCAGCCAAAGGCAGCGGCGCCCAGGATTTAACCCCTGGGAATCAAGGCGTAGGTCCGGAGATACTGTCACGCTATCCCAGTGGAGGTGTGGCTGTCTTCCTTGTACCCATTGTTTCCTTCTGTGTGCCGTCTACCTTATGCGCCGCGCATGCACATGACCGCTGGATAATCCAGCGCGTGCTCTACACAACAACCCGCACGTGACTCTGCGCGCTCTGGTGCATGCTCGAATTAATTAAAATTGAAGTAATTAGAAGCTCGCGCCCAGTTCAATCAGTTAACTCTAAATACGCGCATCAGTCATTTTCCTATACACAAGCTGTTAATTTTGTTTTTAAAAAACACTGGGCTAGGCGAAATAATTTAATAGAAGTTACTCTATCTCTTCTGGATGCCAGTTTAATGTTCACACTCCAGTCTAGTAGGTGGTGGTAATGCACCTTTGAGATGAGTTGCCAACCGCCATTAAATCCTGAAAGAAGAAGAAGTCATTTTCCTGGTATGCGACGAACTATGAGGACGGCAGAAACACAAGAATTCACTGTGAGGAACTGGGACTTTTGATCATGACGGGCTATCGGTAAGCTCACATGAACTAGTTTTACAAATACTCTTGTTTCACATGAATTCTCTCGTGTTGAATCCTTTTGTCTGTTTGATATTCAATGTGCTAAATGTGTGTTCATGTTGCAGATAAAAAAGTTTATGTTGTAGGTAAAAGTTTTAAAGTAATTTGTTTCATGACTTAAAGAGATATTAAACTAAGTCTAAATGTTGAAGTTGATGATTAAAAAGAAATATAAATTAATCTAGAGAGAAAGTAATATATTGGAAAAGTCATTTGTGTATGGTAGATTAACATCTAATTAGGCGACAGTAATTAAATAGAAAATGCTTTATATATGGTTCCTGTAGAATGCATTTAATCTTTCCTGTATTGAGAATTACCAAGTATTCAAAATGCTTTTTGTATTGTATTTAAAGGTTTTTCACCTACTGTTACTACTGCTACAACTGAGGAAAATAAATCTTGTTTGAGTGAAGTCCGAAGTCTGGTCCTTTTCAAGTGTGGACACCTCACAGTTAGACGACACTTGACAGATACAGAGGATGAATAGTGTTCCAGATTTGTTGCCGATATGACTTACCCATCTGGATAGACACACTTTCCATACCGAAGCCTGCATAAAGGTCAGATAGTCTTATTTTTTACACCAAGTCACAACTACCTCTGGTGATACACTGCACACCAGCGTACAAAGTATTGCTTTGTATTATGGACTCTGGAGATCCTTATTTCTTGTTGAAGGGGAACTCCATTCTTGGGACACGTTCCTTTCTACTGTTTCAACTGAATTTTATTAATATTGATAGTGTTTGGATGCTTTCAATGGTTTATTCGAATTCTGCATTAGCAAAACACACAAAAATAAATGATAAAATTATAAATCTTTACCCGGACAAGTGACTTTTGTGCATGGACAAGTGAAACATTAATTTACTTGTCCGAAGGACAAGTAGTGCCTCAAAAAGTTAAAGGTGAACTATGCAGGTTTTTTTACCTATTCTGAAAAAACAGAGATTCTAATAATTGGACAAAAAACTTCCACACGTAATAACCTAGAATACTGTCTAACACTTGATGGCTGCTCTGTTAAGTCCTCGTCGTCGGTTAGGAACCTGGGTGTGCTCTTTGATACCAATCTCTCATTTGAAAGTCACGTGTCTAGCATCTGTAAAACCACATTTTTCCATCTTAAAAACATATCTAAATTACGCCATATGCTCTCATTAACAAATGCAGAACAATTAGTTCATGCGTTCATGACATCAAGACTAGATTATTGTAATGCTCTACTGGGTGGTTGCCCTGCACGCTTAATAAATAAACTACAGCTAGTTCAAAACGCAGCAGCTCGAGTTCTTACCAGAACCAGGAAGTATGACCATATTAGCCCGGTTCTGTCAACACTGCATTGGCTCCCTATTAAACATCGTTAAAATTTGAAAATATTGTTGATTACTTACAAAGCACTAAATGGTTTAGCTCCGCAGTACTTGAGCGAGCTTTTAAAGCATTATAGTCCTTCACGTCTATTGCGATCTCAAAATTCCGGCCAGTTGATAATACCTAGAATATCTAAATCGACTGCTGGCGGGAGATCCTTTTCCTATTTAGCACCAAAACTTTGGAACAGTCTTCCTACCATTGTCCGGGAAGCAGACACACTCTGTCAGTTCAAAGCTAGACTAAAAACACATCTCTTTGACCTAGCATACACATAATACATTATAGACTTCGATAATTCAATGTTAGGCTGCATAGATTAGGTCAGCCGGAACTGGGAACACTTCCCTTAAATCCAGATGTACTCGTTACATCATAAGAAGAATGGCATCTACGCTAACTTTAGTGTCTTTGTTTATCCCAAGGTTTTCCTGCAGCATGCCGGATCCAGGCCGTATCCAGGTCTGACGAAGGAGATTCGCCTGGACCCGATGACAATGCAGTGCTGAAGTGTCAACTAGCCTCTCCCTATGGAGGATCCCTTTCCCACTCTACAGATAAAGCGTTGTTGAAAATCCGGTTCGCGTACCCCGAAGTGATAAAATAAAATTCTGTATCAAATTTATAGGCAAGACAAGTAGTTTGTTTAGGCATGGTTGGTAGGGAAATTACAAACCTGCGCACACATATTCAAGCGAATATAACTATAGAATCAATTTTAACGCGCATGTGAACGCCATAAGGTCACAGGTTCGCGTTTAAAGTCTGTTTAGAGAGAACGCCGTCTTCTTACTGGCCCCTAATGTAATAACAAATGATAATTTTGCTGGAAGTGAATCAATCAAAACCAACTTTAGCCGGAAATAACATTATTCAAAATCGCTATAAAGCCAAAACAATCTCTGTTACCGTAAATTGTATGTTTATCTCTGTAAAGCTGCTTTGAAACAATCTCCATTGTTAAAAGCGCTATATAAATGAAGATGACTTGACTTGACCTTAACTGAACAGCTTCGGAGTCATTGGAATGGTTATATTACTTTTTTCGGGTTGAATGGTGGTCGTCTCGCACCCCCCTATCGCCTGTGAGCGGAAAAACCACACTTGCAACTTTGAGCCGGCGTGCCACCGGCCGCAACATCAGGAAGTATCGCATGATATCAGGTCTCGCGATGTAACGAATTGCTTTACGACAAAAAAGATCTGCTAAAATTCTGTCATTATTGCGCTCCCTCATGCATCACATACATCAACAATCTATGAAACGGCCTCTATGACAGACACTAGCACGCATTTCAGAAGTGAATCATGGCAGGGTTGACGAAGAAAAGGTGGTCGGAAGAGTCGAGGAAAACAAAACGAGAAACTGACCGTGTGAGGAACCGGACAAGAGTCTCACTCGGTCAGGCTTTCACTTAAAATAGGATAAGAATGAGCATCAAACAGAAATAACCCGGCGCCGCATACATGGGGTGTTCGAGGTGCACATAAAATACAGACAGTTCAACAGGGCGCGGGCAGCTCTTAAAGGGGCCACACCTTATTTCCACTCGTTACACCTTCCATCCTACTGAACAGGTACCGGTATACAGGGCCAGGGGATTAGGCCGTGAGTGCAGAGCCATCTTTGCGTGAGAGCTATTTACGACAGTACAAGTACTCCACAGCGACTCTAGCGGTAGCTGTTTGACAAAAACGAATCCCTACATAGTGTACCTTTAATGTCAAGCCCTGGTTGGGTTTGGGGGATATTAGCATATGGTTTTGTTTTGGGGGGTTATTGCTGCTCTCCCTGCTCTTATCCTTGCTAGGCTTCATGGATGCGCAGGGAGTTCTCGTCCAGAACGGAACCATACCGCCAATCCAAACTGTATGCTAGTTGTCAATCGTATTTGACGATAGTGATCGTGACAGAAATCAAGCGTAGCGTCAGTTCTGGCAGGTCACGTTAGTCAAGCTCACATCAGCTGACTCTCAGCTGATCCACATCTACCTATAGGAATACGACACCTATCACTGTATACACATATAAGATACTTCAGTATTATCAGCAGCTATCACGTTTCTCAGGAGCTAATTATACTCCTCCATCCCCAGCTCCTCCTCTCGCCCAGTCAGGATTTGGCATTCTGATTCCCCTTGAATAAGAATAAATTCTTGAATTATGTTGTACTTTAAAATCTTGAATTAATGATATCTGCATACATTCATGTTGGTTCTGTTCTGTTTACACTAAGGGGGGTTATTGCTGCTCTTATCCATGCAAGGCTACAGGGAGTTCTCTCGAAGAACAGAACCATACCGCCAATCCAAACTGTATGCTAATTGTCAATCGTATTTGACGATAGTGGTCCTGACTTAAGACTTAAGTTAAGTGGAACTTCCTGTTAAGACAGAGCCTTCCCCCCTGCTCGCATGCATGTCCTCCCAAATCTGAACGTTCTCTCCTCCGTGATCAGTCCTGATGTGCAGTGGTCTGCCAAACTGTCCAACAGCTGCAGTAAAGAGGTCTCTTACAGTTTCAGCACGAATATTGTTGGAGCAGTGAAGAAACATCAACATCCTACTGTAGCCGTATATGGCACCATGAACAACCAATTTCCACCTAATCAACTTATGATTTCCATCTACATGCCATATGCAATTTGGATGTGGGACAGAGTATACTCCCCGAGCTATTGCTGTTCTTCTCCTGGCTAGGACACCAATTGGGTCTATCCTTCGCAGTGAATCTCTTACATGTTTTCTTTGAACCACAATGTTTTTGGAGCGGAGATGCCCCATAAGCATCACTTCTCCAACATTTGGGTGTTCAGTTTTTATTTGTGACACTTCAAGATCCAACTGTTGATCACTGATGGTCTTAAATTTTGACGTTGGGATATTACAGTCTTGCAGTAACTTGTAGAAAGTTGGCTTTTAGATTGAAAAAATAGATGCCGCTTCTGTAAAGGTGGTTTTCAGTGAAAGAACATGCTCAAGCTCTTCTTTGGAAATCTGATGTCTTCCTTGGTAGTCATTCTAGAACACAGCAAAGAATATGACATTTGGCATATTTCTATAACAAACAAAGGTTATTCAAGAGAGAATTATAGACATTATAACAGATGAGCATTCACATCCACTCATTATCTTTCTGACTGAAGAGAATTATATTAATAATAATACATTTAACTTGTAATCCCATTTATATTTAAGCAAATCTCAAAGTGCTACATGATAAAAACAGGTAAGTGCTAAAAGTATAAACACATGGAGAGCATGAAGAAAAAGTTCAATCATAAGCTCTCCTAAAAAGGTGGGTTTTAAGGCCACGTTTAAAAGCATCCACAGTCTGTGGTGTCCTCAGGTGGTCAGGGAGAGCATTCCACAATCTGGGAGCAGCAGAGCAGAAAGCCCGATCTCCCATTGTACGGAGCTTGGTCCTGGGAGGTTTCAGGAGATACGCTGAGGCAGATCGGAGGGCACGTGTTGAGGTCTGTGGGGTTAGGAGTTCCTTGAGGTAGGAGGGGGCTTCACCATGAATACATTGGTGGTTAAGGAGGGAGACCTTGTACTCAATCCTAAATGAGACAGGAAGCCAGTGGAGTGATTTGAGGATGGGGGTGATGTGGTCATGTTTGCGGACCCTCAACAGGGTCCTAGCAGCGCTGTTCTGGATGTACTGCAGGTTCTGAAGGCTTTTCTCAGGGATCCCGGTAAGGAGCGCATTGCAGTAGTCCAGCCTGGAGGAGACAAAAGCGTGGACAAGCTTTTCCGCATCTGCAGGAGTGAGTGTGGGACGGAGTTTGGCGATGTTCCTGAGGAGGAAGAATGAGGTTATGCAGACATGTTTGAAATGAGCCTCAAAGGTCAGATGCGAGTCCATTTTAACACTCAGGTTGGTGGCTGATGTTGAGAGTGGAATATTTTAACCAGAGAAGGTGATACTGGTAATGTCAGATGACCGAATCTGATGTGGAGTGCCGACTAAGATGCCTTCAGTCTTGGAGCTGTTTAGTTGTAGAAAGTTTTGCTTCATCCACGCCTTTACCTCCTCCAGGCAAGTAGTCAGAGTGGATGATGGCAGGGCAGCAGAGGGGATTGGGTTTGTCCTGAGGTAGAGCTGAGTGTCATCAGCATAGCAGTGGAATGAAATTCCATGCCGACTGATGACTTGGCCAAGGGGGAGCATGTGGAGAATAAACAGCGTTGGGCCGAGCACTGAGCCTTGAGGGACACCACAGGTGACATTGTGTGTCAGGGATTTAGTCTCTCCCAAGGCGACATGCTCAGTTCTCCCGGTGAGGTAGGATGAGAACCACTCATGGACAGAGTCAGAAACTCCAATAGTGGAATTTAGACGGTGAAGGAGGATGTTGTGGTCCACAGTGTCGAATGCTGCAGTCAAGTCCAGGAGGATGAGAAGAGTTGGGGAGCCAGCATCCGCAGGTCATTTGTGACCCTGACCAGGGCTGTTTCTGTGCTGTGGCCAGGGCGGAAACCAGACTGAAATTTTTCAAACAGGTTGTTTTGTTTTAGATGGTCCTGGAGCTGTGCAGCAACTACTTTTTCCAGCACCTTGGAAAGGAAAGGAAGGTTGGAGATGGGCCTGTAGTTGGCAAAGACTTCTGGGTCTAGGGTGGGTTTTTTTAAGAAATGGCCTAATGACAGCGGTTTTCAGTGTAGATGGAACATGTCCAGCCCGGAGGGAGTGGTTAATGACCTTTGTGACCTTTGGAACTTATGGCATGAAGGTTGGATTTTACCAGGGCTGTGGGGAAGGGGTCCAGGGCACAGGTGGATGGTTTCACCTTTTTGATGATGTCCTCAACCTCTCGCTGTGAGATGACCAACAGCAGAGTGGTTGGGAAATCCCAGGACGTGGGTTGGCAATCGGGACAGGCAGTGTGGAAGAACTGGATAGCAGGGAACGGATGGTGTCTATTTTTTTCCTGAAAAAAGTGATGAAATTGTTGCACCTCTCTGCTGTGGCTTCTGAATGGGAATGAGTTTGCGGTTTGAGGATGTCATGTATGGTAGAGAAAAGTTGCTTGGAGTTGCCAGGGCTGGTGCTGATAATGTTGGAATAGAACTGTGAACGTGCATCTTTTAAGGACCTTGCATAGGACTTCTGATGTTCTCGGTAGGCCTGCCTATGAACAGTGAGTCCTGAGGCCTTTAGGCGCCGCTCAAGGACACGCACAGCTGTTTTCATTTGCCGGAGTTCGTAGGTGTACCAGGGGGCTGTGCGTACGAAGCTGACAGTTCCAATTTTGACAGGGGCATGGAGATCTAAGAGACTGCTCAGAGACTGGTTGTAGAAGTCAACCTACTCAGTGACTGAGGAGAAATCAGCAGAGGAGAGATGTTGGAGGTCTATGGTCAAGATGTCCGGGTTGATCTTTTTCAGGTCCCTATAGCAAATTTGACGCTTGTCTTTGGTGTGTGGGGGAAAGGAGTGTCAGCTCCATTGAGATGGCCTTGTGGTCAGACACACCCAGATCGTGCGCCAGAAGGTTGCTTATGGGGGCAGAGTTGGAAATGACCAGGTCCAGTGTGTGCCCCCTGGAGTGTGTGGGGTCATTGACATGTTGTTGGAGGTTGAGACAGTCCAATAGTTGCAGAAACTCAGCTGCAAAGTGGCAGGAGGGGTTGTCTACATGAATATTAATATCTCCAAGTATAATAATGTTGGCAGAGGTGGTGCAGAGTGTAGTGAGAAGGTCGTGTATATCTCAGATGAAAGCTGAGTTTGATTTGGGGGGCCGGTAGATGAGGAGCATTGTCATGGGGACGGGGGGTTTACATTTAAATGCTAGGCATTCAAATGAGGACAGTGTAGGCAGGGGAGGGGGGACAGCTCCAAGTTTTGTCGGTGTATGACAGCAAGGCCGCCACCACGACCAGTGCTGCGGGCTCTCTCCAGGAAGCTGTAACCGGGGGGACAGACTTCATTAAGCGCTGAGTAAACCCCTGGCTGGTGCCATGTTTCTGTCAGACACATAAAGTCTAATCTAATCATATGTGGTCTTGTATGAAGGATGCTTTATTTGTGAGGGATTGTGAATTGAAAAGTTCAATTTTGAGTGTTGATGCTGTGGTCAATCTCTGTAGAGGCCGTAGTACACTGGAATCCACTCCGCGTTTTCTGGCCTGCTTGGTGTGGAGAGATCTCGCGGTGTTTCCCGTGCTGCTCAGCTGAACATGCAGAGATCTCACGATGTTTCCCGTGTAGCTAGCACAGTGAGCGACACTGCTCTGATGACGCGGCAGACGTGCGACAGTGGTCCAGTTGGATGGAATGTGTGAAGCAGGCTGGCCAGGCTGATGGTAAACAAAGTTTCGACGGGAACTTCTGTGGATGTAATGCAGACGGCGCTGAAGTCCAAGTTCTTTGATGGCTGCGATGGCCGTTGGAATGGAACGGTTGTTGAGAGTTAGCAGCTGTGGGATCGAGTATTTGAGCTTCATGCCGGTCGCCGAAAGTGTTAGCCAAACACAGAGATGGAAGACTGTCAAGCACAGGGAGAAGATGGTCCATATCATAGCAGCGGGGAGCACAAGGCAAAACTGGACCGGGACAGCTAGATGGCTGCCCCAAGAGTAAAGTTAAAACTTTGTAGTAGCAGTGCTGGAACGACGGAGAAATCCAGGTGTTCACCACTGACAGCGGGAGGTGACCAACAATCCGCTGATGTTTTAGAAGATGTCAGTAGGTGAGTAAAGCCTTCAATTGTGTATCAATCCGTACAAAAACTCAAGAGAAATACTGTTCAAAACTCGAAGAAAAAAACCTAGAAAAATGGCGGAGAAGCGGCGAGCAACACATGCCAGCATTCTCTCCTTTCCCAATAATAGAAACAATAATAGGTTTCTATGATGCACAATGGATCAATAAATTATAGATCATACTGTACATTGTACATACACTGTATAGGCTTTTTAACTTTTTCAATTGAGAGTGCCTTGGAGTTCCCCTTTTTGATTTTTGGTATTTAGTTTACCATCCAAAGAGCACCTCTATCTTAATCAAACTTTGGAGTCCAGGAAGCGCTCCTCTACCCCTCCGGTTTTCTTTGATACATTTATTCATTTAGATGACGCTTTTATCCAAAGCGACTTACAAATTGCTACATTTCAGAGGTCGCACGCCTCTGGAGCAACTAAGGGTTAAGTGTCTTGCTAAGGGACACATTGGTGTCTCACAGTGGATTCGAACCCGGTGTCTTATCCATGATGATACTGTACATTTATTTAAGGAATGTTTAAATAAAATGGACAATCAAAAGATGAGAGGTTACTTGAGAGGTAAATGAGAAATAAATCAAACAAATATGAACATGAATATTAATGAGTACTTACTGACAGACAGGTCACTGGAGTGAAGTCTGTTGCTGGTAAAGGTATGGTAGCGCTGGTGCTGGAGCCCTGAGTTTTAAAATATAAACAAAACACCAAAGACGTTGTTATCTTGTCACATGTTAGTGTTGTGTAAAATGCCACCATGATTGGAACTAATGCTGAAACATTACACCACACAAATTAAAAAAAAAAAAACAGCCAGCTAGGTTACATGAGTATGAAAGTATACCGAGGGGTATGATGTCCCTGTGGAGGTGGAGGTGGTGGGTGTGGCTGGCCCCGGTGTGTTATTGTAGGTGGTGGGAGCCTGAAGAGACATTAGCAAAATATTAGCAACATTATATTTCATGTGTTTTTAATGTTTATATGCCCAGCAGTAAAAAAACAGGGTTGAGATTGGCAAAGGAAACAAAGAGAGATACATTTTATGCTTTTTTACAGTATGCACTCTGACTCTGGTACCTTATTCACATTAAATTAAATGTCTTTATCATTGTGACTGCCTCTGTCTTCCATCAGCATTACTCTCTCTCTAGCCAAGCAGAGAACGGTTTCATCTTGAGTAAAGGCCAGCAGGTAACCCAAGGTGAGATGTCTCACTGAGGACAGAGGCAGATTTCCATTTGACCAACAATTTACAGTGTCATTTATGGGCCTGAGGGGTGAAAAGTAGCCTCCATTAGCTGTAACGCTAAATTATATAATTTATGCTTTGCTGCTCAGAACATCTTCACATAATCTTGAATTCACATTTACTCATGAGTTCATCCCACTGCGTCACTTAACCTGTGTGAGTTTTACGGTTTATAGAAACAAACGTGCCACACATAAAGTGCATTGGTGCTAGTAGCAAATCTTTACTGGCTACCGTTAGCTAGTTTAGTTAAGTTAGCTTTGACAAGAATCCAATGCTACGTGATTTGGAAAACATACTTACCGAGGTGGCCTGTGGAGGCCCTGAGGCGGTTGCTGTCGCTGTTGAAAAATTTTGTATAGCCGCAAGGACGGCTCTGCCGATGTTCTCGGCTTACGCCGATTCGTTGGACATTTTCGCAGAGTGACCATGACCGACAGTACTGTACCTGGTCAGGGGCGGGCAGGGATAGGCTCTTGCTGGCCTTTATGCAAGCGAACATGACAGATCAATCAAAGTGAGCCCCCTCGTGGCTGGCTATTATGGCTACAGGTCAAAAGTCCCGCACCTTTCATAAAAGTGACACTAAAAACTCAAAGTAGCCTACTCTTCAAATACAGTTTCTCCAAACGTGTTTATTATTTTAGGTAGGGATTATCACAATAATCCATGTCCAAGAGTCCATTTCCCCGGATGAGACACTGACCTCCTCAAGCTTTTATTTTTGCACTTCCGGTTACCGGCATTTTGAATTTGCATTCAACATTTAGATTTAACATTTAGATTCAGATTTAATATTTACATTTAACTATTTAAAATATCTCTAAGTTGACAAATATTGTTGTAAATGTGCTAAAAAAAAAATTAAACATTGTTTGAAGCTAAATGTGTCAAAATGTTGCCGTTATTTTCAGCGTGAGCCGCTTTACAAACAGCACCTCATACATTCATACTGGAAGCCGGAGGGTGCCCTCACGCAGAAAGTCAAAATATGCCTCGCATAAGTAATGTGACATTACTTTCCAGGAAATCCCTAATATAGACAAAGGCATCCAGCTATGAGCTATCGCTGTAGCTGAATAAAAAAAGAGATAGAAACACTTTGACTTATAAATATATGAAAATGAAGACAATAAACACATGACTGTGACAATATATGTGCGGCAAGCAGGACGAGGCAGAGAGCCGTGGGAACGAGCAGTTCAGACCCGGTGGCTCTACATTTGAGCAGATATCCACAAACATGGTATTTCACAGTAAACACTGGTCTAAACATTCTAATATTCATCATGTTAGTGTAAACACTCACATTACTTTTATATCATATTGTATTTTATATTATAGAGCATAAAAACATCCTTGTATTTATTTAGCATTGAAAGTTTGCCTACCTAACTATATTTCATAAGTCAACATGTTTCCATTTATATTTACACATTTTAGTCTGGCAATAGTTTAACTAGTAAACTGTGTTCAAGTTTATTTAACAATAACACGTTATCAAATGTAAGTGAGAATAAGTTACCTCCACTGGATCAATAGCATTCTTCTTCTGAGGTAAATTCAAGGCTTATTCCTCACAGCACATCTTCTTCCAAACTTGATGAAAAGCAGAGTGTAAGTCCGTCTAATTCGATCCAATGGCGGTATCGATTAGAGGTGAAGGTCACATGCGCGTTCCGTCTCTTCCAATGGCAAAGGGATTTTTAATTAAATGCAATTCATTTTGTTTTATGTATTAACTCGTTTCATCTGACTCCATAAAATGAAAGTGTTTTTCAATGATATCTGTGCATCTTTAAATATACGTTAATGTTTGACTATTCCTTTTAACTCCAATGAAAATAAAGTCAAAGTCTGTTAGAATAATCAAATATAACAAGTCAGGTAAATGTATTATAACAATTCCATAATCAATTGAAAGATAATCAATGCAAATCATCAAATGTTTTAGGATTAGAGAAATAGATGCAAACCCAACATTTACGAACTACATGAGCTACCTCATGGGCTATCTGAAATACAGAAAAAGCCACGATCCCTTGCTGCATTCCATTAAATAGCCAGACCTCATTACATATGTAAACCTGTTTTCACAGTGGAAATTTACGGTTCACCCCCCCAGACTTACTGGGGGCAGAAGTTGATTTACATGGTACCATTTGCTAACAGTGGAAATTAGCATTGAGTTCACACCTTCTGGGAGTAGGAGACCACATTCATTTGTGTGCCGGATATCCCTAAACTCTTAAAAACCTTATTTCCTTTTGTTTTATACTTTGGGAATGAGACATTTGTACCACTCATTCTTGAGACATTTCAAATGATACCAAACATAATACTCAATGATAATCATTCACATCAAACCATAGATATTCTTATGTGAGTTTTTATGTGTCACTGCGAGAGTGGGGGATGCGGGGAAGAAGTGTGTGTGTGTGTGTGAGAGTTCAAATGTTAATTTGCCAAGGTCCTTTGTCTCATAGACCAGTGGTCTATCTCTTCACCCAGTTTCCAGTTTTCCAGTCTTACAGAGGAATGATGAAGCTAGATGCTTTGTTTATCAAAAGTGATGGGGGGCATCACGTGGCTAATGTGGACGATTACCGTATGAATAGATTGCGCCACGTGTGGGTGTGTCCACATTAAAAGATAATGAGGTCAGACAGGGAAGATTGCACCTCTTGTTGGTTTCATATTAATTACATAAACAGAGAATATTTGTTGTCTATGACTTGTTTTAAATGTAGACACTTCAAGCTTTCTAAAGACCTATCTCTCATGTCTCATAAGCAAGTGTTCGCTGAGTTTCGGTTCATTTTTGTGACGCGTTTCAGAAAGAAGTTCATAGAGACTGACAAGGCATAATGTGCATACTGTTTGTTTTCTTTATTTTACAAAAGCACAAAGTTTTGTTAATGTGAGTGTACGCAAATAAATCCTTTACAGATTCGAATGATTTATAACTCATTTCTGTATGACAAAGTTCTTTCACCGTTATCAGGAAAAAATGCAATTGATCGCTGACCCCTAAGGGTTAAAACACTTTCCACACAAAGAGCACACATAGGGTCTCACATCTGCATGGCTTTTCAGGTGTATCTTTAAGTCTGATGTCAAAATATTTTCTATGATCAAAATTAAATGATCTCCCTGCAGTGAATGTGTAGTATGAAACTGCTCTATTTTGTAAGCCTCTTGCTAAACTGAGGGACACATCAATTTCTTTCCAGAATGAGTTTGCAAATGTTGTTTTAGGTCTCTTTGATGTGTGAAAAACTTCTCACACTGAAGACATGCGAAAGGCTTCCCTCCAGTGTGAGTTTTCATGTGGACATTAAGGGTTGGTCTGTGTGTAAAACTCTTTCCACATTGAGGGCACATGTAAGGCTTTTCTCCAGTGTGAGTTCTCATGTGGCTTTTAAGGCTTCCTTTTCGATAAAAACTTTTTCCACACTCTTGACAGGTGTAGTGGCTCTCTCCAGTGTGAATTCTCATGTGGACTGTAAGGTTTCCTTTTCGGCTGAAACGTATTCCACACAGTTTGCAGGTGTAAGGCTTCTCTCCAGTGTGAGTTCTCATGTGGGCATTAAGAGTTGGCCTATGTGAAAAACTCTTTCCACATTGAGGGCAGGTGTAAGGCTTTTCTCCAGTGTGAATTCTCATGTGGCTCCTAAGACTTCCTTTTCGAATGAAACTATTTCCACACTCTTGACAGGCAAAAGGCTTCTCTCCAGTGTGAATTCTCATGTGGACTTTAAGGCTTCCTTTTTCAGTGAAACTTATTCCACACTGTTGGCAGGTGTTAGGCTTCTCTCCAGTGTGAGTTCTCATGTGAACCTCAAGATTTCCTTGTTGATCAAAACTCTTTCCATACTGAAAGCAGGTGAAATTACTTCTAATTGGCATCTTTTCTGTCTGTGAGCAACTAATAGATTTTTTTTCAGTTTTACAAGCATGATGTTCATCAAAATGATCTTTCACTTCCATCCCATTCAGTTCTTGACTCTCCTCTTTTAGCTCCATCCGGTCTAAGGTGAACAGAGACAAATACAAGTTAGCCTCAGTTTAATGTCACAAAGCAACAGACATCAAAACATTTCGGGAGTTATTTCACTGGAAAAAGTGAAAACGGAGTCCGTGTTGCTTTCACATTCACGCAAATCGCGGCACAGTTCGAGTGCAACTGAACTCAGACCACCTCCTTCAGGTAGTCTCAGGTTTGGTACCTCTGTGCGCTCCCAGGTCCACATGACAGTGTTCACATTAGTGATTTTTCAAGCGAACTGTGCCCCGTTCCGAACTAAACTGCCAGTATAGAAACGCCCTTAGACATTTAAAGCATCAAAACCAACAACATCCTATACCCTCTAGTTAAATGTGTAATGTCATACATATCATAATATGTTATAAACTCTATGTCTCTAAGTCACAACAATGTTTTCTATTCAGTAGTAGACATTTGGGGATTAATATTACTCAAAATGATTGTTTTGTTTAGGCTACTTCTGTATTATTTTTCCTAATTAAGTGTGACATGTGTTGGGGAATGTCCCCTGTCTCATGTAAAAGTCTAGGTGCTGTAATACCAGGCAGAAAACTAGGTCATAGGGTATGCAAGGATGGAAAAAAGTACCCAAAAGCTCTGTACAAAATATCTTATGGGAAGGTAGAGATTGTTGAAGGCACGAGGAGGTGCTGAAAAACATGTAATATGAGAAGTTTTCAAAAAATATATGTATAAAATATACATTCTTCACCAATAGAAAGAAGGCCTCAGGGAAAATGTTTCTAACGGTGGCGATATCTCGAGGAGGAGCAAAAAGAAAAAGATGACTGTATGGATGCTCATTGGGTACCTAGCGATAAGAAAAAGGTATAAAACCTGAAGGCTGGCCATTGTAAGTCAGATGAACAGCTGGCATCTCACTTTGTTGAACTGCTCAATAAAGTTAATTCTTCTGAGACCTGTAACTTCGACTGTGAAAGATTTCTTTGAGACCTTAACCAAAGACTCTAAATCTACCACAACACATGTTGTAATATCCTACATATCATAATATGTTATAAACTATGTCTCTAATTTAAAATGAATTGAACAGGTATCTACACTAATATTATTTAATTCCCCACCATGTCTCATCATCAGACTTTCCATGATCAATGTCTGCACCATTTCAGTCTTCCATGATGGACTTAACCAAAGAGCTACCTTATGCCGAGTTCAGACTGCACGATTTTAGCCCCGATTTTGGCTCGCCGACAGGTTTTGAGAAATCGCCGACAAATGCCCGAAATCACAGGCAAATCGGTGCTTGTTCACGCGAGTGACAATCACGCAGTGTGAATGAGCAAAGACGCGATCTGAGAGAATCGCCGACGCCCGTGAGATATTTGGCATGCTAAATATCTGGACCTGTCGGCGATTCACAATCCTGCTGTGTGAATGTGTTCTGACTGAAAACTACATCGGCGATGACCGACAGCCAATGAGAGAGCAAGATACAGGGGGGAGGAGGAGGAGGAGGAGGAGTTATAGACCAGAATATCAGTATTTTAATAGATAGGCCTATATTTACAATTATATCAAACAGAAACAAAGCACAAACATTTGCATGACCAGCAGCAACAGCAGGACATTTGCAAAATTATTTATTTACCCCCAACTCTCTTTGCAAAACACAGTCCTTGCTCCCCTCGTCTTCCCAACCATTTCCTGCATAAACTTTTTTTTTTTTTTTTTCGCTACAAATCAGTGCACAGACAATTTGTAGGCTATCATTTTTAATAACAAATTCAGTGTCGCGCGAGAACTCCGGTCTCACGCACGCGTGATCTTCCGTTATTTCCTATCACTTCTCGCGTTTGTTTGGTTGTGAAACGTAGTTTGCGGACCAGGCAGAAGTTGTCGGCGATTCTTTCTTTTGTAAAGTCATGCAGTGTGAAACCTGTCGCCGATCCATCGTGCAGTGTGAACACAGCAGCAACTGAATGTTACCCCAGATAGTCATGCAGTGTGAAAACAACAGTGACCCGATTATTTAGAAAATCGTGCAGTCTGAACTCGGCATTACGGCAGACTTCAGTTCCAACCCTGCCTGTGATTTTCAATCATCCTCAAACCTGGAATCAGGTGTGTTTAATTAGGCTTGGAGTCTATATGAGACAGGCCTTTAATTTAGTGTTGAGATGTTGTTCATTGAGATAACGATCCAAATAGCATAGGCTGATAGACGGAAAGCATGACAGTAGGTTACCACATTATAATTACGTTATATTTATAATTCGAATGTGTTTAACAAATCAGTTAATGTAAGAATTAGCCTACTATATTACCGTATGTCTAAAGGGGGTCGAACACCGGACGAGAAACGCAGCGACAGCAACGGCTCAGGACCTTGTCCAAAATCCGGACACCATTATATGAGACCTGAACTGAGCTGGATGATGACATCACTGTTTTCTCCAGAATGGCTATATAGATTAATTAACTGAATTAATAACTTTTTTACAACAGAAATGAATCAACACTGAACTTACTTAAGCTGGATTATGACACTGTTTTGTTCTAGATCTCCAGAGACAATTTTTGTTGCATTATTTTCCTATTATCCCTGTAAAGCTGCTTTGAAACAATCTGTACTGTAAAAAGTGCTATATAATTAATGTGGCTAAGTGAGAATTGTGACGAAGGCACTTGTCATTTAACAGTTGGATTGTATCACTTTGTTAGGTTACATATTCATGGTTTGTGATTTAATTTGTTGTTGGCGTTGTATTTTACAGCATTTGTTAAATTTTCTTGCATTAATTGTATTTAATACACCCATAGAAGCACATAACGATTCAGAGGGGTTCAGCGCTACCACCTTTTCTGATGGAGAATTTTGCCATTGAAAGGTAACTCTCTCGCTCTCTCAAGTTGTTCTCTGTCTATAAATTAACTTAAAAATTAATTTGTCACAGGAAACATGCTGCCGTTGATGTGCAGGTGACTCCTAAAGCACAAGAGACTGAAATCGGCGACAAGGTATGTTTTTATCGTCTCAAACAGGCACATGAAAGAGCATAATTTTACATGTATCCTGATTAAAACACAATGTATTGTTGAGGACACTTCCAATCTCCAGGGACAACAGATGGAAATGAACTAGCAGCTGAATGTGATGCAAACCATCTCTTCTCTTGTGAGAATAATTTCTTTTAAATGAATTAAATATTTCATTCCTTTTTTGTACTCTTCCCTCATGAAGGAACCACAGATAGTCAAAGACCTCAGGACCGCAGTTGGATGGCTGCAGAAAAACTGCCACTCATTCAGAGGTTTTGTGGAAGAGCCGTGGTATCTGAACCTAAAGAAGGAAGACCAGGAAAAGGCCCTTCTCAAACTTGATCAGGCGGGGGAAAAAGATGATCTGGAACTGGCCAAAGAGCCTTTCATGTTTCGGTTCCAGTTCAAAGAAGACATGGAAGTTTTTCTTTGCAAGTGTCATGATTGCCTCAGGATTAACTCCACTTGTATTGAGTTTTGATTTATTTTTCTCTTGAGAATTATTGTTAAATGTGTGCCTGCATAACTTTTATAAGATTTATTTTCTTTGGTTTGATTTTGTTTTGTCTAATTTATTTATTATTTAGTTCGATTTTGTATTTTTATTTAATTACTATTATTTATGTGTGTGATTCTTTTGAAATTTCAGAGGAAAAAACTAATTTTATTTAAATTAATCATTTTTGTTTTTTCAGTCGATCATATAATTGTTGTACGGAAGAGGATTAGGGCCAAGCAATAATAAAAAAATAAAACCATCTTGAGACTAAAGTCATTATAATGTGAAATCAAATTCGTTAAATTTCGAGAATAAAGTCGTGTTTTTTTTATCAGAATATGAGACATTTTTCTTTGAGGGGATATATAATTAAACATGACTTAATGCCAAATTATCATGCAATTTATACACTGCTTTCAATAAGTGGGGTATTGGAATCGCTTTTTACTTTCGTTTTTACTTTTTCTTTTTCGTTTTCTTTCGAATTTGCAATCACGTATATAGGGAGTGGCGGTACTGACACTACATTTTACAAAATTAGATATTTATTAATGACGCTCACGATCTGTTGCGCACCAAATCCTTCTGTCAGTCATCTCTCCTTACTCCCTTCACGTGACAAGTGAAATCTGATGTGCTGTAATAATGTAACCAGCTCCGTAGAATGCATTATTTATTTTCCACGCCTTTCCAAATTCTGTATTCGGCTTCGGGCACATCCCTATTATTTAAGCACACAGACACACATTTGTGCGACAGTAGGTGGCGCTATAATAAGGCTATATGTGTTTTGGATCATAATTTTGAAATAAATTATTTTTACCCTGAATCCTTAAAGCTACACTGTGTAACTTTTTTAGTTTATTCTTAGCTAAAAACACTTAGTTCTTTCAAAAATATATGTGCTCATTAATGTATACTTACTTCGTTCAAGTAATAAAGTATTCTCGTGAGTGTGTAATATGCCATTGAAAATACATACGGGTAAAGGGTTCTAATGTCGGTCGCCATGTTGCCCCTCCATCTTGAAAGTACATTAGCCAAAGAGGGACACACCTGTTAATTCAAGCTTCACCTTTCACGTTTTAACACTCGATGGCACCGTGTCGAATGTCGATTGTTCAAGATGGCGCCGAGTATGGCTGCTGCGTTGCGAGCTCCGTCACAACATGGTAGTTTTTTGTTTGTTCTGTTTACAGTTCTTTTGTTTTTTGTCTTGGATATTGTCTGTCTTATTCAGTACGACATACAAACACTTTTGGACATTGGTTCCGCAATCGAACACCGAAAACCGGACTTTCATTTCTTCAGTGATGCCCCGCTGTTTACAAACACGGCAGCGGAGCCCTTTGTCTGGGCAGCTCGGCCGCGGAAACGCAGCCGGAGAAGGGGAAGAAGAGCCGGCGTTCTCGTCAGAGTAAGACGGCGTGCAAATCGACCCCCGCTTCCCAGTATTCTGCTAGCAAACGTTCAGTCTCTAGACAACAAGCTCTGTGAGTTGAGAGCGCGGATCTCTTTCCAACGGGAGACGAGGGACTGCTGCATTATCTGCCTTACAGAAACTTGGATGTCTGCTGAGATTCCAGACTCGGCCGTCGAAACCGTGGGGTTCTCAGTGCACCGAGCGGATAGAGTTAAAGACCTCTCAGGTAAAAGCAGAGGTGGAGGTGTATGTTTTATGATCAACAAATCCTGGTGTGATCAGAGGCACGTACATTCTATCAAGTCTTTCTGCTCTCCTGATCTGGAATTTCTCATGCTTCTGTGCCGACCATTCTGGCTACCGAGGGAATTCACAGCGGTCATTATCACGGCTGTGTACATTCCCCCACAAGCCGACACAGACCGGGCACTAAAGGAACTGTATGGGGAAATAAGCGAGCAGGAAACCGCGCACCCTGAGGCCGCGTTCATTGTGTCCGGGGACTTTAACAAAGCCAACTTCAAGAAAATAGCACCTAAATACCACCAACACATAAACTTTAACACACGAGGGGACCGGGTTTTGGATCATTGCTACTCCCCTTTCCGGGATGGCTACAATTCCCTCCCCCGCCCACCTTTTGGCAAATCGGATCACTCTTCCGTTCTCCTTCTGCCCGCTTACAGGCAGAAACTGAAACAGGAAACACCCGCCCTCAAAACGATCCAGTGCTGGTCGGACCAATCAGACTCTATGCTTCAGGACTGTTTTGATCACGCGGACTGGGAGATGTTCCGGTCGGCCTCTGATGACGACATCGAGGCTTATGCTGATAGCGTAACCTGTTTCATCAGGAAGTGCGTAGAAGACGTTGTTCCGATCAAAACAATACGGATTTACCCGAACCAGAAACCATGGATTAATGGCGATGTTCGTGCAGCACTCAACGCGCGGACCTCCGCTTTTAACTCCGGGAGTGCGGAGGAGCAAAAACAAGCAAGTTATGCCCTCCGAAAAACTATCAGAGCAGCAAAACGCCAATTCAGGGACAAGATTGAAGGACAGTTCAACACCACCGACTCTAGAAGCATGTGGAAGGGAATTAATAGCATTACGGACTATAAAGGAAACATAAACTCCACAGTGAACAACACTGCCTCTCTCCCAGATGAGCTAAACACTTTTTATGCTCGATTTGAGGGAACTAACATCCCCCTCGCGGAGAGAGTTCTCGCGGCTGAAGCTACAGAGGTTAGTACACTCTCCGTCTCTGTAGCGGATGTAACCCGATCTTTCCGTCGGGTGAACATCCGTAAAGCCGCAGGTCCAGACGGTATTCCGGGCCGCGTCATCAGAAAGTGCGCGAACCAACTAGCTGATGTTTTTACGGACATTTTCAATTGGTCCCTCTCCTTGTCTGTAGTCCCCACATGCTTCAAAACGTCCATCATCGTACCTGTACCGAAGCAAACCAACATCACCTGCTTAAATGACTGGCGCCCTGTTGCTCTGACCCCCATCATCAGTAAATGCTTTGAGAGTCTAGTCAGAGATTACATCTGCTCTGTTCTACCTTCCTCACTGGACCCACTGCAGTTTGCATACCGCAATAACCGCTCCACTGATGATGCTATTGCATCTACAATACACACTGCTCTCTCCCACCTGGAAAAGAGGAACACATATGTGAGAATGCTGTTTGTAGACTACAGCTCAGCATTCAACACCATAGTGCCCTCCTTGCTTGATGTGAAACTCCGGGCTCTGGGCTTAAACAGCTTGCTGTGCAGCTGGATCCTGGACTTCCTGTCAAACAGACGCCAGGTGGTTAGAATAGGCAGCAACATCTCCTCATCACTGACCCTCAACACTGGAGCCCCACAGGGCTGTGTTCTCAGCCCACTCTTGTACTCCTTGTACACATATGACTGCGTGGCAACTCACAGCTCTAATTCCATCATCAAGTTTGCTGATGATACTACGGTCGTAGGTCTGATCACCGACAACGATGAAACGGCCTACAGAGAGGAGGTGCTCACTCTGACGCACTGGTGTCAGAAGAACAACCTCTCCCTCAACATCAGCAAAACCAAGGAGCTAGTGGTCGACTTCAGGAAGAACGACAGAGAACACAGCCCCATCACCATCAATGGAGCACCGGTGGAGAGAGTCAGCAGCTTCAAGTTCCTCGGTGTCCACATCACAGAGGAACTCACATGGTCCGTCCACACTGAGGCCGTCGTGAAGAAGGCTCATCAGCGCCTCTTCTTCCTGAGACGGCTGAGGAAGTTTGGAATGAACCGCCACATCCTCACACAGTTCTACACCAGCACCGTCGAGAGCATCCTGACTGGCTGCATCACTGCCTGGTATGGCAATACTACCAGCCGTAACCGCAAAGCCTTGCGAAGGGTGGTGCGCACTGCCAGCCGTATCATCGGAGGTGAGCTTCCCTCCCTCCAGGATATTTATGCCAGGCGGTGTGTGAAGAAAGCTCGGAGGATCATCAGAGACTCTAGCCACCCGAGCCATGGGCTGCTCTCACTGCTACCCTCAGGCCGGCGGTACCGCAGCATCAGGACACACACCAGCCGACTCCATGACAGCTTCTTCCCACAAGCAATTAGATTTCTAAACTCTTGATCCCTCATGATCAATAACCATAAACATTCTAACTGTCAACACAGCACAACATAACCTACTGCATTTACATAATATATGTATATATATATTTGCACCTTACGGGTATCTATTCTATGTATAATTACCTCTTTTGTATTTTTGTATACTGTTGTATATTGTTAATTGTTGTATATTGTTGTATATTGTAAACTGTTGTATATTGTACATTGTATATTATTTATTGTTCTGTTAGTGTATATGGTACTGTGAGTAATTGTGCGCACATTAGATGTGTAATCTATGTAAATCTGATGTTTGCTGTAATTGTTTTCGTCACATCGTGTCATACTGCTATGTTGCTCGGAACTGCACCTAAGAATTTCACCCACTGTTGCACTTGTGTATATGGTTGTGTGACAATAAAAGGATTTGATTTGATTTGATGTCAAGAGGGGGATTGCTTGGTAAAAAAAAATAACGAAAACATAAAACTATTATTCATTTTACATAGATGTCATAACCTATATGTTACCTGACAAATTAAATTACTGCAAATTATAATAGTTTTCTAAAATAACCTCATCACTTGAAGGAACACTCATGGACGAGGTCGAACTGGAAGCCATGTTAATCTTGGACTACATTGGCCACCGTAGGAGTTAAAACGAAATCGGAATTGAGAGGAACAGAAACTAATATTCACTGGATGGTCATATACCTTTTCACCGCTAGATGGGGGTAAAAATCACACAGTGTAGCTTTAAGTACCAAAATAATTTACGTCACAGCCACTTTGAATTTTCTAAAAAAAAACTACTTTTTCAAACTCCTCCAAGGCTGTTGAGCCGGTCTTCACTAAATTAGGCACACATCAGCTAGGCAAGGGATGGTGCTGTCAAAAAGTGATCAACATCATTTTGATTTGTTGAAGCATTGCACAGTTACTAGTGAATTAATGGCCTGAACGCAATGTCCATCCTGTCATCGTTAAGATCAAAATTCGTTTTCCTTCTCATTCCTTCAGTGCTCCCGAATCAGTTGCTCATATGCATATCTATTGCCATACAAAAACTTTGGAACCACTGTAAGTTTTTGAAAAACCTACTTTCTCTACCTCACCTTGTTCATGTTTTCAAAATGTTAGTTGTACGAAAGAAATTTACACAACGTGTAAATGATGCGTAAAACATTCAAACGTTCTGTGTTATGTTAGGCAAACTGATGACACTGGCATTACGTACCATAATGATATTTTACAAGTTTATTTGCCCTGTCTTTTTTTTTTTTTTTTTGCTGACAGTTCAAAGCTTTGATCAACTTTGGGTAAAACGCAGCGCTCATCACCGTCACTTTTTACCCAGCCGTCCAATCACAGTGGAGGAGGGGCGGGACAAAAACCACACTGACCAATCATCCTGTACAGCGGCTGAACAAAGGAGAAGTTAATATTGCTGGTTACTGCATTTTTATATTCAGTAATATTCTTTAAAATGAGATACTCACAACAAAGTTACTGCCGTGGATATTTCAAATCATAGCGGAAAAATGCTGCGCCTCAAAGCGCTCTCAAACGCCCCCAGCTGGCTGGTTTCAGAAGAGCACCAGGCACTGGTTTCCCCTTAAAGGGATACTCCACTTTTTTTGGAAATAGGCTCATTTTACAACTCCCCCAGAGTTAAACTGTTGAGTTTTACCGTTTTTGAATCCATTCAGCCGATCTCCGGTTTTGGCGGTACCACTTTTAGCATAGCTTAGCATACATCATTGAAGTGGACAAGACCATTAGCATTTCTCATTAAAAAATGACCAAAGTGTTTCGATATTTTTCATATTTTCATTTTCCGTCGGTCTTAGTGCACGATGTAACGACAGAAGAGTCAAGTTTTAAATAGGAAAAATATCAAAACTCTTTGGTCATTTTTTTTTTGAGAAATGCTAATGGTCTTGTCAACTCCAATGATGTATGCTAAGCTATGCTAAAAGTGGTACCGCCAGAACCTGAGATCGGCTGAATGGATTCAAAAACGGTAAAAACTCAACAGTTTAACTCTGGGGGAGTTGTAAAATGAGCCTATTTCCAAAAAAAGTGGAGTATCCCTTTAAAGGAATAGTTCACTTAATGTAAAACTTCTGTCATAATTTGCTCACCCTCAAGTTGTTTCAAACCTGTTTGGAACAACTTGAGGGCGAGTAAATGACAAAATTTTCATTTTTAAGTGGACTATTTCGATTGAATATTTATTGTCAGGCAAATTGCCTATTAGTCTCTTTTGCATTTATGCAATATACTAGAGACAATCCCGAGAATGAGTCCAGAAGATTCCACTGTGTTCCTGGACACGTAATTTGTGTGGTTGTAATTCATAGGCAGCGATTATACAAGTTGTGAATTAGCAGGCATTTCTACCCTATTTACGAATGATTGGAATTCATTAACATACACACATTTAACGGTCAAATCTAATGTTTACAAAGCGTTTGTGAATCCGGAGAAGAGTTTTCGGGAAGGTCCGTTATATGTGCAAATTACTCAGAATTTACTCATATATTATGCATTACTCATATTGTAAATTTCATGAATTTCTGATGTTTCAGATGCCAACAGCAATTTTTTTCATAGATCAGCCATTTCAATGGGAAGGAGATAAAAACCATAACACTAAACATCTTTTTAGGTCTCAGTTTAAAAGGTCCAATAGGTTGACTTGAAACATTTCAACAAGGAGCAGAGTAACAGGAGCTTCGCTGCAGTTGAAGAAAGACTATTTCTTTAATACATAGATAAAACATGCTATTCCTGGACTAAAATGTCACTAATGTTCCTAATCTTCTTTTTCTTTCCTCTGGTGTTAAAATCCACCTGTTACTAAAGATCCATCAAGGGGATATTCGTTGTGGGTCTTAATGTAAAGAGAAAATCCCACATGCGTTGCTGCTACATGGAGTTGACATTCACTCATCATTTGGGTTTAATGTTACTCAAAATGATTGTTTTGTTTAGGTTACTTCTGTATTATTTTTCCTAATTAAATGTGTGACATGTTGTAATATCAAATAGCCAATGTGGAAGTAGGATCTTCTCATGTGACAGGCATACAGGGCACACATTCACTCAACATATCTGTCCACTCGAGGCGACCCACTCAAAACCACTTTAATCAGGACACTCATCTGACATTCTTCAAAAATATTATTCATTTCTGTAGAGTTGGACATTTTAATTAGGATTAAATGCTTTGAGAATGAAACAAACCTGTTTGTTCCTCAGTATCTTCTTGTTTCACTCTAAATGTTTCTTCAATCTTCATTTCTTCACTCTCCTCTTTAATAAATGCCATCTTTATAATAGTGTCTTGTGGATCTCAGTCGCTTCACCGGGAGTTTTCTGTGTTTGGACACTCTGTCATGATTAACATGAGAATAATTAACAGAAAGAAAAGTACATACACACTAAATCTCTGTGTGCGTCTCAATTAGCTCTAGTTCAGTAGTTCAGTTCACTGGTAAGAGTTAATGGCCTAAATCACATGATGAGCCAAAACAAACAAACAAAATCAAAAAATCAAAAGCAAATTAATAAGAAAATGTTTAAATTATATACTTTTATATTTAGGTTTTTTTGATTTATAGTTGGTATCCAATCATTTGTATATACATTTAATATTACACTTTCAAGAAAACATTTGCAGTTTGTTAAAAGTTGTAATTACACATGTTTGTGTTCTCGTTGCATTTACAGTGTTTTGACCAGCATGTGACGTCAGCGTGCGGCGATTCGAATCAATGAATCATTTTGCGAAGCAATTGGTTCAATTGACTCGGAGTTTCAAATATGTGTTTCTCCATCACTACTTGCCAGTGACCAAATTACGTGTTTATGATAAACTGATTAATGATATAGGGCGCGAAATGAGACGCACCTTTTCGGTTACTCATCTGTGGATGCACTTTATTAACGAAATAACCTTTATTAATGTTATATCAAGTATTACAATGGTATATTTCATAGTAGGTAATTAATTTAACATAGCTTGTTAAAGATCTAAAATAGACAGAACATTTGCATCCATTAAACGCTTAAAAACACAAACCTGTCTTCAGCCGAATCACAACATATGTGGGAGCGCAGCGCAGCTGTATGACGTCACATAGCCACACCAAAATAAAAGTTCTGTCCACACGTTGCTGTCTAAAATCATAAAAGTGCATCGAAATGTACAAAAACACATACAAGGAATTCAACATATTTAAGAGGTATTCATATTTGAGTCTTTGTGAAATACATATTTAAAAACATGTTAAATCGTGCTGAAAATAACGTGAACAAGCACATCTAATATGTGAGATTCTAAAAAGCACAGTATGTGTGTACCGTATGTGCACATTGTGTGTCATGTTTGAGAGCAGAAGTCCTGTTTATCAGTAGTTATGAAACGTTTTTTCTTTTTTCTTAATTTTTTGATTGATACATTCTTCCCAAAAGAGCCATATCAAAAACTATTTGACTACAAACAACAAATAAGGTTTGTCAATAAAACTAAATCTTTATTAGAGTCAGAGACTGGTTTAAAACCGATTCTGAGCAGCTTAAATATTTCAGGATTAGTTTAATTCAGAGGTGTTCTTACATGAAGAAACCAGCAAAACAAAAAAACTGAGACAGACTAAATACTGCAGCAACATCTCCAAAACGCTTGAAGAAACACAAAGCACGCACACTTTACTGGACACTTTACTTCACTTCATCTCATGGCAGATAAAGCATGGAATGATAATTCTAAATAAACCATGTACACGTAAATAGTTTTAATCTCATGAATAAAGCCTGTGCCTCAATCTTTAGATGTGTTGTTTTTTTGACATAATACACACACATATGTATGAACACATTATATATATATATATATATATATATATAATTTTATATATAAAATTAACCCAGTGAACATCAGGGGCCCGTTCTTCGTACGTTGCTTAAAACATCCGAGATCAAATGAGACATCCAAGATGATATCATCGTGCTAATCATAATCATGTTATGTTTTTATCACTTATTACAGTATATTTTTATTTTGATAATTTCTCAATAATTAATAACTTTGTTCATTGTAATGTCAGAGTCAACACTCACTACTAGAACATAGGAACCAGTAGAAGTGAAGTACTAGAATATTCTACATAATGGTAATTTGTACTACTTATACTAATCTCTTTTAAAAAGGTACTGTTAAATGTTTGCCTGTTTATAAAAGCAACCAAGAAAAAGCCTGAGCAAAAAAAAGAAAAGAAAAACAAACAGGTGGTGGTCCTGCACCCCCACATTATACCCAGGCAGAAGAGCTGACCCTTGGGTTAAATGTGAACCTTGTGGAGGGCACCCCTGGGTTCAGCTCTTCCTCAGACCCACAGCCAGAGGCCAGGAGCAGCAACACCTTCACTGCTGGTAAATTAACTTTAAATTATCCTAGTACACTGTAAAATAATTTGTTGCTGCATTAAATTAAGTAGGCCTATAATCCAAATGGCTGTCCAGTCATATCAGCTGTTAAACCTTGAGTAGTGATGAATTGCTTTGACTTGTGAAAGTCTACATGAGTGACTGTGAAACTACATATGTAAAAAAAATATGTTGCCATGAGTTATTGATCACATTTCCCCCCAGTGTACTTCATTGTAATGAAATTGTTTTCCTCTTTTGTGCAGTATTAAACAATACACCAACACTTTTACTTTTACACTTTTATGTGGTAGTGACATGCCCCCTGAAATTCATACATTTTATATCATATTATAATGCAACTTATTAGGACTATATAATCAATATACAAGACTTAACCATACAGATATATAAAGGCTATCATGATCATTTTGCCAAAAATGAACCATGTAGCCTATTTGTTTAGATTATAATACGTTTTATTTTTAACTTAAACAAATACAACATATAACATTCGAAACTCATCGGCTTAGACTGCATTTGAAGAAAAATAAACACAACAGTTTTCTGTAGCTTTGTGCGAACTTATTCAATAGAATTAGACTTCTAGAATGTTCTTTCCGGTGCAAAATTTTTTGTAACATTTTTTTTAGTAGTTTTTCTTATCATGGCCTACAAATGTCTTCGGAAACACATTTTACTCGATTTACTGAAGCCTGTAAAATGCATTTGCAGCTGCACAGCTTGCACATTGAGCGTCTGGCTCGCTCAGGCTGCGCTGCGGCAACTGCACATCCAATGGCGCGGGCGCCTCTGACGTGCGACCAATGAGCCAACTCTACGTCATTACACGTCAGAGCCCGTCAAGGTGGCGCCAAGTCCCCGAATTTGCCATTATAGCAGCGGGTCTTCGTTCATTCATCATAGTCTGTCTGACATATATATTAGAAGTTATGCGTCTGTCATGGATTTGCACTGAATTGATTCTCAAAAATACGGAACAAAGTGCGTTCCGTATCAGTTCAATACGGAACAAGTCTTTTATGTGTCAAATACGGAACGATTCCGTATTATACGGAACGGTTGGCAACCCTAGGCCCATGCAATGTCACAGGCCGTCAAATGCAACCCTCAGACTTTTCAGATACTTTAGTTGGCTAAAGTTCACTTCATTGTGTGCCCTTGTCCTGACTAGAGCTGCATTTAACTGGTCTGGGGTTTGGGTCAGGGAATGGGGTCATAAATCACCTGTCTCCAAAGTAGGATCCTGTTGTAATCACCTGTTTAATGGAAAAATTCAGTTCTGTTAGGATAAGCATGTAATACGTGAGCTTGATATTTATTTTTCCTTACCACGTTCAAATAATGTGCATAAATCTCTGAAAATTCTTGAGTCTTGCACAGATCCTGGCCATATTTGTGATATGGAACATCACACACCATCTAAGAGATTTTAGTATTTCAACTGCCTTTTTAAAATTTGATATAATTTTACTAATCTGAAATATTAAGAATCGCAATAGTAACTTGCCTGCACTGTTATTAAAGCCCGACTCCGACGAGTCGAACATTTATGCGTTTCCAACAAATGAATGTAAGGTTTGCATTTCCTACATCTTAATGTTAGAAGTCTACTACCTAAAATTGAGGAAATAAGACAATTGGTGAAACAATTAAAGATCGGGGTTATCTGTTTAACGGAAAGTTGGTTGGATGAAACTATAAGTGATGAGGAAATTGCCATTAATAATTATTGTATAGTTAGGAAGGACCGGAATAGAAAAGGGGGTGGGGTCTGTGTATTTGTACGCTCAGATATGGCTTTCAACTGTAGAGATGATATTGCTAGTAATTTAGAGATTGTTTGGATGGACTTATGTTTACCAAAAACAAATCCCATTTTATTGGGGGCCTGTTTCAGACCGCCAGGCCATTCTACTTTTTATGATAAATTAGAACAAGTTCTCTTGAGACTATCAAACAAAGAGACCTCTGAGATGATTTTAATTGGGGATATGAACACTAATGTATCAGGCTGTGCCCATCCTTATGGCAAAATACTGGAGGATCTGTGTCATTGTGTTGGTCTTGAACAGCTGGTTAAACAGCCCACGAGAATAAGTAAGACTTGTGAGAGTATTATAGATCTTATTTTGGTATCAGACAAAACTAAAATATCTCAAAGTGGTACTATTACTTACGGTATAAGTGACCATAATATAATTTTTTGTACAAGAAAAATTGGTAAACAAAACTTTTACTCTCACAAGACTGTACTATCCAGATCATTTAAACATTACTCCCAGGAAACTTTCAGGATGTTGGTAGATGAGATGGATTGGTCCCCTCTTTTAAATTGTTCTTGTGTTAATATAGCATGGCAAAAATTTAAAGATATATTTTTTAGAAATTATTAACCAAAAATCAGTGGCCCCTCTTAGACAAACTAGAGTCAAACAGCGTTCTAGAGCATGGTTTGACAAAGGTATTCATGATGTTATAAAAACCAGGGAAAAAGCACTTAAAATTTTTCATAGAACCAAATATAATGCTGATTTTATTTTATATAAACAAGCAAGAAATAAGACGCAGGTACTTATTAGAGAGGCTAAATCAACCCACTATAAGAATGATATATTAAATAATAAAGATAACCCAAAAAAGCTATGGAAGACTTTAAAGGAATTGGGGGCTACTAAGACAAATACTACGAAACCAAGAAACATAGGATTAATAATTAAGGGCGTCCTAAATTTCAATAAGAAAGAGGTTGCTAATTATTTTAATATTTATTTTACTTCTATAGCAAAACAGCTGGTCTTAAAACTTCAACCTTCCTATGGGTTTTTTAATATTGATAGGGTGAAATTATTCTACAATAAACTTGGGGCACTGCCAAATTCATTTTCTTTACGGAAGGTTGAAATAGCAGAGATGGAAAAAAAGCTATTACAGTTAGACTGCTCTAAGGGACCTGGTTTAGATGGTTTATCTCCTCGGTTTTTACGAGATACCGCTGCCCAAATTGCCCCATACATCTCACATATTTTTAACCTGTCTGTTGAAAGTGGTGTTTTCCCGTATGACCTCAAGAGGGCCAAGGTAATCCGCCTTTTTAAAAAAGGAAATAGCCACGATCCCGGTAACTATAGACCAGTCTCTATTTTATGTATAGTATCTAAAATATTTAAAAGGTTGGTCAATGAGCAATTTAATGAATACATGAATAAAAATAATTTAATGTTTAAATTTCAATCCGGATTCAGGAAGTCACATTCTACCGAATCATGCCAAATAGATAATGGAAATCTCTGCGGAATGGTGTTATTGGATCTCCAAAAGGCGTTTGATACGGTGAACCATGACAGACTGATTGCCAAACTTGAGGCCTTAGGGGCAGATAGCTCCACCTGTAGATGGTTTAGATCTTACCTATCAGGGAGGGAACAATTGGTAGCCTTAGGGGGAGTATTATCAGACCCTTGTATAGTTGAATGTGGCGTTCCACAAGGAAGTATTCTCGGACCATCATTATTTTTAACATATATTAATGATATGGCCGATTCCTGTTCATGTGAACTATTTTTGTACGCAGATGATTCTGCACTTTTAATGTCTCATAAACAACAATCCATTCTAGAGAGTAACCTGAGTGCGGAACTATCTTCTGTAAACAACTGGTTGATTGACAATAGACTGTCTCTACATTTTGAAATGACAGAGACCATTCTGTTTGGCTCAAAATATAAACTAAACAGATGCTCGAAATTTAGGGTCATTTTGAATAATATTGAGGTCAGGACAAAAACCTCAGTAAAATACCTGGGTTGCATCCTAGAAAACAACTTGGATGGCAGGATGATGGCCAATAAGGTTCTGAGTAAAGTCACTGGGCTTATAAAGTTTTTAGCTAGAAATTCTACTTTCTTAAATAGGTCAACAATGATCATTTTAGCTAACGCTTTAATTTTAAACCAGTTTGAATATGCATGTACTTCCTGGTTTGAAGGCCTTACAAAACGACTTAAAGGAAGGCTGCAAACAGCACAAAATAATTTAATAAGAATAATTCAAAACATGGGCCATAGGTCTCATATAGGAAGGTCACAATTTGTTGAGCTTAACTGGCTCCCTGTTGAGTCACGCATTGTTATGTCTAGACTGACCATGACCCACAAAATATATGGTAAAGTCCCAAATTATTTGTTGTGTCTTATTACCAAGGTGAAGGACACACATACTGTTTACACTCGTGGCAGTATATCAGACCTTTGTCCTTATGCATTTAAGACAATGTTAGGGAAAAAAACATTTACCTACATAGGGGCGGTTCAGTGGAACAAGTTAGATCGGCAAATTAAAGGAATTTTAAGCATTAATTCTTTTAAAAAGAGGTCCAAGGAGTGGTTATTAGAGAGGGTAGCGAAATAGAACCAGGAGCCAGTTACCATTTACAATTTTTCTTATTTAATTTTTTTTTTATATAGTATGTTGTGTCATTTGATTATCGCACAATATGTAATTGTCCTGTCTTGACGTTATGTGTAGAGGACCACAATGGAAATAAGTCCTGGACTTTATTGTGTTTTAATCCTCGATTGTATTTTGATGCCTTTTGTTTTTTATGTTTTAGGCTTCTTGATATAATTAAATAAAATCAATCAATCAATAAAATCAATGATGTAAACGACATCATCACGAGTCATGAGAAAAATGATATCTCTCAAAAAGTACACTATCGTGCTGCGCTAAAAGACTTCCCGTATCACCTCCTCTTATAAAGCCGCGATCTAATCCTGTTAACATGAAATAAGCCTGCTCGCGAGCAGGTTCAAGCTTACGGACCTGTTGCCATGACAGCAAGTCCAGGATGAGCGTTGAAAAAACCAAACAATCCAAGATCATGCCAAATCGCCAACAATCAAATCCTGCTAACTGAGTTAGCGACGTACGAAGAACGGGCCCCAGTACTGTTTCATTTTTTATCTCAGAAAACTCACACATAAATAACAAGGTAAACTTACATTACACACACACACACACACATATATATATATATATATATATATATATATATATATATATATATATATATATATATATATATATATATATATATATTTATATATATATTACATTTATACCGGAAATATTTTCCCAACAGACGCATGCAGCAGAGAAAACAAGCAGTGAAGAAAAGAACATGTTTAAAGGGGTCATATAATGCCATTTTTATACAAGTTAATATGATTCTTTAGGGTCTAAATGAAAAGTTTGTAATATACTTTCATTAAAACCCTTAATCATTCTTTGGGGTCTAGTAGACCCCACTGGACTTTTCCTTCATTTTTTAAAAATGTTACCTTCATCTCAGGGGCATGAAACTACGTGACTTTTCCTAAATAATCTATCTAAACATTCACACATAAAAAAATGGGCTTGATTTGGTTGTTCTAAAGGTGTGTAAAATAAAAAATTACCTTTTAAGGTCTTTGGGGTCAAAATGACCCCACATTGAAAATGAATGGGAAAATGAAAAAAATGACTTTTTTTTTTATTTTGTTTGTCAAAAAAATAAAAGTAAATCCATTATAAATCTGTAAATTTCTACAAATAAACCAAGGTCTGGTCCTAGAGCATAAATAAAAAGTAGAACGAACTTTCTATCTCACACACACACACACACACACACACACACACACACACACACACACACACACACACACACACATGTATGTGACTGTCAATTTCTGTAAAAATGTTCCCTGTTGCAAATAAAAAAACAAAACTGGTATGCATCTAAAAAAAATTACATTTAAATCAAGGTCTGGTCCTAGAGCATAAACCCAAAGTGGAACGAACTTTCTTTCTCATACACACACATACACACACAAACACACATGTATGTCACTGCAACAGAGAGCATTTTTTAGAAATTGGCAAATAAAATCAACTAAACTGGCATAAATCTAAAAAATGTCACATATGCAACATGGAACAAGCTTGTTCACACACACACACACACACACACACTGAGAGAGAGAGAGAGAGAAAGAGAGGGAAAGGGCATGATCAAAGAAAAATGAAATGCAGCTGAACTTTTGCACTCTGAGAAAGTTTACGGTTAGATGACAGAGCTGCAGCAGTATTTTGAAAACATCCCAGTTAGAGTATAAAAGTGGCAGTCTGGGTCCCACACACAGCTCATTCTGTGACAGCACCATGGACAAAAGGTACAGTCTTGAGGAGACCCTTGATTTCATACTGGATGAAAGTGACAATGAAGAACACCTGGAAATCACTGACCCAGATAATCCTGAGGATTTTACCACTGACACAGAAGATGAAACAGAGTTTCAAGAGGATTACCAGGAATCTGAAGAGGAGGATTATGAGGAGGAAGGCCATGCAGATGAAATGTATTTGTCAAAAAATGGAAACATTGTCTGGAATTCTACTTGTAACCCGGGGAAAAAATGGGTAATATAATAAATCAGACCTGAGTCAGAGGGTTGTTAAATTTGTTTATTTTCATATTGTTCATTTTTTCAGTTCTGTAAAAAGAAATTTACATTGTTACCTTTATTTAACATGTAAGATGTTTACTTTATTTTATAAAGTGAAAGTTACATATGCTCATTGGCTGTGTTGTGCGATTGCCGAAGAAGAGAGGAATGACGTGAGACAAGGAAGAGAACAGTGTACAGAGAGCACGAGGAGTAGAGACCGTAATATGTGAATAACATATTTATCTGGTAACATCTGGTAGATTAGGGTGACTAATCCTGATAAACTATCGGTTGATATCTCAACGATGAACAGTGCTTTGACGAAGAGCTCAATTCAGTGTGTTTAAGGACAGTTGGAAGTTTGACGCGAGCTGCTGACGGCTAGTGAGTGATCGGCGGTGACGAGAGACTGCCTGTTTGTTGACTAAACAGACGGAGCTACAGTCTGGGACATTCGATTGCATCGCCATCGAGAGAGTCGCACCGGGACCGAGACAACACGAGTGATCGGCGGGGACGGTGCTGTTGCGCAACACGCATGTGGTGAGCTCATTGACTTTATTTTATTTTGCTCCACGGAGTGAAGCAGCCACGAGTTTTAGGCTACAACGAACCCGAGCGTCGATTCAGGCCTGCAACGAGAACTGTGGTATTTTTGGTTTGGGGATATTTTTGCCGGCTAGTTTAGGAATTACACTGTCAATCATCTTTTGATTGTTTGCCAATTCATATTTTTGTGTTATCATTTTATTTTATATTCAGTAAAAAGCTTGGTCATTTGTTTCAATTGTTGTTGCTATTGTTATTTCATTTTCATTTCCATTTCCATTTTATCATTGTGGGTTCATTTGAGAGCAACAGCACTGATTAATCATTTGCTCTTATTAAAATAATATTAGAATTTGAAGAATTCAAATTAAAAGTAAATTAACAAAATAAATTAAAAGAACACAGGTTAGCTTTCCCCCATAAACAACTGTTGGGGGCGCTACATAAAATGGAGGCACCGCTGGGATAAGGGCTTTTGGTCAGCTGCTTCAAGTGTTGTGCGTGGCAATAGCAACAGTAAAATGGCTGACAGATCAGAGTTAGTAGCTGAGCTGAAAGGATGGTGTCGTGGTGAGGGTCTAGACGAAGCTCACTCGCTTATGGTGATGGTTCCTGAGCATGTTGAAATTGCTCAGATTGAGGATACACTGCATACAGTGAAATGTCTTGGCCGCGTTCGTGTACGAGGAAGGACATTTAGTGTTAAACATAACATGATAATGGCTTTGTGTGAGTGTAAAGAACAGTTGAAAGCTGAAAATGTCCCACAGGAGATTTCGCCCATGGATGGTGGAGAGGCTTGGCCTCTTGTTATAATTGGTGAAGCCCCTGCCGCTGTTGATGAGTTCAGTCGCAAACTGTTGAGTTTGTTACAAGCAGAAGGAAAGACAGTTGAAGATCTTCGTGATTTTTTTCCATGCGCTGAACCGACTACCAGCACTACGGATGTTCTGCAGATAGTAGGTAATTTGTTGGAAAAGACTACAAAGCCGTCGCTTGACACGGGTAGCTATCGCCGTCTTCGTCTCTTTTCTGGTGTGTTGCCAACGCCATGTGGAGAAGAGCAGTTTGATAACTGGTTAGAGCAAGCTCAGTTGATGGTTGAGGAAAGTGAATGTGCAGACAAAGAGAAAAGACGCAGACTAATGGAGAGTATTAAAGGGCCAGCTCTCGAAATAGTCAAGTCTGCAAGAGTCACTGATCCTGAGGTGAGTGCGGCAAAGTGCTTAGAAGCCCTTGAAAATGCTTTTGGTACTGCAGAGTCTGGCGAAGACTTATATTTTGCGTTTCGCATGATGCGACAGCAGCCAACTGAGAAATTGTCTGAGTTCCTGCGGCGGTTGGAACAGGCGTTAGTTAAAGTTGTGCAGCAAGGAGGTATTTCCGTCACCTACATGGACAGAGCCAGGCTAGAGCAAGTGCTGAGAGGAGCTACTGCTTCTGACCTTATGCTGGTAAATCTTCGTTTGAGAGAGAGAAGAGATAAACCACCTACTTTCCTCCAATTGCTGAAGGAGATAAGGTCTGAGGAGGAATATGAGGCTTCAAGGAAAAAGGTTAATCCCTCCGTACAGTGTGTTCAAGCTAAACAGGAAGTGGATGTGAAACAAGCTGAGATTCAGAGTCTAAAGGCTGAGGTAAAAGAGCTTAAGACTATGGTTGCCTCGGTGGTAAGAAAACCCATATATGAAGTACAGGAGTGTGTCGAAAAAAAGCCTGAAACGAGCACACATGGTCCGACCCCTCTGGATGCTGAACTGATAGCCCTGAAGAAACAAGTGAAAAGGTTACAACAGAAAGTTAGCAACAAAGAGATTGAACCTGATGTCACAGTTTCAAAAGTTGAAGTGTCATCCAAGAGACGACAACCACAAAACCCCTCAGAGGAGCAGTTCTGCTATCGGTGTGGGGAAAATGGCCATTTTGCCAGTAGGTATCCAAACCCAGAAAACCCGAGCAAAGTGATTACCAGATTGATTCACTCTTTGAAAATCAGTAGGAGTCAGCAGCAGACAGGTGGTGATGCCAATGCAAAAGTTGACTACTCCGTGAAGAGGAGTTTGGTAAGAACAGAGAATTCTGCTGTTATACCAGAAGGGTTAGTGGGTCCCCCTAGCCTGATTCCTTTGAAGGTCAACGGATACCCCTGCAAGGCATTGCTTGATAGTGGTTCCCAGGTAACCATTATTTTTGAGCAGTGGTATAAGGAACACTTATCAGAAATTCTGATACAACCGGTGTCAGGTCTAGCCTTATGGGGTTTGAGTGAGTCGGATGTCAGTTATCCTTATCGGGGTTATGTGGTGATAGATCTGGAATACCCTGAGGAAGTGGTAGGCAGTAGCCAAACTGTGACTGTTCTTGCTTTGATTTGTCCAAGCATAAAGAGTGCAGACCAATCTCCAATAATTTTGGGGACGAATGCTAGTCATGTCAGGCGTTTAGTGCAGCAATGTCATGAGAGAGGTGTCAATCTTGCACAGACATTGGGCATTAAGGTTGGGAATCCAGAGGATAATGCCGTCCCAGCCAATCATGTACAGGCTGATGTGAATGACGAACAGGATGTCGGGTGTGTAGTTTGGAAAGGATCTGATTCACTGATTATAGATCCTAAAATGGAAGCAGAAGTGGTGTGCAAACTTGAGCTAAACCAAAAGGTTGATAAAGAAATACTGATGGTGGATTCTTCCATTGAGTCTCCTTTACCTGGTGGGGTATTTCTTCAGCCTATGGTTGTGCCAGGGCAAGTAGTGGACTGTGAAAGTTTCCGGGTTCTGATTAAGAATGAGTCCACTACACAAGCTTCCATTCGGACAGGAACGGTGATTGGACATGTGTATCTGGCAGACTCCGTTTGTACGTTATCCCCTTCGGACGAAGCTGTATTTGATCCGAATTTAATTGATTTTGGAGATTCCCCGGTACCTGAAGAGTGGAAAATTAGGCTTAGGCAGAAGTTAGCCAACCGTGCTCATGTGTTTTCCACGCATGAGTGGGACGTTGGGTTAGCTAAAGGTGTTGAACATCATATCCGTCTGTCTGATCCTCGTCCTTTTAGGGAACGTTCTCGTAGGCTGGCTCCCGCTGATATTGAGGACGTTAGAAAGCACCTTCAAGGAATGCTACGAGCAGGGATCATTAAGGAGTCGAGAAGTCCCTATGCATCTCCTATAGTGATCGTGAGAAAGAAAAATGGATCTATTAGAATGTGCATAGACTATAGGCTGTTGAATAGTCGTACTGTGCCCGATCAGTACACTACTCCTTGTATAGAGGATGCCTTAAATGCCCTGTCTGGTAGTAGGTGGTTTTCGGTGCTTGATCTCAGGAGCGGCTATTATCAAATAGCTATGACAGAGGAAGACAAAGAAAAGACTGCCTTCATCTGTCCAGTTGGGTTCTTCCAATTTGAGAGGATGCCGCAGGGGGTAACTGGAGCTCCGGCAACTTTTCAACGGGTAATGGAGAGAGCCGTCGGTGATATGAATTTGTTGCAAGTACTCGTTTATCTAGATGACTTAATTGTCTTTGGCCGATCGCTCGAGGAGCATGAAGAGCGATTGCTCAGAGTGCTTGATCGCCTTGGAGAGGTGGGGTTGAAGCTCTCACCAGATAAGTGTCAGATATGTCAGACGCAGGTAAAGTACTTGGGACATATTGTGTCGGCCGACGGTGTTTCTCCGGATCCATCCAAGATTGAGGCGGTTGCGAAATGGCCCATTCCTACTAATTTGAAAGCATTGCAGTCCTTCTTGGGCTTTTGTGGCTATTATCGCCGATTTATCGCTAACTATTCTGCGATAGTGAGGCCTTTGACCGACCTCACTAAAGGATACGCACCGACACACAAGAGTGGCAAATGTGCCAAGACTGAGCATAAATCGTATCTCAAAGATTCTGAACCATTTGGGGAGAGATGGGATCAGTCTTTTACAGACGCTTTTGGCCAAATTATTAATCGTCTTACGCATACCCCGGTTCTTGCATTCGCCGACCCACAAAAGCCATACACCTTACATGTTGACGCAAGTCAAAAGGGACTTGGTGCAGTCTTGTATCAGGAGTATCCTGAAGGAATGAGACCGGTTGCGTTTGCCAGCAGAAAACTCAAGCCATCAGAGAAAAATTACCCTATACATCAATTGGAGTTTTTGTCTCTGAAATGGGCGGTTGTTGATAAGTTCCATGAGTACCTTTATGGGGCCAATTTTACCGTTCGTACGGATAACAATCCCCTTACCTATATCTTATCGACAGCCAAGCTCAGTGCAGTTGGTCACAGATGGCTTGCTGCGTTGTCTGCTTACGATTTTGATATACAATACCGTCCTGGCAAATTCAACGTGGATGCAGACCTTCTTTCTAGATGTATGCCCGAAGAAGAAGAAGAATCCGAATGGGTTACCATACCTGAGTCAAGCGTGAAATCTGCTTGTCGGAGAGTTGATGCAGTTTCAGGGTTCAGTTCCCCTCGGTACGTAGATTTGTTGGGAGCATCTCCAGATTGCATCCCTGATCTCTATGCATTCCCAACTTGCCTGGAGTTGACAGCCCTAGAACGATTGACGAAACAGGACATTAAAAATGCACAAGCTGATGATGGAATAGTAGGACCAACTATTCAGGCAGTGAAACAAGGGAAATGGCCTGGAGATCTTGAAAGTAATGGGAAGTTGTCTATCATGAAGCGGGAGATGAGTAAGCTGACATTGAAAGATGGAATACTCTACCGTATGAGACAGAGATCGTCTGGTGAGAATGACTTGCAGTTGGTTCTTCCAAGTGAATTTCATAGCGTGGTGCTAAGAGCAGTGCACGATGATTTCGGACACTTCGGAGTAGACCGAACTCTAGACATGATCAGAAACCGATTCTTTTGGCCTAAGATGTCAGAAGAGGTCGAAGAATATATAAAGAACTGTGGGAAGTGTGTCATCCATAAGTCTCTGCCGAAGAAAGCTGCTCCATTACACCAGATCATTAGCAATGGCCCCATGGATCTGGTGTGCATGGATTTCCTCTCAATGGAGTCTGACTCGAAAGGATTCAGCAATGTTTTAATTGTCACAGACCATTTCACAAGATATGCTCAGGCTTTCCCTACCAAGAGCCAGAAAGCTCTTGAGGTCGCGAGAGTTCTTGTTGACAAATACTTTGTTCATTATGGGTTACCTGCCAGGGTCCATTCTGATCAGGGTAGAGACTTTGAAAGTCGTTTGATCCGGGAGTTGCTGAATCTGATGGGAATCCGTAAGTCTAGAACTACCCCCTATCACCCACAGGGTGACCCGCAACCCGAAAGGTTTAATAGAACTTTACTGACCATGCTCGGGACTCTCAGTCGAGAGAAAAAACGTCGCTGGAGTGAGCACATTGTTCATTTAGTGCATGCCTACAATAGCACTAAGTGTGATGCCACTGGGTATTCACCCTATTATTTGATGTTTGGCAGGGAGGCTAAACTTCCTGTTGATTTGTGTTTTGGGATCATGTCTGACGTGGAGGAGGTTAACCACTCTCGATATGTGGAAAAGTTGAGAGAAAATCTGAGAGATGCACATCGGCTTGCAGAGGAGGTGGCAAACAAGAGACATCAAAGAAACAAGAGATTGTATGATCGACGAGTTTCTTTTCAGACACTTGAGGTGGGTGATAGAGTGTTGCTACGAAATTTAGGACTAAGGGGGAAACACAAGCTGGAAAGCAAGTGGGCTCCTGAGCCTTATATTGTGATGGAGAGGTTGTCTCATGTGCCAGTGTACAGAATCAAACGTGAGGATGGTAAAAGTGGAATTAAGACCATTCACCGAGATCATCTCCTGTCCATAGGAGATCTGGTCAGGGTCCCTACAACTGATGTTGAACCTGATTTTCCTGCAAGACGTGTGACTAGATCTAAGGTTCGTCAAAAGAGGGAGAGAATGTCTCTAGAGAATGAGAACGGGGGTCCAGAGGAGACTGATTTTTCTGATTATTCTTCTGACTCTGATTATGTCACTCCAAAGAGAAATGAGGCTCATCGTAGAGAAGTGATTCGTAGAGGGTTAGATCAGATTAGATCTGTGATGAACAGAGAAAAGGTGGTCACTCCACAGGAGCACGATTCTTCTGGCATTAGGTTATCTGCTGATGAGACTTCCGGGCAGGAGGAATGTTTGGTTCAGAGCACTTGTGAAAGTCAGGATGAAGATCCTGAAATGACAGTAGTGGTTGATGAAGACCCAGTATTGACAACTAAGCCAGTCAGTAAATTGTCTAGGGAACCTGATATACGGTCTAAAAGACTGATAAAACCAGTGCAAAAGCTTACTTATGATGAACCGGGTAAATCTAGAGATGAACCACTAACTATCATTCATAGAGGCCTGGTCATTAAAATTGGTAAAACCGAATGATGTGCATCTGCTTGCTGTGTAAACGGGTCCGAATGAGGACATCCGGCCAGTTTAAGAGGGGGAGGGTGTAACTCGGGGAAAAATGGGTAATATAATAAATCAGACCTGAGTCAGAGGGTTGTTAAATTTGTTTATTTTCATATTGTTCATTTTTTCAGTTCTGTAAAAAGAAATTTACATTGTTACCTTTATTTAACATGTAAGATGTTTACTTTATTTTATAAAGTGAAAGTTACATATGCTCATTGGCTGTGTTGTGCGATTGCCGAAGAAGAGAGGAATGACGTGAGACAAGGAAGAGAACAGTGTACAGAGAGCACGAGGAGTAGAGACCGTAATATGTGAATAACATATTTATCTGGTAACATCTGGTAGATTAGGGTGACTAATCCTGATAAACTATCGGTTGATATCTCAACGATGAACAGTGCTTTGACGAAGAGCTCAATTCAGTGTGTTTAAGGACAGTTGGAAGTTTGACGCGAGCTGCTGACGGCTAGTGAGTGATCGGCGGTGACGAGAGACTGCCTGTTTGTTGACTAAACAGACGGAGCTACAGTCTGGGACATTCGATTGCATCGCCATCGAGAGAATCGCACCGGGACCGAGACAACACGAGTGATCGGCGGGGACGGTGCTGTTGCGCAACACGCATGTGGTGAGCTCATTGACTTTATTTTATTTTGCTCCACGGAGTGAAGCAGCCACGAGTTTTAGGCTACAACGAACCCGAGCGTCGATTCAGGCCTGCAACGAGAACTGTGGTATTTTTGGTTTGGGGATATTTTTGCCGGCTAGTTTAGGAATTACACTGTCAATCATCTTTTGATTGTTTGCCAATTCATATTTTTGTGTTATCATTTTATTTTATATTCAGTAAAAAGCTTGGTCATTTGTTTCAATTGTTGTTGCTATTGTTATTTCATTTTCATTTCCATTTCCATTTTATCATTGTGGGTTCATTTGAGAGCAACAGCACTGATTAATCATTTGCCCTTATTAAAATAATATTAGAATTTGAAGAATTCAAATTAAAAGTAAATTAACAAAATAAATTAAAAGAACACAGGTTAGCTTTCCCCCATAAACAACTGTTGGGGGCGCTACATACTCCACCTCCAAAGAGGCCAGGACGAGCTTCAGCATCAAGAATCATCAAACTAACACCAGGACCGACAAGGTATGCGTGCTCTCGCGTCGATGACATAAAGTCTGCCTTTTTATTATTTTTTCCAACTTCAATGCAGAACATCTTGATTGAAATGACTAATTTGGAAGGCAAGAGAGTGTATGGTGACAGCTGGAAGGATGTAGATTGGACAGAGCTGGAAGCTTTTATTGGATTGATGCTTCTTGGCGGTGTTTATCGCTCACGCAATGAGGCCTTGACAAGCCTTTGGGATGCTGAAAGGGGTCGTTCAATTTTTCGGGCTGTCATGTCCCTGAAAAAATTCACAAAATTGACTAGAATTATCCGATTTGACAACAAGGACACAAGAACAGGTCGACGTGAGACTGACAAGCTTGCAGCAATACGTGACATCTGGGATCTGTGGGTTGAGCGTCTCCCTCTTATGCATAACCCAGGCCCAAATGTTACTGTAGACGAATGCTTGATTCCGTTCAGAGGAAGATGTGCTTTCAAGCAGTACATTCCCAGCAAACCTGCTAAGTACGGGATCAAAATCTGGGCTGCATGTGATTCCACAAGCAGTTATGCGTGGAATATGCAAGTGTACACTGGGAAGCCTCTGGATGGAAAGCCTGAAAAAAACCAGGGTATGCGCGTGGTCCTCGACTTGACAGCAGGTCTTCAGGGCCACACAATAACTTGTGACCATTTTTTTACGTCACATGCCCTTGGCCAGGAGCTCCTAAAAAAAACGCTAACAATGGTTGGGACAATAAGAAAAAACAAACCTGAGCTTCCACCTGCTCTTCTCGCAACAAAAGGCAGAGATCGCTTTTCTTCTCTCTTTGCCTTCAGTGACACACATTGCCTTGTATCTTATTGTCCCAAAAAAGGCAAAAATGTATTACTAATGAGCACCTGCCACAAGGAGGCGATAGTAAGCGACAGGGAGGACACACTCAAAAAAATGATATGTTGGCTTTACTTAACTTTTTTTTGTAAACAGGTTCCACCGGTTCCACATAACTATGTTTCGTTAAACAAACATAATATGTTCATGTAACTTCAACATCATGGAATTTGGTCATTTTAAGCGACCCAATTAAACTCTGAGCTAATGAGTTAATTAAGTGAATAATTGAGTGATGATTGAGCATTATTGAAGACACCTGATGTTAACAAGCAGAATCTCTGAAGGAGAAAACCGGAATGTTTAAGTCACCATTATGGAGATAAGTATTCGTTTTAGTTGGGCTCTTGACCATTAACTTATTAACTTTAGTTTTTGTTTGGTTGCTGTACATGAGTTATAACAGCCGGATGAACAACAAACAAAGGTCATCTGATGGTGTTGGTTGTGTTTTAACATAATAATTATTTCACAATCATTTGACCTGAGTCACTGAACTTATATTAAACCGAATTTCTGAGTTAAGTTTACCTTATGGATAATAACAGCACTGTCATTGTAGAGCATACTATTTTTAGATTTTTCAATGAAATTCAAATGACCAAATCAAGAAATAAAAAAGAAACTTCCTTTTATATAGTTTCTCTCGGAAATACGTCACAACACTGGAGAAAATTCGTTTGCAACTTCCGGTTCACGGGGACTTTAAGCAATAATACAAAAGATGGTGTGATCACCCACTATTTGATCACAACTATGATGCAGTGGCATGACACAGCTGAGATCACATAGCAGTTGATCACACCCTCGTCTCATGTATTATTGCTTTTGTAAAATGGCTACTTCATTGAGATTAACATTGTATTTGCTGAGCCAGCCATCATGTCATGAAATGGAAATCATGTTATGGATTAAATGCAAAACTGAACAATGGAAACGATGCACAAAACAGATACTGTATGACGCATGATTGTAAAAGCCATTTCGATGTTTGTACCAAGGTTTAGCCAGTAGGTGGCACCAGGGTGCTGTCATGTCGATTTGGGTGCTCATCTACTTATGTAGGGCAGGTGCAATTAGACACAAGAGTTGCCAGAGGAAAAGCCAACTAGTTTTTGACCGCCACTGCGGCCGCTGTTGGTACTGTAGCTGTTCGTTTGTATGTGTGATGGAAAGCTGTTTATGGAGATGGAACGTTCTTACAGTCTGTTGAAGACCATGGTGTAAGCAATACATATCTTTCATAATAGAGAAAGAAAATCCATTATCCATCGAGAAAGAAATCTCGCTCATCACCTTAGCATTGGTAAGGATGCACTCTCGGATGTGCTTGTAAGCACGTGCTACCATTGTGAAGCGGGAAACCCTCACTCCGTCACAGTGCACCGCATTTGGGTAGAGAGCACAGAGCCTTGTGAAGATGGCCTCCACCACTCGGTTGCAGTCAGGCCACTGTGCAGGACTATGAGCCACAACAAAACACCTGCAATCTCAATCAGCGCGAGTGGTTCTGCAATGTAGGGCTAGCTTGCTATGGCTGATACAACGCAGCAAATCAGCCTCGGATGATGGTTTCCTTTCAGCTTCTAGCTCTGCACGCTTCGCCTTTTTCAGGCCTGTCAGGTCGACCTGTTCCCAAACAGGGCTCCAGACTAACTTTTTGCCTTGGTTGCACTGGTGCGCCTAACTTTTTTATTTAGGTGCACCAGCACAAAATTTAGGTGCACTAAAATTTTTCCTCGTCTCGCGTCGCCTTTAACGCCACAATTTCAAGGTCACCTTTTTATCACGCTCCATATACATTTATATATATTATGTAAATGCTTTTAAACAAGAATAAGAATAATAAGGTGTCGTTTTTTTTTTTTTTAAGCACAATTATACTGTATATAAAAATATAAATCTTTAAAAAAAAAAAAAAACATTTAAAGTGCTGTTTTTACATTGTTCAAGTTAGGGCAGGGTATTGACACAAATTTCACAATTCGATTCAATATTGATTATTTTGGATATCAGGTACAATACATGGCAAATTTTCTCAAGGAAAACAAATCTCAACTAATGCTGTAAACTGGGAGTCAGTTGTAGCCCACTATGTTTCATTAGCCTACTATAATATTGAAGGTAAAAATTACCTGATTTGTACACAAACACTTAAATTACACTTTTATTTACTTTTATAATAATAAAGTTATATGAAATATAAACATTTAAATGGTGGCTGCATAAAAACTTGCCAGATTTTTTCAAACAACATGCATTAAATATTGAAAAACATTAAAAATTATAATGAATATGCAATATGGTGCATTTGGCAAAATGCTCCTCCCTAGAATTAATTTTTATATCTAGCTAACGAGTTTATGGTCACTGGATATGTTTTTTCTGAGGTAAGTTAAATGTGACGTTACATTACATTGTTTACAAGCGTTTTACTGACGTCTTTCCACGGTTGAAACACTGATTGAGCGATTCCATGTGAAAGATACGGATTTCGATAAGTTGTACTCTATCTTTTAACACACTTTCAGATGCTCTTTCATGTTTATTTGGCGCTGTAACCGGTATTATAAAGGCGGAAGAGAAGATCATGTGCGCTCCGCGCTGCTGCTTCTCTTGAGCTGAGCCAGAGCGATCTCACCCAACAGCGTCGACTCAACACACTATTTATGTTTTTGAATTTCATAAGAAAATGGACCTAATTTGAAATCTGAGACTTTGTTTCATATCAATAGTAACGAAGCACAAAGATTATTGCGATTTATTGGATGGGATTCTCGCTACAATGTTCCATTCATTCATCAACTGAAAACAGCATAGCCCAACCGGTTCGTAAAAATGAGAATCGATTAAAATCGAGAAATCAATATTTTTCACCTAGCCCTAGTTCAAGTAGCCTACATTTTTAAAAGTTTCTTCGTCGTCTGTTTTCTTGCGTTTATTTAGCTGATGCTGCTGATTGCCGTAACTGATTCTCTGGTGCTCACGTCGCAATTTATTTCAATCACACAGCACGGAGCATTTTAGAGCATTTTCAGCACGGAGCATAACCACAGCCAATCAGAGGCAAAGACCCGCCCAATCTCTATCTCTGATTGGTTTAGACCACGATATGATCCAACCATGCGTGCAAGCAGAACAAAAGACTCGTTTGTGGAGAGGCAACGGATGCGATCATGCGAGAACGTTAGGTGCACTGGTGCGACCTAGGAAAAATTGAGTCACACCCTTACAAATTTTGGTCGCACTCTAGAGCCCTGCCACATGAAAATACAGTCCCCTGAGGCGACTCATAAATGTGGCATACAACTGGTGAGAGTTGGTGGTGCAACCCACAGCAAACCTCTGAATGAAGTGCCATACATCTAACCGGATGGTCATTTGCTCCCACTCATCCTCCTCAGAAGAGTGTTGCCACAGCAGTCTCGGTCGACATACAGTACCTCGGGAGGAGCCACCCAGCCACTCTGTATCGCTTGATGAGGCCTTCAATCATTGGCCCGAGACCAAAACCTTCACTGGCTGTGAGCACGGACATGATCACCTGTTCATGCTCATTGCCAACATTGGTTGCCCAGGTAGTGGTGCCATAGCTGCGTCCTGCTAGTTTTCTGGCCACTTTTTTAGTAGAATACATTTTTAAGATTCGACCATATTATGATGTGATAGTGGCCTTGATCTCATCCAGCCTTTGCAGGACATCCTAGGCATACACCTGCATCAGCCACCGGTGCTTAGGGACAGAAGCTACATCCAAATTGGTTACATTTAACAAAAGCAAAAATTAAATATGCAAAAGTACGTTTTAAACAGAATAGAACAAACTTTTAGAACAGAAAAATAGAATCAATACTGCAACAATATAGCCTATTTTTCATATGTTGGTGGGTCACAGAAGCTTATTCCTCGGGGGAGCAGCGGGATAAACGAACAAAAAATTCACCAAAAGACCATCATACGCCTATCTTGCAGTCAGTGAAAATAAATTAGGTGCAATGACGCTGATTGCGGAATGAGACGAATGAAGAGCGCTTCTCTCTCTTGTGCGCAGAGACACACTGACTGCTGGATAACTGAACTTCTGGGCATTACTTAAAGAGTAAATTTGTGGTCGACATGAAGAACTTAGGTTACAATAATTTAGATGACACAGGTTCAAATCCAGAACAAACATGGGCTTCTGTAATTTTTTAATTTTTATTATTAATGCAGAGAGATTTGTCTAGTTCTAAAACTCTGTTACATTATATAGTTTTTTTTGCTTATATTTATAAAATAAATTGACCATGCATTCCCATTTTACACTAAATTATGTTTTATTAACAAGGTTCAGGAGGAACACGTTCTAATGATCAAACAATCAAGTCATTCCAACCAGCTGTCAGCAATCAGTAATCAACAGGTGCCCTCAATCAGCATGAGTAAGGCCTATACATATACGCAGTCGACTCACCCATATTCCTCGACAGTTTTCAGCATTTGGTTTACCACACTGCTACTCCGCTCCTTCCTTTGCCATCAGCCGGCCCTAGGATCACTCCTTCTTCACCTGATATCGCCACCGAACCCCAGGCTTCATCTCGTGGACGCCGGTCCGCCCAAGCAACCCACCGCACACCAAGACGCCGAGGCCTACCCTCACCTCCACCGGTGAGGACTCCAGCTTCCTCCCCAGCGTCCTCCTATCGTTCGGCCGTGCCAACAATTCCGCCTATTGGAAAGTGGACAGTATTAAGTTTGAGGCAAGTGCTGATAAATTCTGACGTTCAGCCCTCACGCAGGATGGACAAGGCACAACTGTACAAACTGTACGTTACCTTGCAATTAGCCAACCTCTCTCCTAAGTCCACCTCAGCTTCCAAGGCGGCAAGCAGGCAGGGCAAAACTCGGGAGGCCCCAGATTCACCTCGCCCGACACCGCCACCTTCCTCTCGTACAAGATCCGGTTTTCGGCGTGCAGTGGGCCACAGCACCAGGCCCTCAGCGAGCCTAGGCCGCGCCCCGGATTCCACAGCTGCGAGTAGGGGTGTGACGATAACCGCATCACCGCAATATCGCGTTAATGAGATGCCTACCGCGGTGTGAGGTCATCACCGCACTTTTTTTTTTTTTTTTTGCTGAAAGTTACAGGAGTGCATATGGTGTGTGATATGAACAATTAACACATTAATATTTGCTTATAATTTACTGTATTCCCAATGCATTCTCATCCTAGGGCGTCATATAGTGACACTTTTGACATTTCGTCTACATCCAACGCACATGGCACCCTTTAGCGTCAATATGAGACGCAGAGATATATGTTCAAGGGCTTCTGAAGAAAAAAAAAACGCTTTTCTGCGCAAGGGAGGAACAGTCCATTAAACATATGGGGAATTTATTTTTTGTGTGTGTCTGAATATTATTAACTAACTGTTAGGTTTCAGTACTTGTGATGTTTACAGATAATGTTCAATTAAATACACACAAACACAGGCATAAAAGACAAAATCATAACGTAAACAGTTGGAGTTAGATTTTAATTGCATGCGATACTTCTCTTATGTGGTATAGGCAGTTGACAGCGCTAGCCAAAAGACATTATTCAAAAAATGGCCACGAATCTAGTGTCTAAGCCAAATACTGTGTCGCCTATTTGGGCACATTTTGGCTTTGAGGCAGGTGACAATGGGCAGCCGGTGAATTTGGACGTGGCAGTATGCCGTATTTGTCGCAAAAAAGTATCCGTCTCGCGAGGAAATACCACTAATTTAAGATCACATCTTAGAATTAACCATCCTGTGGCGTTTGCCGGACTTGGGTGCAGCACACCTACAACCTCAGGCCAGCAACGACAGTTGGGAGTCTCCGAGGCCTTTGCGAGAGGTGCGAAATACCAAAGAGGCAGCGATCAGTGGCGAGTACTTACTGACAGCGTGACTCGTTATTTGGTAGACGAAATGGTACCATTCCGTACCGTTGAGAAGCCAGCATTCAAAGCCATGCTACAGGCATTTGATAAGCAATATGTACTTCCTGACCGAAAGTACTTTTCTCAAACAGCGATCCCTGAAAAGTATCTGTCAGTGAAGGACGGCATAATACAGGACTTAAAAGACGTTGATCATTTCTCAGTGACAACTGATATGTGGTCAAGCGTAAACATGATGCCATACATGAGCCTGACCATACACTATCTCAGCGCAAACTGGGAACTAAAATCTAAGTGCCTGGAGACCGTGTTCACGCCAGAAAGCCACACGGGTGACAACCTGGCGGAAGCTCTCAGGTCCTCCTTTCAATGAGTGGTCCCTGGACGAGAGGAAACTGGTCTGTATTACCACAGACAATGGGGCAAATATTGTGGCTGCGGTGCGAAAACTTGGCTGGACATGGCTAAATTGCTTTGGCCATAATCTGCATTTAGCCGTCACCAATGCAATGAAGACGGAAAAGGACCGCACTGCCCGAGCCATGGGTGTGTGTAGAACATTGGTGACGACTTTCTCGCAGAGCTGGCAAAAGAAGAGAAAGCTGCAGAAAGAACAAGTCGAGCTCAACCTGCCCCAACATTGCTTAGTTCTGGTGAGTTGTGCTAAACTTCGATTCTTATTTCTTTAGACGTTGTTTTTCAGGTAACAGTCCGTGGATATAAACGCACTCGTCCGAACGCGACTTGTTGAAACTTTGAATAATTTATTCTACAAAATAATGGGTTGCAAACGATGACAAACCTGTTCCAAAATTCCTATTAAACTCAAAAGATATCGAAAAAAATAACAAAGTTATATAAATAAATGTTATTTCATATTATTGTTGTGTTTATGATGTAATAATTAGATTTTTTCAAAGCGAATACGAAATAACGAAATCTAAAGTCCTGTAAATAACTGGGTAAAACTTATGTAAACGCCAATCAATGCTCTGAATTTCTGCTGCCCATTTTCATGATTAAGATAAGATAAGAATTTATTGATCCCAAGCTGGAGAAATTCGCTTGTTATAGCAGCTCCAGATATATGAGCCCTGCACATTGTTCAAGAAAATAAAGTAGGCTAAATTGTGCGCACGATTTAGGCTAGCCTACTAATTCGTTCCCTCGTTTTATAAATCATGCGCACAATATACTATTTCGTTCCCTTGATTTGAAAAATCGTGCGGACGATTTACTACTTTGTTCCCTCTATATATAAATCGTGCGGACGATTTACTACTTTGTTCCCTCTATATATAAATCGTGCGTACGATTTAGCCTAGTTTTTTCCTGCATGTAATGTGCGGAGCTTCGTAAGATAAAACACAACAGATGGCAAAAATACACGTGTATAAATAGTGGCACGATGTATAAATAAATACATTTTATTTGCACAGGACAAAAAAACATAGCCTAATTGGGGATTGCAATTTTTTATGTATTCACAGGATTGTCCTACCAGGTGGGGCACTAAGCAGAAAATGGTTGCGCGCGTTCTCGAGCAAGTCCCAGCCATTAGGAGGGTGTTGATGGATGACCGGCGCAGCCAGCATTTGATACCGACGTGGCAGGACATCGAAGTCCTCGAATCCGTTAATGCAGCACTGAAGAAGGTTGCGGATTTTACAGATGCACAGCCATGTGAGTGGTGTTATTAAGAGTGACCACGGTCAATCTGACTGCAGTAAATGTGAAAGATATTAATAAAAATGATGTTTATTCAGCCAGCTCACATACCTGTATTTACTTCCAGTTTTCGTTCGAAGTCCACAGTAGTCGATTGTCGAGTTCGCGCGCGATCATTGGTAACAATTGACCGTGGTAACTCTTAATAACACCACTCACATGGCTGTGCACTTGTAATGACAAATCAAGGATGTTAGGAGGCTAAAAGCAGGTTTAGAGCTTGCCCCATTGAAGTCAACAGGGTGCGAATTTTAAAAAGAGCATAACACGGTGTAGGCAACACCGATTTTTGTCGTTTTTGTCTGTACTGACAGCACTCCAAATGTACAAAAAAATGAGCTCAATGTTAAAATTGACCGGAGTTCTCCTTTAATGACATCCCATTATTAATCTGTAGAGTTTAATATGGAGTTGACCAACCCTTTGCCACTTTAACAGCTTCAACTCTTCTGGGAAGGCTTTCCACAAGGTGTAGGAGTGTGTTTATAGGAATTTTGACCATTCTTTTAGAAGCGCATTTGTGAGGTCAGGCACTGATGTTAGACCTGGATAACAGTTTCTGCTCTAATTCATCCCAAAGGTGTTCTAACGGGTTGAGGTCAGGATGACAGGCCAGTCAAGTTCCTCCACACCAAACTCTTTATCCATGTCTTTATGGACCTGCTTTGTGCACTGGTGCGCAGTCTTGTTGGAACAGGAAGAGGCCATCCCCAAAGTGTAACCACAAAGTTGGAAGCATGACATTTTCCAAAATGTCTTGGTATGCTGAAGCTTTAAGAGTTCCTTTCACTGGAACTTAAGGGGGCGAGCCCAACCCCTGATAAACAACCCCACACCATAATCCCCCCTCCACCAAACGTTACACTCAACAGTTTGGGGATGGCCTCTTCCTGTTCCAACAAGACTGCGCACCAGTGCACAAAGCAGGTCCATAAAGACATGGATGAAAAGTTTGGTGTGGAGGAACTTGACTGGCCTGCACAGAGTCCTGCACCTCAACCCGATAGAACACCTTTGGGATGAATTAGAGCAGAAACTGTTATCCAGGTCTAACATCAGTGCCTGACCTCACAAATGCGCTTCTAAAAGAATGGTCAAAATTCCTATAAACACACTCCTACACCTTGTGGAAAGCCTTCCCAGAAGAGTTGAAGCTGTTATAGTGGCAAAGGGTGGCCAACTCCATATTAAACTCTACAGATTAATAATGGGGTCATTAAAGTTCATGTGCTTGTAAAGGCAGATGTCCCAAAACTTTTGGCAATATAGTGTGTATATATACACACACAGACACACATATACATGTATATATCATACACATACACACATTATACACAAACTTTTATGTTAGATGGGATTAATCGTGATTAAGTGATTTGACCACTAAAAAGAATACAACAACAACAACAACCGGTAACAAAATGGTGTCCGGGATATTTCATAAGTATAAAAAGTATTGAAAAACAACAACCGAATATTTGGCATCATAACACTCAGAGAGGTGCAGGGATGATGTCAAAACCCGAAAGTCTAATTCGACACTGGTTCCTCGTTTATTGGTGATATAAGCTCTGTGGTAAACACAATTTGACAATACTTGAATGGATTTTCTTTTCTACAATGTAAACTACACACACACAGACCCCAAACGTTTTTATCATTGTCTTATCATTGTAGAATAAAATATCTAAGTATCATCAACTTGTTTACCACAAAACTTATTTCACTAACAAATTGAAAATATCTATTATTAATATTTTTTTTATTTTTTTTTTAAGCATAGGAATATTTTGAGGGAACCAGTGGCGAATTAGTCTTTTGGGTTTTGATGTCATCCCTGCACCACCTCTGACCTCTAAACAAGACTGTATTTGAGCGGAACACTAACTCTGTCGAGACCCAGAAATACCTTTTGCACTGCTTCACAAAGGTACTTCCACTGTTTGGGGTAATCAATATATAGAGTGTAAAGCAGTCCAAAAAGCACTCCACAAAGGCAGTTGGTACATCTGAAACGTTTAGTAGAACCTCTTCCTCCACCACTGAATCCAGGCCTCCAGCATCAATGACTGTCTCAAGGAGACCAATTTGCATCCCTCTGGTCTGCCTCTCCACATCATCGCATCTCTGGTTTGAACCACATAGGATAGATTAATTAATGGGAGGGGAAAAGATAAATTGTTATAAGAGATAATAAAAACAACTGTTCATCAAAACTACTTTAACTTAATTTTCAACGAATTTTCAACAGCTAAATGTTAAATTTATAATTGAAATATACTTTGGATATACAATGTAAAGCGTTTTAAAAATTTAAGAACTTACCAGTGCACGAATTTGAGTACACAAAATAATAGTATCAGCTGATTCACGACCTTAACGGCTCTGGGGCAGCTTATCGAGATACCAACTGATAACGGCCTTATGAAATGCCGTCCTCAAGGGGTCAAAACGCTGTTTCAAAATGAGCGCCATTTTATGTAGCTGGACCGTTAGATATTCAGGTTTATGTCGGTCTCTCCACGGGACAATTGCAAAAGTTTTCACAATCTTAACCTTATTCATCACGCTTAAGTTACCCTAAAATAGCGTATTAATGTGTTTAACATTACATGTTTCATAGATTTCAATAACTCGCATCCATAAAAGTAGGCCTAACGTGACATTAGGCCAAAATGATGAGAGAAAGACCGCGTTCTCTTCATATCAACTCTTCACGTTACGGAAACACAAAAAATATCATAAAACCTCCCGAAATTAAAGCTATTACACATTATAGTAGTACATTTTACATGTTTTAGGAATTAAACGAGGTAATATACCACACATTCCCTTAGCTAAACGTAGGCCTACGTTATGGCAGCCTTCCCCTCGGACAGTGGCTTAGCGTTTTACGGTTTAAAATGTAACTTACGCTTATAAATATCTACACAAAAACAACTAATATGTTTACGTTGTACGAATATGTTGTACATAATACGTTTTTGTCGATAAACTTGAACATATTCTATAATTTAACATATTCCGTGCCGAGTAAACTTGACATAACTTTACACTTAAGTTAACTTTCTCTCGGACATAACTTATAAAAACATTTCTAAATCCGTCTCAGGACGTAACAACACAAAACCATCACATATGTTGTACATTTTTGTCGTTATTAGGTTTAAAATCGATCATTTATTCAGAGCCATTTACCTTGAGTTAAGTATGACCGTCTTTGACAAAACGTCTCCCGCACCCAGTAGCACCTGCAGTATCGCCGCAGCCGAGCCACTGCCTTGTAAAACCCGCGAAGTCAAATGCTGTATCCTTCCGCAAAATCAAGTGAGCCATAATAGGCCTATTTCACAAAAATGGCCGCCGAGACCGGAAGTAGGGTAAACTCTTTTCCGGTGAAAGCGCTAGCAGTTACAGTCGGAGGACAAATGCGGAGACTAAAAGTGGTTGCTTACCTTTTTATGTTTCAACCCAAAGAAGAAACAACCCTATTGATCACTTCACAGCTTTTCGTGTTTTGCGGGTTTTCATGGAACAACCAGGGAGAAGTTAAATCACGCCAGACGCGTGTGAAGGAGGAAGCAGATGTTGAAATGGAGTGTTGATGCCGGTTCGGGACTGATGCCCTGACAAAACATGTTTATATTGCACTTGATTGTTACCCGATTTGCACGTCATGCACTTTTATTTATTATTATTACCTGTTGGCAAATTAAAATTGTTTGTAGAAGTTGTTTTCTGTAACTTTCTTTCCTTTTTACCTGGGTGCGCTTTGCTAGGCCTGCTGTTTACTTGTGCAAGCAAGGGCTTTGTGATTTAAAAAAATAAACATATTGGAATAATTTTTAAAGTTGTTTGAACACGGAGCAGTTTTTCCCGTGAATGGGACTGGAAAACCCGGAGTGGATCAGGAGCGGAGTGATAATAGAAGGCTTCTGTGCAGAGAGGAACGGGCTTTTGCTCCAGTCCAGGCTTTGATCACATCTCCCTAAGCGGGTGAACACCTCGTCCTTCCGACCCATTCGAACTAAAATTAAGACATTTATTACACTATTTGAGAAATATAAGCATATTTACGGCCTTAAAATAATGAAAAGGGTGATTTAAGACATAAGGACAGGGGGAAACCTGATATTAACGGAAGTCCGTCGTAGCGACGGATAACTTTAATCCCTGTATATATTATTTAGTGTATTACTGAATATAAAATTACATTATATATTAGTAAATATATTCTCACATTTTTAAATATATGAAAATGACTTGTTTCTATGCAAAAAGTGACTTGAATGACATGTTTCATTCAATATATTGTAATATATTAACACCATATATTATTCTGTATGTTTTCAAATATACTGTTAAACCATTTCATATATTGATCATTCATATAGGGAATATTTTCTTTTCATAAGGGGACCCCAGACAGTTAAATATTATTTTGTAACATGATTTTTTTTAACATGTTAACATGTAATATCAATCAGTTCATTCATGTTTTTAATCTAACTATTTATTTATTTGCCTTAATTTCATTATTAGACATACTAGCAACGTTAGGTCAAATTCACTGTAAAGATGTACAATTCTTAGTTTCATTCATGGTAACATGAAAAAGGAGCCATAATCTAGTAGTGGAAGATTGCTGCAATCTCCTGGACTAATTTTTTTAACAAAAGCCACTAGATTTCACTCATAGCCTACATTTAGACATCATTTCAATTTATTTATTTATTGTTTTTCGATATATTAACGTTAAATGTGAGCTTAGTCATCAAGTGTCATGCCAAAAATGAATGGAACTTTTTTTATGTAAGCACTAACGTTAAGCAAACGTCAAGAATTTGTCCAATTTCGATCTTTTCACAACTCCCTGAAAACTATCAACAAAACGGACAACATCTGATATTCTTACTTTTGTCAGATAACGTTATATGAATGACTGGGAGAGAAAACAAGCTGTTCAAAGTCCATTTTGAAAATGAATGGCGATTCGGGCGGGCGGCGCGACCAGAAGTCTTTTTGCCGTCTGTGTCTGGCGTGATTTAACCTCTCCCCAGTTGTTCCATGAAAACCCGTAAGACACGGAAAGCTGTGAAGTGATAAATAGGGTTGTTTCTTCTTTGGGTTGACATAAACACCATAAAAAGGTAAGCAATAGGACTAAACCGCTTATAGTTTCGGCATTTGTCCTCCGACTGTAACTGCTAGCGCTTTCACCGGAAAAGAGTTTACCCTACTTCCGGTCTCGGGGGCCATCTTGTGAAATAGGCCTATCCAGATCCTTCCATTCTCTAATCTCTATAAATGTAGCGATGCGCTATTATTTTATGTTTATTAACAAAAATAGACGGCTTAAATTCAAGATTTAAAAAATAAAGGTTTTATATATTAAAGTGTTGTATAGCCCCTTTTACTGTTTGTACACAATGATGACGTAGCAACGTATGCGCGCGCATATTGGCAACGGAAGTATGGCGAGAATCAACAACATGTCAAGCTACGCGAGCGGATTAAGCAACACAGACAGAGAAAGTTATTTAAAAAAGTTAACTTTATCAAATGGTATCCGGCTACCAGATCCGTGTACTATAGTAGAGTGGATAGAAGACGTTAGTAGATGGCCAAATATACAGTGGCCAGATATATATACGTATTTAGTTGAGAAACCGAGCGTGTACACCCGAGAGAAATTACGAGCATATAAATCACTGGATGCTTATGAGTACGTTGTCTGTGGTCATGTACAGAACGTCAAATACCATGACATAGACTCAGAGTTTTGTGTGTTGAAATCAGAAATTCTTCCTAGTCAAAGACAAGGACACAAGACAACGATGTATGAGGCTTGGGTTATTATCAACCAACGAGAGAACTACGTCCTCACGGCGAACTGCACTTGTATGGCGGGGTAAGTAGGCTATTATTTGGTGTTGTGGGCTTCATATTCATACAAAGATGAATTATGCTGTCCTTTTGTTAGTGTTACTGTCCTTTCAGGTTTAACTTAGGCTTAACCTACTCTCTTTTACATATTCTCATGTTCTCATAACCAGGGTTTGAAACTACAATTTTCACGAAATAACAGTGCCAACAGTGTTCAAAATGTCAGCAGCCAGCCAATATCATTCAGTTACATTCAAAACCTGTTTAGGCTTAGGTCGTATACACGCGTAGTAAGTCAGATGTTTACTTACTTCTAGTCCGAGACGAAATTTGGCTGAAAGCAAATGTTACTTTCAAGCCCTGTTCATAACATTATTGATCAGCCAGTAAGTTTATGTTTTTTGTGAAATTTCAGGCTTGGGTCATGCTGCAGTCATGCAACTGCAATATTATTCAAAGTTGAGCTCTATGTTAGGATGGGAAGGACTGAGAAAGCAGCAGTTACATCTGGAGTGTGCATGTGGAAAGACATCAGCAGGAAAGAAGTCAGACCAGCTCCATTGAGAGAAATCAGCTTCCACAAACCAAAGAGGCAAGACAGGCAGCTTCAAGCACCTTTAATATCTGCTAGGAAAAATAGTATCACACCCAGAGGCATGTAATAGTTGACAGACTAGATAAGCTTCCTTCCTATTGCCATAGTGTTTTGACACCATAATGTAGCATGAGGAAGGTGTAACTTGGTGATCCAGAGATGAAAATGTCTACAGACAGTTTAATTTTTATCACTATAATTTATTATAGTTTGAATAGGTCTGCGTTTGTCTTCAGGTTACTTCTTTTTTAGAAATTACATTTGTTTGTTGTTTATTGTACACCTGTGTGTTTAAAGCTCTGATGTGAACATTATGCAGCACAGTAACTGTGTCTTTTTGTTGTTCTATTATCAGTGTTGACAGATGATGACATCCGGGAACTGCAGGTTGTGGACCCCTGTGCTGCAGTACTGACAAGCATGGAAAATAGTGACACAGACACCGCATCATCTGACACGGATTCAGAGGAGCATCCTGACTTACCTGAGCCATTGACTGCTTTATTTGATGTAACACTCAGGGAACTCTCACCACAGGAAATGCGGGTGAAATGTGAGGATACATTTCACAGACTTAAAACTACACTACAACCTCATCAATGTGAGAAACTGGAATTTGTGACACGTCAACAGTCAAAGTCAAAGGACTGGTACACATATAGGGCTGGTCGAATTACAAGCACTAAATTACACCAATCGACCACAACTGACAAGATCAGCAAAACACACCTAAACGATATAATGCAGTATAAAAGAACAGAATTAAATGTCCCATCTGTGCTCTGGGGTAAGAATATGGAGGAAACGGCAAGACAAGCCTACACTGCATATATGTCCCAAAGCCATCCAGATTTCAGCGTCAGCTCATGTGACTTAGTAGTGAAACATTCTGAGCCACACCTTGGATCATCACCAGATGGGATAGCAAGATGTACCTGCTGTGGCAAAGGGGTGGTAGAGATCAAGTGTCCCTACAAATACAGCGATAGCCTTCAAGGATGTACAGAAGATAAGCAGTTTTGTCTGGACAAGTCATTCGCATTGAAGCATTCACACACATACTACTATCAATGTCAACTTCACATGTTTGTGTGTGATGTTAAATATTGTGACTTTGTGCTGTGGTCCAAGAAGTTCATTGTGCAACATATCCTAAGAAATGAAGACTTTTTGAAGGAGGCTTTGCCAAAAGCACAAGACTTCTTTATCTCGAGTGTGTTGCCTGAACTACTGACAAGACGACATGACCCTGTCTTGGTATCACAGAGAGCCTGCAAATACTGTGAAAGGCCAGATTTTGGAAAAATGATAATCTGTTTCAAATGCAGCAACCACGTTCACTACACCTGTGCACACATAAAAAGGAAGCCAGCAACATGGTTATGTAGGGAATGTCTGAGAGTTGATGTTTGAATGAATACATTTAGGACTGGGAAATGTTCTGTATTGTGTTATGAATCTGGTCCATATTACCCAGACCTACATCTATTGTTTTCCTTAATTGTTTTCCTACATTCATTCTTTCCTACATTTATTCTTATTCTTCACCCAGACCTAAATTGATCCTTTTCCTTACATTTTATGTTGTTATTGATTGCGGTGTCGCACTTCTGTTTAAAGTTTTATTTTGTAATGCTATAGTAACTATGTTGCTTGCATACATTGCAATTAAACTACTAATAACAATTACAAATGAAATTGAAAAGCACTGTGAATTGTTGAGATAATCTTGGGGGAAATACATTATACACACCAGTGGCAGCAAATGTTGAGAGGTTTATTATAATGCATTGTTTCATGTACAGTAAATAGGTTTTACAAATGTAAATCACGTTAAAGCTAATACATGGTAATGTGTTACTCATTTGGAAACAACACTCTTACAGAGGTTTGTGAGGGCACCACATACAGTCACAACATCGTCTAGCATGTTAACCTGCGACACTGGAATAACTGTTTGCAAAATCTTAAAGTTTTTCCACCGACCAATAACTCGCTCCACATGGATTCTCACACGAGAAAGTTGTCTAGATGCGTCAACTTCCTGTGCAGAAAGCTGCTTTTTTCCTTTTGTGAAATGAGGGATACGAAGGGTTAACACAAGTCTCATCCCAAGACGTCATATGACTGACGCTTTTGACCATACGTCAACATCCGACGTTTTAGGGTACCCTTTAACGTCAGTTAGATGACGATCCTAGGGCGTCATATGTCTGACGCTTTACCTTTAGCGTCAGTTAGATGACGCGGGTAGGTTTAGGTCTGGGGTAGGGTTAGGATTTCATAGCGTCATATACTGACGTTAAAGGGTACCCTAAAACGTCGGATGTTGACGTATGGTCAAAAGCGTCAGACATATGACGTCTTGGGATGAGACTGGGCTGGAAGGGTTGCACCATAAGCTGCAAGCTCGTCTCTGATGAGAAATCCCCTGTCGGCTAAAACCTCATCCCTAGGCTCCAAAAGTTCTAAGAAACCTGACTCTTTTGTGATCTGCTTGTCTGAAACCCGTCCACCCCACCCAGGAGATAGAAATGAAATTGCACCAGCTGGAGTGATGCCGATTAAATATTTAATTGTGTTGTTGTGTTTATAATTTGACCATGTCTGGGCCCTAGCAGTCAGATTACTGGGTCTAGCTATGAAAATTTCTGTGCAGTCTATTATGCACCGGCAGTTTTTAAAGTTCCGCTTGAATGTTTTTGGCATATTTTTAAGTATTGCACCCTTACTTGGCCATTTAATGAGTGGCTTAAGGACCAAGGCCATACCAGGGACCCAGCTCCGCAAAATATTTGAAATCGTGGTTTTTGATACTTTAAATCTATATGCCAAGTCAGTATTAGATAGACCCAACCTTAATTTCATCAATATAACCAACAGGTGGTCTTCTAGTGTAAGTTTTTGGATAATTCTTTCTAAGCTGCCTGTTATTTTTGTAACTAGCCACTCAAAGAGCACGGAGGTCAGTCCGGTGAGAAAAAACAAGTGTCCAATGTTGCACTTAACAGTTGTGTACGAAAATGTAGATTTCTGCAGCTCCTCTTTTAGCTTTACATTTTCTGCTTGTAGTGCCTCAAACTTCTGACACAGGTTTACATGCTCCTCCTGAAGCTGACAGTGTCTACGGTTCAGGTCATCATATTCCCTCTTTGTAACTGGGATGTCGTCTTTAGCTTTAATAAAGAAAAGTGAAAAATTAGCATGTGCTGCAACCATTGCAGACAATTTCACAATTGGGGGTTTCTTACACATTTTAGCAATGATTTTTCAAAACTATTCCATGATAGAAGAGAAGATATTCATACCTGGACTATGATCCATGCTGCATTCTTGTTTCAGAGTTTCAGAAGAAACACATAGATTTGCTGCCGTTATAGGTCTATCATCTCTCCTCCTTTTCCTATGGTACCTACAATAAAAACAGCAGAAATGTACAGTTATGCAAGAGAGAAAAACAAACTAAATAGAACAGAGGGGGAAATTTAATATTCTTACCTCTCCAACTTTGCTTCGGGGTTCTGGCTCGGTTTTGTGTACACAAACACAGAAGGCACAAAATCAGGACTACTAGAGTCCAATGACGCCTCACCTTGAAATAAAACACACACACGTTTGTTTACTAGCCAAATCTACCGCCAGTTTATCAAACTTTACCTGCATTTGAATATTATTCTACATCGTACAGACAATCACTAATGTAAACGAGAATTACTAGAGTCCAATAATGCTTCATCTGCAAATAACACACACACACAGTTTGTTTACTAGCCAAATCCAACAACAGCTTCTGAAACTAGCTGCACGTGGTCATCAAACTTCCGCTGCATTGATAAACTACACCGTAGGCTACAGATAATCAATAATGTAAACCATGCTTTCCATTAAACTCAAGAGTACATAGATAAACGTACCTGATATAAAGTGGGCGCTGCAGACGCGAGCATTTTTTATGATGTCCTCGCTCCAATCAACACGTTTAATCGCCTGCAGCCACAAGCGCCGCCGGTTCTTCTGAAACGGCCGTGATCCTGTCGGAATCCTGTAAAACTTAAGCCCCTTGGTGGAATATCGATTAGAGCAACCGTAAACGCAACAACCAGACATTTTGATGCTGGGAAATAGTTTTGGTAAATTTTCAGAGTTGTAAACGCGTTAGAGCCAGTGTCACGAACGGTGGAGAAGAGATTCCAAAAGGCTTAAAGCAGGTTATACAGTCTTTTAATGGAAATAAGGCAAAGCCGCCAAGGCCGTTAAACAAAGGATAGTTCACAAAATATTCTTGGAAGGCAGAATGATGCTCAAGCGGCAGATCCGGAAGGCTCGTGTGAGAATAGAGCAGGATTGCTGGCGAGGCGTCGAGCCCTCTGCAACTCTCCACGGCACGACACTGGACACAGCACAGATCAGGTAACGTACTGCACAAAATAATTACCAGCACCGGACAGGACAAGACAAGACTGGACTAATCATCTGTAGATGAAACACAAGCATTTAGCAACATACGTGACGGGTAACAATAATCCAACAGAGAAAAGGTGAGAGACAAAGCTAGAAATAGAGAGACTAATGACAAGGGATAGAGAGCAGGTGAGGGATGAGAGAACGAGGAACAGCTGAAAGAGATGAGTGAGTAATAACGGATGTGCGTGTGTAATGTGTGTGTGTGTGTGTGTGACCAGCAGATGGAGACAGAGTAAGAAAAGAAGTGAGAAAGAACCAGGATCATGACAGCCAGTGGGAAAAAACACCACTTCCGTTGCCAAAATGCGCGCGCAACTATTTGATCACGTGGGCTGTAAAAGGAATACCTTTTCCTAAAAATATCCTAAAGGAATAGGATCCATCCGCTCTCATAGTGCAGAAACAAAACCTTGACAATTTGATAAATTGTTGTTTTGATATTATATCAAATGTTTATTAAATATTTATAAATGTTCATTTTAACAACAAAACAACAAATATGTTCTGTTTTACGCATTCAAATATTGTATAGGTTATACTTTGCAAATATTGACTAGATTTGTGTTTATTAGTCCAGTCAACATTAGCCATCCTAAAGTTGACTGGATTTGAAAATATCCCTTCATTTAATTTTTTTTCAAATATATTTTTGCAGACTTAATATAATGTGTCTTCTTAACTAATCCCAAGCATGAATATTGGTTCAACTTAAATATTTTTGCTCTTCCAACATTTTATTAATTGGCGTTTTTACAGTGTACCCATATATATCTGCGTCTCATATTGACGCTAAAGGGTAAATCAAAATATGTTAAATATGACGCCCTAGGATGAGAATGCGTTGTCTGTCTTGTATGTTTCTTCTCAGTTTAGTAACACAAGACAATAAGTGATTAATTATGGAGACACAAAATTAAAATAATATACTGATTAAAATGTTGAATTTTCTTTTTCACTGACTTTCTCTTGCTCTCCCTTTTCTATTTCTGACTTTTTCCTCATCTCCCTTGTCTCTGCGTCTGTGTTTCTCCCTTTGTTCTTTGTCTTTCTCTTATTCTCCCTTTTCTATTTGTCTTTGTCTGTCTTTCTCTTCATCTCACCTTTCTCTGTGTCTTTGTTTTCTCTTTCTCTCACTTGAATGTATTTTTTGTAGATTGAGTTTCTCTTATAAATTTACTTAGCTTTAATAGTTGATGAACAAATGAAGGAAATCTTGGGGTTCTGCTGTATAGTTGTATAAAGTACTCAGAACAGTGATGGATCGTTTTCATGGACTCTTAGAAATGGAATAATATTATGGTACATATGCCACAAGGCTATATTTTGCATGGCTGGGAGGCACAGAGTTTAGATGTCGATGCTAAAATCTGACCTTGCGAGCTTTGGCCTCAGCAAATCTTGCTATCACTGATTCCATATCCAGTTACTTCCTGCCCTGTGACATAGGTGATCTGAGGTACGTTTTAATTAGTTTCAGTGATGAGAAACTTCTCTCACCTGATGCTACTGTAACAGGGAGAGTGAGAAGGAGTCTGAAAGCTATACTCAAATTTGGATATGTCAAGTATATTCTCTTTATATATAATCAAGTATCTCAAATGGTGATGAGACATTTGGCGGGAAGGACCTAACTGCACCCTGCACCTCAATCTTCAGGTCTTCTGCATCAAAGGCATCTGCTCTAATATGTGGCAGCATTCATCCAGCTTCCCTTCCTTCTCCGTGCTTCTCATGTCGATCGAGTAGAAAAATCAATAAAACTCTAAGAAGAATATCATGTTGGAAAACCAATCTTCTACTGTGACAAGAGCTGTATCTATTATCATTAGAGGCAGAAAAAAAATCTCCTTTGAAGAGCTCTTCTGCAGTTGACTGAGTCTCCTCTGTTCCCTCATCCTCAAACTGTTTAGTTTTTCTCCTCTGACGCACCTCAGGCCAGCTCATCTCAAGCTTTTCTGCTCTCTCCCAGGCATCTGTTTTCCTGAAGGAATTCTTTCACCTCACTGATTTCTTCCCTCACTGTCTCGACTGAAACTTTGGGGCTCTGCAGGATCTTACTTTGTTTATCTGGAACAACACATTTTACCACACTATGGTACTTACTCTCAAAGGCCATATGTGCAGTTCCTGGCAGATGCTTTCAGCTGTTGAGACATCTGCATCTCGTTTCTCTGCGGCGTACTCCTTTAGAGCAGTCAATGCCTTCATGATTTCAGGCAGCTGGTAGCGATTAGCTTTCAAAAGTTTAACCCAAAGGTTTTTAAGTGTAAAATTCTTGACATGTTCTTTGAGAATGGTCCAACGGTAAACTGAGGAGCTGAAAAGAGTGTAAAGTCGCTGTAACAGCCCAAATAAGCTGATGGACATCACAGAAGACTTAGCTGCATCACCAACAACAAGATTCAGTGTGTGACTTCCACAAGGAACATTAACGCTTTGTCGTTTAATTCCAGCACTCTCTTTTGGAAAACCTGCTTTTTACCCTGCATGTTGCTCCCGTTATCGTAAAGACTGGCCTCGACAGTTGCAAAGATCCAATTAGTGTGGCCAAAAAATTTCTCGTATAAGCCTTACTGTACGTTCACACCGCCGCCGACTTGAGCTTCCAAAGCGGCCGAAAGTCATTCATTTTCAATGGAAGCTGGCTTCTCTCAGCTGCAAGGAGCGTCAAATCCATCAGCGTCGCGTTTTGAGCATCAATCAGAAAGTTGAAAGAAGCTCAACTTTATGGTATTGAGCTATGACGCGGTTCAGCGGCAAGCAGCGGCAAAACGCCAGCAACCAATCGGAATATAGACCTCCTTCGCGCTGGCTGATTCCGGAGAAACACACGATGTAAACTTTCGTTCCTACCAAAACATTAGTTCCGAGAAAATGGAGGAGAAGCTCATCATCACCGTTGCTGGTTTTCCTATCATTTATGATATGACGTTGTTTGCTTATAGGGACCAGTTAAAAAAGAATGAGGCATGGGATAAAATAGCTGGGATAGTTGGTGTCTCCGGTGAGTTGGTGAAGTGCGTGCTGATGATTTATAATATTTTTTACTAGGAGGGAAATAATTGCACAATGAGCAATGCACCGTAGCATGCTAGTCTTCCTCGCTTGATGTGGATTGTACGATCTGTTTGCAGATAATTTCACCCTTATTAAATGCACAAAAGTAATTAAAAATATAAGAAGCATTTTAGTGCAATGCACTTACATTAATGAATTGTGTCAAACGTGAGGTTTACGGCTACAACGCCATAAAGTTACCGCCAGTTTCATTCATTCTTTCGGCATTTGTCATGTCCATTCCGCGGTGCATTTTAGGTTTTCTGATAGATAGATAGATTTCTGATAGATTTGTCTCTGTCTTGCCAGCAATATAAACTTGCTCTCCCCCCAAATGGATACCAGCAGAATATGATTAAAAACTTGATATATCGATATAGTGCAGTGATTGCTATGGATTTTTAATTTTCTGTAAGTAATTCTGAAAGATAAATAACGGTAATCATGCTATTTCCTTGATTGATTGATGGATAACAAATATTGTCACCCTAGATGACAGTGATAATGTCAGCCTCAAAGCATTTAGCAACTCTGATAAAGTTAAGCTTACAAGAGAGCTAGTTCTTCATGTAAAGAAGCTGCTCTGTGATGTGATGTTGAATATGTTTTTTTTCTGTTGTCTGTTCACTAGCTGAGGATTGCAAAAAGAAATGGAAGAGCTTGAGGGACATGTTCAGCAAGGAAAGAAAGAATGAAAAAGATAGGCGAAGAAGTGGCGCGGGTGCAAGCAGTGTCCGGCCATGGCGGTACAGTGCGGTCATGGGCTTCCTCAATCCTTTCATGGAGGACCGGCCAAGTTCCAGTAATATGGGGAGAGGGGAAGCCCTGGATGACAGTGGACAATGGCCAGAGGATAGTGATAATGCCATGGCCAGGCACAGTCAGGTCACAGAGCAGATGCCAGAGCTTCAGGCACAAGAGCAGTCACCAGAGCTTCAGGCATCAGACAACAGACCAGTGCAGAGAGCAAGCCAGCCCACCCTGAGAAGGAAGAGGCCCCACACCTCTGACTTTGAGGAGAGGCTGATTAGGCAGTTAACCCTGAACTCTGGGTTGATTAACCCATAACCTGCTTACTCGGGGTATGTCGGTTCCAAAACACCTGTGTCGAGTTAGTTTAATCAACCTACTGCTAATAACCTCGAGTTGATGCGCGCGCACGGCGAGCATAAAAAGGCATTTTCAATGGAACGCCGAATTCAGGAGTCACCATGGAAACTAAGGGTGAAAAGTTGCGTGCCGCCTACTTCTCCGAAGCAGAGTTAGAAGTTTTAATGTTGGCTTATGAGGAGTTCAAGCCCATTATAATGAAAAAAAGCAATACAGCTGCATATGCGAGGGAAAGACAATTGGCTTGGCAAAAAATAACTGACAGAGTAAATGCGTACGTTTTTTTATTTTTTTTATTACATTTTAAATATGCTTTCCTTTCTTTTGTTAATTTGAAAAGTTAAACAATTGTCTTTTTGAGCATGTGGCATGACTCGACAAGCATTTACTTTTCTCTACATCAGTTTCTTAAGAATACAGCGCAATATATATTGACAAGAAATATTTAGGCCTCTTGTTTTATAAGGTGTAATCCTTCTGGAGCCAAAAGAACTCTTTCCCAAGTCAAAATGAAACACAAAAACATTCTCCAAAAAGGTAATATTTTATTTTAACTGTTGTAAGATCAATGTCTTAAGTTACTTTTACAGTATTCTTCCTATATAGCTAATAGAAAGAAGGCTGAGGCTCGTCTAACTGGCGGGGGTCCACCTCCACCTCCTCTCACCCCATCTGAGGAGTTGGCTCTTTCCCTTAATAAAGGTCGCCCTGTGGTCGATGGTATTCCAGAGGGCACTTCGTCAGACTTAGCTACCTCCCACAACAACTCAAGTGACTTGGTACAATGTAGGTATACCATATTAGTACTTATGATTATTTAGTCATACGTTTGGACAAAACGATCATTAACTCTTGTCATTAGGAAGAAGGCTAAATGCTTCCCAAATGCAGTCATTGTTTCACTTGTGCATTATGCATACATATTCTATTTTACAGCATATGCTGTATACAGTAATCTGTTTTTTTATTCTTGCATGTTCCTAATGCCTTTATTCAGTGTCTGTCATACTTTAGTAATTTACACATTGAGTATCTTTATTTTTTCTTGCAGTTGCTGATGGACGCATTGTATTATTGGATCCTCCTGAAACCACACAGTCTGTCACAATTGTTAGTGATGCATTTTAAGAACCAGTTGCTTTTAGATCTTTCACTTTGTCTGCCAGATAAAGTAACCTTGCATATTTCCACTCTAGAATGATGATGATGAAGAGACCACATCTGCTGTGACAGAATTAGAAAGTGCTGGGAGACCCACAGAGGTATGATGCATATACTGGACAATGCATAGCTTTTTAGATGGAGTGAAAAATGTGTAATTTGTCCTGTGACAGAATCTAGCTGGGGATGTACATGCAGATGATGGTCCATCTACCTCTACACATAATCTTAGCAGTGTAAGAACTTGTCCCTGGTTGTCCTTATTTACATAATGTTACTATGTGGCAGATTTTCTTCTTTAACCATCTTATTTACTTTGCCTTCCTAGTTGTCTGCAAAGGAGCTGTATAAGGTCCATCTATTAAGGCAAATTAAAAAAACTGACATGGACCTTATACAGCTTCAGATAGAGGAGAAAAGGCTGGCCATTAAAAAGGACAAACTTGAAATAGAACTACTGGAGCGTCGCCTTAAGGTGAGAATCATATGTGAACATGAATCTGTTATTTCTTTTTGTGTGTGTATAAAGTGTAAGGGGTATACAGTCAAAGACCCAGAACCCGATATGAAGAAAGAAGACCCGGAGTCAGAATTATAAAAAATTTAAGAAAAGTTTTACTGAAGATAGTTTGCATTCTCATCAGCAGAAGTCAGCTTCAAGACTCACATAGGAGTTCGTAGGCCGCCCCCCTTACAGTTACAAAGATCACAGCAGTTATACCATTTCCAAGGTCTAAGCTACGTCATTGCTTACAGGTTGAATGATTCTCATTGGCTAAGAAACATTAAAGCCTAAACAATTTAACACATGTGAGGAGATAGGGGTGCCTATCGCCATTAGTAAAGATAGTTGTCGTCCACTCATTGGATTTAGGCCTGTGGTGGCCTCGCAGGTTAGAGAAGGGCGCCGGGGTGTCTGGTCCGACCGTCCAGAACCTACATAGAATGTCATACGCACACACACACAAATAACAGACACTAGCAAATAACAGCTCCCATCAAGGCTGAAGAGAGTCTGAGCTCCTTATTATCAGTTAAGTATACCAAAACATAATGCTAAAACATTCACTCATTTAGGAGAAAAACAGATCACTGGCATTTACTCCCAAGGAAGGAAATACACTGGAAAGAATACATTTTAATACAACAATTAAAGTTTGATAGTAACGCTGAATATAGCTTGACCATATGTCCAGCGAAGAATCATATGTGCCCACGCTGCCTTTAGGACCCTCTAACCTTTCTACTGATCCCAGAGAAAGAGACAAACGGCCTTGTGGGTTACGTGGCCTTCGTGTCCTGCGTGTACTACGTGCAATCTCAAAGTAAGATTGGGAGGCACCTAAAAGAAACTGGTTACTTGCATCCATGCATTTAAGAAAATATAATTTCACAGGCACAAGAATATAAAAATTAGTATGTGATAATGAATATATTTGATTATTGATTTTTATAAAGGAAGTATATGACCATTCAAAATGATATATGATTATATATGTATTTGAAGAGGCAAGGGATTTTGACCAACCCTTCAAAAGCAATAAATACAAATCTGTCATGTCTCTTTTATTTCAGGATATAAAGAAATAGAACACATTAAATAAAGTGATTTTGACAAATCATGTCTCTAAGCCTTCTGCCATCTCTGTGGTCTGCCAGATTCATTGGGTGTTGTTCTAGGTCATCTTCATCAGGACAGGGGGGATGCCTCTCTCCTCTTATTGTGGCAATGTTGTGAAGTACCACACAAGCATCTGTGATGTCACATGCCCTATTTGGAGTGACCCTGAGCCCACGCAGACACTGAAACCTCGCCTTCAGAATGCCTATGGTCATCTCCTCCTTGGCCCGTGTTCTGCTGTGAGACCGGTTGAAGCGTGTCTGTGGTCCGGGCTCAGGATCAGGGTAGGGTGTCATCATATAGGGGAGGCAAGGGTATCCTCTGTCCCCCAGCAAGTAACCATAGAAGTGTCCTGTAATGTTAGAGGTGTTTTGTAAATGTAATAAAGACTACAAGCATTTGTCTAACAAAACGTACCCTGTTGAAATTTGTTGCACAGAGATGACTCTCTAAATATTCGGGCGTCATGTACAGACCCAGGCCATTTTGCCTCAACATTAGTGATGAGGTGGGTTGCATCACATATTACCTGTGGAGAACAATAAGTTTATTAGGCCTATTTGTAACACCAATATTAAGGAGCCAAAATATAGCTACCTGTACGTTGATGCTATGCACAGACTTCCTATTAACATAGTCTCCCTCATTGATAGATGGAGCTTTAATAGGAATGTGGGTGCCATCAATGCACCCAATCACGTTTGGGAACCCTGAAATTAAGATTAATTACAAATTTAAGAAGTCTGTGTAGCCTTTATGTGTGTGCAGTCAAAATAAACCTATTAAGAAATGTAATTTAATTGAAGTAGATGACAGAATTTCTGAGAGCAAACCTGCAACCCTGTAGAATTCTTCTTTAATAAAGCGCACAGGTTTATGGCCAGGGAACTGTACAAAAGTGTGTAGAAACCGTTTCAGTGCCATGCATACTGTACGAACGGCTCTACACACGGTTGCCTTTCCCACATGCTCTGCATCGCCCACATTGTAAAGAAAACTCCCCGTAGCGAAAAAGCGCAGAGCAATACAAAGAATTTGTTCGGCGCTAAGCGCTGACCCGCGGTTTGTCACGTTTGAGATGTTTGGTTTTAGTAGGTTTGTTAAATAAATTAACGACTCCCTAGAAAAACGATAGCGCTCCTGCAAATATTCGTTAGGATAAGAAAATACATCGATACGTGGTCTTATCACCCTCTCACGGCGGAAAAACCCTCGTATAATCTGTGCCTCTACGTCCACAGGATCCTCATCAAAAGGGCACGCCATGCTCGGAAACCTCTCTGAAACAAACTAACCCTGCAACATAACCTGCCCCGGAGCAGGTAATCCTCAGAGAGTCAGTTGCTATGGTTACTTACATAACCCGAAAGTTACCTCCGTTTTTGGAACCGAAAGCAGAGGTTATCCGCTTACCTACTCCTAAATTTACCCGGGTAAGTCACATAACCTGCTTTCTGGATGAGGCAAAGTGTCGTGAGGTTGACCCTTGGGCTGAGAGGAACGGTGTTAGTAAGCTCGTTACCCTTGCAGTGCTGTCAGCTGCCCCCTGTTCTCTCTCCCTCACATGCACCACGCACACACACAGACACACAGACACACAAACAGAGTATCGTTCACACAGGAAGTGCAGTGGGTGCAGCTGACTTGTTCAACACGTTAAAGGGCCTGTTGGGACCAAGTTTTTGTTAGCTCGCTGAAGAGTAAATGTTTAGTCACTATGCAATATTTTTTTTTTCAATAAATATTGAAAAATATTTTCAACATTCATGGTTGTGGGTTTCATATTATTTTTGCATGCATAGGCAACACACCAGAGCATGTGAGTAAAGCGGAGCGGTGTGATGCTTAAATATAAGTTAAAAACCTTAAACATACATTCATATATATGTTTAAATAATATAATGTTATTTTTTAAAATTTCATTATGTTGATCATAAGAAAAGGAAACCGCATGAGTAAGTTAGGATCATAAGATGACCAATATATCGGAAAACATTTGTAATGGGTCAGACATAATTTTAACACCTTATTAAGTTTTGTTTTGTAGAAAGCCTTTCCTTAAAGTGAATTTTGTTTTGTATAAATTGTATGTTCATTTTAATCAATGTTTCATCAACAAATTGCCTGGATTAATAAATAAGCAAATATAGTAGACAATATAATTAGGACACGGAGGCGCCGGCGCGTGAACTGGAGCGCGTCTCATAAATGAACCGAAAACTGACAGAAAACACTAGTTTATCAATAAACAATTCAAATGTATAGGCAATATATTTCGAAAACGTTTCATTATGGTTTAGCATTATCTCCCATATATATATATATATTTAAGTAATTAAATCAATATAAATATGTGATTAGACTAATGGCTTAAAATTAATTACTACTGGTCGACTAGAAAAAAACTTTAGTCGTGCACGGGCAGCCCTACTTATTTGACATTATTTTCTAACCAGCATGTCACTGCGGGCTTTCTGAGCGAGCTGCGCGTAATCTTCAGAAATGCGCTCTCCTCTCTGGAGGAAATATTACCACTCCGCTCACATGCTCTGGTGTGAGACAATGTGTATCTTCTTCTGTTGTCTGAGATTTGATTGACAGCTTTTAGATGCATTATTGGCATCGCAGCCTCTGGTTACATAAACGTGTCACCGCATCAGAACCGAAAACATGGGGATTTTTTAAAGACAATAATCACACAACCTATTCGATATTCTATAATAAAATAAACTAATGTAATATTCGAATATCGAAACTCATCCCTAGTGCTTAGCTATGGAAACTATTGCTTTTAATGTAATTGGTGGCTCTTAAAAGAGCCGTTTGTTGCACTATAGGCTTATGCTCCAGGTTGCCAGCTGACAGCTCCCTCTGTGGAGAAGTAGGAGGTGTATGTCTCCCGGACACGGGTGGCCTCCTGTGCGGAGTTGTTGCTGCCCACTCGGGTTACTGCCTGTAGGCCAGCAACTTCCCTGTCTGCAGCTTGTGGTGGTCCTGCACGTCTTGTAGTTGCCCTGGTTGGCGTCTTGGAGGTCCTCCTCAGAAAATGATGCAGGACACATGTAGCCTTCACACAGGCGTCCACATTTGCAAGGCTGACCCCAATGACTACTCTGTACATACGCCATTGAGACGTGAGAATACCAAAGGTATTCTCAACAATCAGCCTTGCATGTGACAGCCTGAAGTTAAATACTATGCGCCTGCCAGAGTGGTTGGAGCCAGGAAAAGGCCGCATGAGGTTGGGGCGCAGTGGGAAGGCCTCATCAGCAACAAAAACATGTGGCTGCGGTCCTAGATGCTCAGCTCCTGGCAGCAGAGCATCCTGTGGCAGGCCAAGAGTCCCGTCCAGTAGTGCCCGGCCGAAGGTGGAGTTGGCCAGGACACCACCGTCACTCGTCCTCCTGTAGCTGCCCACGTCCACTACCCGAAAGCAGTATTGGGCATCGACCACTGCCAGAAGCACAACTGAATAAGTCCCCTTATAATTAAAATACATGGACCCTGAATTGTCAGGAGACTTAATCATGACGTGTTTCCCATCAATGGATCCAAGGCAGTTGGGGAAAGCCCACCGCTGGTAAAACCCCTTTGCAATGCTCAGCCAGTCCTCTGTGGTGGGCACTGGCATGTACTCCTCCACCATGGAGTCCCAAATGGCCCTGCAGACCTGGGGGACAATGTTGGCCACAGTGCTCACTCCCATACAATAGCTGGCAGCAATAGTGCGATAGGAGTCCCCGGTGGACAAGAACCGCAGGCAAATAGCCAGACGCTCAGCAGGACATATTGCACTGCGGTAATTGGTGCTAGTCATCATGATGAGCGGCCCCACTTTTGTCAGCACGCTGCCAGCCGGTGATACTCTCCGAATTCATAACGGACCCGTAGGGTGTCATGAACCCAAAATCTCCGAGTCCGACGTCTTCTCCGCAAATATAATGCAGCAGCACCAAACACAACAACTTCGCGATGATCCATAATGATCCAGTGATATACATTTGAGCGCAACTTTTATTATAAATATTTTCGAACGCTCGTTTTAAGCGGGAATGCAATTCATTTGCTCACGGTAACGCCGATTTGACCAATTGCAATAGATGCAAATAATAATAATAGCTAATTATAAATTTTTCTCCCGACCAAATGTGAGCAAAACGGTTATAAAAATGCTGTCATTATAAAAGGTTTCTAGTGTCAATATATTGCTTGTTTTTTTGTTTACATTTCATGTGACACTTCTCTTCTCTCGGACATAGAAAGCTGTTACATCAGAGCGGCCAAAGCTTCCAAAGCGTCAACAAGCTTCCCCGTACTTTTTGACAAGCGTCCTCGACAGGGCGGCCAGAGCTTCTTTGTCGCTTAAGTCGGCGGCGGTGTGAACGTACAGTTTTCCTGTCGTGTCAAGTGCCTGAAGAAATCCAACAAAGACACTCCATGGATGGAGACACCCTTTGATAACTCACAATTAACAATTTGTAACACCACTGAGAGCTGCTCATTGTGACTGAGGTCTGGAGTGCAGTCCCTGATTACTGCATAGTATCTGGCTGTTTTTACTCTCTCTACAATTGCATCAGTTGTACATTTCGTTACAAGGGAAATCAGTTCATTTTTAATATGCTTGCTTAAATAAGTGTCACTTTGCTCCTTTGACTGAATTCTCCTCAAATGCTCTCGCATCAATTCATCAAAAGTTGGCGTTCTAAATCATACCGCTGCTCCGTGATCGCTGTCTGCACCCTGTCATCACATATACCGTTAGAAAGCTCTCTCTCTCCTTTGCAATGCTGCCGGTTCCAAATATGGTCATTTCCTGTTTATCAGCAACCAATCATGAAAGTAAAATGGGCGATTTAACTCGAAATGCTCAATCTCATTGGCTGATGCCAATTTCTGACAACGTGATTCGTTCCGAATCATCACGTGACGCACTCTGACATTTCCACGGTAGTTTAAAATGTTGAAAGATCTGCGTGTAAAATTATCTCAGAGAAGCCGAAAACAGTTGTCATTAGCAAGAAGACACAAGGGATTACCAACGAAGACAGAAGATAAATGCCATCACATAGTGCGTCGATGCGTAAACTGTCATTCTGAAAACAGGAGTGTTCAGACAGCGGAGGTAATCAAAGCGCCCCACAGCAGTGGCTGATAGTTCATGTAGCGTGTTTGAATGAACTGATCGGTGGTTTAATTTGTCCTAATTGCGCATGGACAGGCCTGAAAGTTAACATCGATCCAAAAAATCATGGGTTCTGTAGTAGTTTACTACTAGAGTGCAGTCTCTGCAAAGAAGATAGGTACAGGCAAAGTGTCTATACATCTACGCATATTCAAGACATATCCATGAATTATGTGGCGTTTGATGTGAATGTGCGAGTTAGGCTTGGGATATGCAGCTCTCAAAAAAATCAGCAAAGTGTTGAGGATTCCTGGCCTTCATGTTAAAACGTATCAGAGACACCAAAGGACAGCAACCGGTATGGAAACACACTCTCTCTCTCTCTCTCTCTCTCTCTCTCTCTCTCTCTCTCTCTCTCTCTCTCTCTCTCTCTCTTTCTCTCTCTCACTCAGTGTGTCAAAGCAGTCTACAGAAATTCATAGCCAATATGTCATATATTAAATATATAGGTGTCACATATATACTATACTTTACACACTATATATACAAAACAATTACAGTACACAACACATTTCAGTTTTTGTATAATATAATTACTATATAATACTAAACAAATCTGTAATTGTGGGATCCTAAAGTGGTTGTGAATCCCAGATATTTAGCTGTCAGTGGAGCTGCTGTCCCCTTTCCTAGGAGAACTTCCAGCTTCTTTTCTGGTGTTAACTTTGGAAAGTGTTATTCTTTTGGCTATTTTTCCAAGGTGTACATCTCTTAGTGAAGATACTTTTTCCCAGAATGGAAAAACTTATGTTTGCAGTAATGGGAAACGTTCCATCTTTTTGCTTGCATTTAGCATCTCTCTCTCTCTCTCTGTAACATTTGTGGCATTATAGATTATGGCCTTCATCTATTTGTGTTTTATGATATGGATGAACAGTTAGTAATAAACTATCAATTTAATTTCAGTCGCTGAAATTGAGAGAGGCTTGGAGCCACTGCAGAGAACCAGCGACCAGATTAGGCAGGCATACACAGATATTGACCCTGATGTGGCTGAGATAGTAAGGGAGGATGAGGATGCCATAATAAATATCAGTGTGTCTTTTGATGGCACCTGGCAGAAGAGAGGCTTCACGTCCCACTACGGCATAGGTGTGTGCATCGACATCCTCACTGGGCTGGTAGTGGACTTTGAGGTGCTATCCTCTTACTGCCATGCTTGTACCCCGAGAGAGTGTGCTAGGCGAGGTGGTAAGATTACGCAGGAGGAATTTGAAAGCTGGAAGGAGAGTCATGTAGACTGCAAAAAATTTATCAGGGTCAAGTAAGGCCATGGAGCAGGAGGCAGCCAAGAGGATGTGGGCCAGGTCTGTGTCTTAGCATCAGCTGCGCTACACAGAGATGCTGTCAGATGGGGACAGTACAGCATTCAAGGAGGTGGTTGCGCTCAACCCATACCCTGGACATGAAATTGTTAAGCTTGAGTGCATAAATCACGCTCACAAGCGCATGGGCACAGCACTTAGGAAACTGAGTGCTGAGCGTAAGTTAGGGGGCAAAGGTCAGGGTAAGCTCACTGCCAAGAAATGTAAGGCCTTGCAGAATTATTACAGGGGGGCTATTCTAAATAATCAAGGGTCACTGGATCAAATGAAGGCAGAAATATGGGCAGGTCTTCTCCACTCCACTAGTGATGAAAGTCCTACACACACTAGGTGTAATCCATCCTGGTGTTGGTACAGGAGAGCAGAGGAGAATTGAAAAAAGCCAGAGAGCCATAGGCTTCACACAGGAAACTTTTTATCACTGGAGGTGGGTCAGAAGCTAGCCACATTAGCGTCAGCAACAGCGGGCATCACAAAAAAGTATGCTACCTTTGGCAAATTTGCTAAAAACCTTTTGCTTTCTCCTGCTTCCTCCTTTTTTTCAGCAACACTTGGGTAGTTTCGCTTTATTTTTGCTTTCTACTCTGTACGCTGTCTGTCAATCACTTCGTCTCCTTCAGTTTTTTTTTTTTGTCAATCACTAGCCTTGTCAATCACTTGACACTTTCGTAGATACGCAGTAAGTGAGATAATGGAATAGTCCAATGTAGTGTGGGGGGCCCCCTCCTGTCTGCAAAAATAAAGATTTAAGCATTGTGATGCCATTTTAGCAAATGGAGTTTTAGAAATATATAATTTGTGACAAGTAAAACAAAAAACAAAAAAAAAACGTAACCATAAATTAATGCAGGCCCCTAGGTAGCTCGGAGCCCAAGGCAATTGCCGACTTTTGCCCAATAGGGATGTCCGCCCCTGGGGGTGGGCAATATGGCAAAAATATCATATCACGATTTTTTTACGGAAAATCATGATTCATGATTTTATCACGATCCTTTTCATGTTGTTTTTACTATTTGACTGAGCATTACAGACAAACTAATTTCCCTATTTTAAAAAGAGGATGCATTTTCCTGCTGGAAGAGGCCACTGCCATCAGGGAACACTATTGCCATTAAGGGGACCGAACACAGGGTCAAAGTAAGACAATACAGTGCTCTTTATCACATATCGACCCCTACTGTTGACTTAAGACAGGTGTAATGAATTAATACAATCGACTCACCATTTAAAAGAGGACCTTTCTTGCTTTGGCTGCTGCAAACTCTTCAATTATCTTGTAGTAATCTAATTTGCGACAGAAGTGAAAGGAGAATTTTACAATGACGGGACACTCATTTGACTCATGTGACACTTTATTCAACAGGAAGAACAGCTCGTTCCGCGTGTCATACGTCATTACGCTATTTGTATGTCATTGCACATGCGCAGTCTTTTCAGTTTCAGTTTTCAATCCGATCAAGTGTTTACATGTCCACTCGATCAGATTAGAAAAAGGAATAAACCACTCCTTTCAATCCTGTCGAAATTTCATTCAGAACAAGCTCAATCGGATCGATTAAGGTGTTTATATGAAGACTTTATGGATTATTTGGTTGCATATAAATATAGCCATTGTCGATCGCAGATAGTTCTTCACACTTTTGAGAAGCTCGTGTTGAAGCTTGATTGTAACCACTTGCACTTCCGCTTGCCTGGTCAGCAGGGCTTGCCCATCTGATGCTGTGAGCTGCTCCTGGTTGGAATCGTGTACGTCTCATTCACCCGCAAGAGGGACTTACCCAAGTTATGCTGTGAGCCACAGGCTCCCGCCGGACACCAAGTGACCCCTCCCGGTTGAGCTGCCAAGCTCAACTCGCAGCAGCTGTCCCGCGCTTATTTGCTTTTTTGGGGGGAGTGCTCTGGGTTCAGGCCAAATTCCAAACTCAGAGCCTCCTCGGACAGCTTACAAAATATGCATATTTACTACTATATTTAATTATATGTTAAGTGTGGACTTGTGAAATTGTTTTATTAAGTTGACTTGTATATAGAGCCAACTTACCTCTGTTCCAAAAAAGTTTTTCCAGCATCCCTCCACCACCCCAACTTCTCACTCTCGATTATTCCTATCCCAGCGAGGGATAGGGGAGGAGTGCTCTGGGTTTGAGCCAAATTCTGATCTCAGAGCCCTCTCCTCAGACAGCATGCAAGTGTGAAAACATGAAATAAAATTCAAGAACTGACTGTTCACTAGTTGCCTAGTATATCCCACCCCTTGAGAGGGGCCATTGTAATTTAAGTATAATCGATGTTATTCACTTTACCTGTGAGCGATTTTAATGTTGTGGCTGATCAATGTACATGTTCTCCTGAGTCCTGCCATTTCAGAAACTGTTGCATAATATAAATAATGATAAACGTAAACAAGTTTGTGGGAATGGAACAGCCAGAGCCAAACCTCCCCTTGCCAACTCTGACCATAATGCAATTCATCTGCTACCTACATATCGGTCAGTCTTCAAGTCCAGCAAACCAGAAATTCAAACTGTAAAGGTGTGGTCGGACGATAAAATTGAGGAACTGAAAGGATGTTTCCTCTCGACAGACTGGGACGTCTTTCTAAAGGAGGCGGACATTGACAGGGCTACGGAATCCACAACTGCCTACATCTCCTTTTGTGTTGACTCCATCATTCCACAGAAAACTGTTAAGATATATCCGAACAATAAACCTTACATAACAAAAGAGATCAAGGAGTGTATTAAGTGGAAAAAGTCTGCTTTTAAACTTAGCGCTAAAGATGGAATCAAAACAGCTCACAAAGAGCTAAATAAATATATGAGAGCAGCTAGGCTGCAACACAAGGAGCGGGCAGAACAGAATTTGTCCATGTTCAACTCTAAGAAACTGTGGGACTCAATTAGAGGAATGACAAACATGGAGGCTAAAAGGAAGCCCCTGGTTGCTCAGGATGAGAGTTTAAAAGCAAATGCACTGAACCAATTTTATATGCGTTTTGAATCTGATAAAAATAGGGACTGCTGTGATGTTTTAGATAATGTAAACTGTAATGTGAAGGACAGGATTTTTATAGATCCACATGCGGTAACCAAGGTTTTTAAATCAATGTACTTGAAAAAAGCGACGGGGCCAGATAATATGTCCACTTTTCTCTTAAAGACATTTGCAGAGGAATTGTCTCCGGTATGGCACCAGTTGTTCCAACTTTCTATTGATAAACATGTTGTACCTGAGATTTGGAAAAAGTCCATTATAATTCCAGTCCCAAAAAAGGCATGTCCTCAGGAGGACAACGATTATAGATAGACCTGTTGCATTAACTTCAAATGTCTTTAAGGGCCTGGAACGACTTATGGTAAATGTTCTTCGCTCGGAGGTGGAGCCAGTATTAGACAAATATCAGTTTGCATATACAAAGAAACGAAGTACAAGTGATGCCATATCAACTATAATGCACCTTACACTGAAGCACCTTGAAACCCCAGGTGCATATGCTAGACTGCTCCTTGTTGATTTTAGCTCTGCTTTTAATACAATTCAGCCACATAATCTCATGAGAAAATTAGCCCTTCTGAATGTAAATCCATTTTTAATCAGGTGGTACCACTCATTCCTTACTAAGAGGCCACAGCAGGTGAAATATGAAATATGTAGTACGGGTGCCCCTCAGGAATGTGTCAGTTCACCATTTCTGTTTATTCTGTATACAAATGACTGTGTTAGTTCTGAGCCTAATCAATATGTGGTGAAGTTTTCGGATGATACAGCTGTTCTTAGTCTGCTCACTAAGAACTCTGACTCATCCATTCACAGAGATGCTGTGGATAGGTTTGTGGACTGGTGCGACAATCATAAATTACAGATTAACACCTGTAAGACCGTAGAAATGCTCTTTGATCCCAAATCAATTGGTGACCGAAGCCCTGTGACCATACATGGCAATAACATTAATCAGCAAAATTCATGCAAGTACTTTCACATTGACAGTGACTTGAGCTGGCAGACACAGGCAGCCACTGTCTGCGTTAGAGTCCACCAGCGCCTCCACTTTTTACGCAGACTGCGGTTGTTTGGTGTCAGTAAAAACATAATGTTAATATTCTATTGGGCAGCAATAGAGTCTATTTTAAGGTATGGTATCACCAGTTGGTTTGGTAATTTGAGTGTCAATCTTAAATCGCAGATTCTCAACCTGGTCAGAGTAGCGGGCAGGATTATGGGTCACCCCCCCCCCCCCCCCCCTCCCCCTCCCCCTCCCCCTTAACCCTCAGGAACTGTTCAATGAGGCTGTCCTTACTCAGGCAAAAAATTGTTTTAAATGACAGTTCACATGTTTTGTTCAGCGAATACTCGCAGATGCCCTCAGGGAGAAGATACAGGGTCTCCTTATGTAATTACAACTGGTTCAAATATTCCTTTATCCCTGTGTCGGTTAAGCTCATTAATGAGCAAATGTAGGGAGGAAAAATGTTTTTAATGTGTATTGCAATTTACTTCAAGTAGTGAGCCCTAACCTCTTGCACTTTGGTCCCTATCTGGTTGCCAGTTATGTATCCTCTACTTTGTTTGGTTGTTTTTATGTTTTATGCTGTCTATATGTTTTATGTTTGCTTATGCAGCAGTACCCTGTCTCTAAACCAAATTTCTCTCATGGGAGACAAATAAATGAACTTGACTAGACTTGACTTGAATGGATGGTCCAAAAATGGTGCTAAACGAGGATCTACAAAAAGGACCTTTAATAAATTCAAGGGTTCACTTACCACCCTGACCTGTGAATGATTACTTACTGTATTCGATAAACTTGTAAAAAGTACAAATGATTGTGTTATTAGTGTAGCCAGATTGTCATTGTCTATAATAGTGAGTTAAATCAAGATCAGGTCACATTTGGAGTAATCAATGAAGATAACTAGATGTTTTCAAAGTGTTCACAAACTTAGGTAGAAAGATAGATGTTTAGCTAATACACAAACCACAGCTAGAACGAGCTTCCAGATATCATCAGATGAGCCCCAATAGTAGCCATATTCATATCCAGATTGAAAACATCTGTGCATTCATTCTCTAAAGATTAATTAAATAATATGCCAGTTTATGCCATTTTATTTATACTTTTCATTACATTGTGCCATTTGACAGCAAGATGGAAGTTTATGCCTCTATTCAATAAAAATAAATATCAGATAAATATTTTCTGGCATTTTAAGTCGCAGAGCCAAGTAAACAAACTATTCACACACAAAAAAAAAACACAAATAGGGTCTCACCTCTGACTGACTTATCTCTAAGTGTTCAGACAAAATATTTACACAATATTTGGTCCACAACAAGTGGACTCACTCTAGATTGAATCTGCAGATGATTTTTTTTGTTTGTTCAGTTTATCTCGTCACACTGAGCAACACTGCAATTTCTTTCAAGTATGATTTTGCAAGTGACGTTTCAGCTCTGTGTGATAAGTGAAACTCTTCTCACACTGAAGACATGTGAAAGGCTTCTCTCCAGTGTGAAGCCTCATGTGAGTCTTTAGGTTTGCTTTAACTGTAAAACTCTTTCCACACTGAGGGCAAGTGAAAGGCTTCTCTCCAGTGTGAACTCTCATGTGAGTCTTTAGGTTTCCTTCAACTGTGAAACTCATTCCACACTGAGGGCAGGTGAAAGGCTTTTCTCCAGTGTGAACTCTCATGTGAACCTTGAGGATTGCTTTGCTTGAGCAAGTCTTTCCACAATGATGACACATGACACAAGGCTTCTCTCCAGTGTGAGTTATTACATGCCTCTTAAGGTGATCACTGTCTGTGAAACTCATTCCACACTGATGACATATAAAACAGTCCTCTCTTGAGTGAATCCTCATGTGGCAATCAAGGTTTACTTTACGTCTGAACCTCTTTCCACACTGATCACATGCAAAAGGCTTCTCTCCAGTGTGAATTCTCATGTGGTCATTAAGGGATCCTTGATGTGTAAAACTATTTCCACACTGAGAGCATACGTAAGGCTTCTCTCCAGTGTGAATTCTCATGTGGACTTTAATTGTTGCTTTATGTGTAAAACTCTTTCCACACTGTTGGCAGGTGTAAGGACTCTCTCCAGAGTGAACTCTCATGTGGATTTTAAGACTTCCTTTTCCAGTGAAACTCTTTTCACACTGGGGGCATGTGTAAGGCTTCTCTCCAGTGTGAATTTGCAAGTGTTTTTTAAGGTTTCCTTTTTCAGTAAAACCTTTTCCACACTGTTGGCAGGTGAAAGGCTTCTCTCCATTGTGTATTCTCATGTGGACTTTAAGGTTTCCATGATGATTGAAACTCTTTCCACACTGAGGGCAGGTGAAATGACTTCTAGTTCCAGTCTTTTGAGCTCTTTTTTGTGAGGATGTCTTTTCAGTCTGGGAGCAACTCAAAAAATTGTCTCCAGTTATAAAATCATGACGTTTCTCTTCCTTTACATCACTCAGTTCTTGACTCTCCTCTTTCAGTGGCATCAGGTCTAAGATGGAAAAAAAAGATAAATACAATTTTAAGCACATGTTAATGCCACAAAGCAGTAGACATCAAAACATTCAGACAAATAATGCCCTACTAAGGCAAAAGACCTTAACTCGCCAGAGTGTGAAACTGAGAAAAATGACTTTAAAGTTATCTTAATGTCCTGACAATTGAGTTATAGGTATAATATTGTAATTTTCACATTTTAGTGAATACCTGTATTAACCTATCTACAAAAAAATGTTGAACTCAAATTGGACCTTTGACCCTTTTTCGGAAGTTATTCAATCCGCGTTCACGAGTCCAGTGACGCTGATGACGTAAGACGCTGCTGACGTGTGTCTGGTGTGTCCGTGTATTCGGGTTCAAATAAATATGGCTGGGCAAAAAAAAAATGCAAGTCTTCCTCTGTGTGGAAATCCTTAGACATGTTGCGAAGATTGTTTTGTTTACGGCATGCGTCTCCCTCAGACTGTAAACGAAGCTCGGGCGCACCAGACACACGTCAGCAGCGTCTTACGTCATCAGCGTCACTGAACGCGGCTTGACAACAGAACCGGAAGACAATACAATGCTGAATAAAGTCATAGTTTTTGTTATATTTGGACCAAAATGTATTTTCGATGCTTCAAAACATTCTAACTAACCCACTGATGTCACATGGACTACTTTGATGATGTCTTTATTTCCTTTCTGGACAAGGACAGTATACCGTACATACATTTACAATGGAGGGACAGAAAGCTCTCGGACTAAATCTAAAATATCTTAAACTGTGTTCCGAAGATGAACGGAGGTCTTACGGGCTTGGGACGACATGAGGGCGAGTCATTAAAGGGTTAGTTATTAATGTTATTTGTTAATAGTCATTAATTCATCTTTGTCATTAGGATACGTACCAAAAACTTTTAAGCTGGCTATGATTAAACCGCTTGTTAAAAAAATGCAACTTGATCCAACAGATTTGGTCAATTACAGGCCGATCTCGAATCTACCTTTTCTGTCAAAGATACTAGAAAAGGCAGTATCCTCACAACTAGGCATTAAAAAAAATTAGTTTGGTTCCGGTTTCCGACCGACCCTGTCAATTTATGTGCGACCCAAATTTATTTTATGAGCTTGGGGAAGAAATAATACAAATTAAATAAATACACAAATAAAAAACTTTGAGGTGAACTATAATTTACGTTTTTGTACAGCACCGTATTTGTATAGCACTCTTGTCCTCCAGCAATGCTAACAAACGAGGCAGCTACACGGTCGTTCACACATCGTTGTCGTCACTTACAAAGGCACTGGTAACTTTTGGTGTGTTCTGAATAGTTGCCAGTAGGTGGCGAGAACGAATATGCACAGTAAATAATGTATAACGTGTAGGAGAGTAAGAATCACCCGTGTGAATTATACAGTAGCCTAACTTTAACCCAGTCCTTAACATAACAATATTATTCTTTCTTTTACAATGGACATGTGTAATGTGTCGATTATTTGCCCATGCAACACTAGCATGTCAACCAAAATTGTGAGATTGGGTTTAAAATCATTTGAAAACGTGCTTCAAGAAGTCAAACAGCGCTCTTGTACATTCGTATCAGCTGCGGGCAAAGTTGACAGAGCTGACAAATGGACAGACATAGCCAGCGATGTGGTGTCGACCCCCACTCACCACCTTGGTTCGGTTGTCAGTGGTGTCATGTCTTTTTTTTAGTTCAGGTATTTAGCACTGAAGTGCGCCCCAGAGCCAGAATCTCTGCCCTCCACGGCTCAAAAGTACCCCGTCTCCGTCCGCATTCGAGATGCTGTTTCGAGATGCACTTCATTTGCGCCAGTGCTGTGGCAGGACGCTACAGTCGGCTGTCGTTAAAGGGGTGGTTCAGGATTTTGGACATCGGAACTCATTTCCAAGTTAGCCTGGGTGTTATTTGTCAGTGGAGACAGTTTTCAAAAAAAATTTCATCCAGTCCTTCCAGTTGCATAGTTCGCCGTTGCCAGGCTAGCACGAGTCAACGATATCTGCTAGCCTGCCATTAAAAACATTTTACATACTCTAACATTGCTGACCATTTCAGCCCCTTGTACAAAGAATGTTTTAGAGACTTCCCCATGGCTCAGAGCTTTTAAGAGCGCAAGCACCCAAAAAAACGTCAATCATAAATGAAGCAGTGGCACCTCATTTCAAGAAGGAATGGTGATGAAAATGAGAGAGAATCCCTTCACACTTGTCACAGATGGCTCAAATGATACTGGTATGAGTTTAAACAACTACCAGTAATTTGTATTTTTTTTATCCATTTCTACAGGCACACTCATAAAATATTTGAACAACATGTAGGTTTAGTTATGAACCTTATTGTTACAGGTCTAGAGAAGATGAATCCCCTCACAGTAAGAATATTTGACAGCAACAAAGTTGTGCACAGATTCCTTGATTTGTGCACCACGAACTGCTGAAGTGATTTATAAAAAAAAAATCAATGACACCTCCCTCCCTTGGAGAAATTGTGTAGGTCTCTCTATTGACAATGCTCCTGTAAATACAGGGGCCAAAAATTAAATTGCCGCCAGAATGCTGAGGGAAAATGGCAGCATTTACATACATGGATGCCCCCGTCATATTATCCACAACACTGCCAAACATGCAGGGTTTTTGGAAGTTCAAACATGTACACTTTATATTACTAATCTATTAAGCCCAATGCCAAGTAAAACAGTTTGCTGATAGTGTTGTAATAAATATTTGAATTCATGTATTGCAGATATCCGGATTTGATCCAGAGGATCTGACTGTGGATATTGGGTTTTGGTTTAAGGAAAACACCAACTGTAAAGGTTACCTGGCAGGTTTGTGAATCAACCAGCTCTACTGTTATACAACAAAATGCAGACATTTTTGGAGAGGTGTATTACACGAATTCTGCGGCAGTATGGGCCACTTACCCAGGGTATATGCAGGAATCATAGAGATGAATTTACTACCTTTTAATACCTTTTTTACTACCTCCACAATATTTTTTACTACCAACACGACATGTATTCTATGTAACGTTACAATGTTCTCAATATAATTCATAACCCCACGTTCATAATGAACAACGCGTTATGGTTATTGTGTTATTAAAAACTGTGTACGCAGAGAGGCGGGGTGACCAAAGCTCATTATCATTTAAAGGCATGTGCACTGAAACGGCGTGCTGAAAACAGCTATTTTTGAGCTGGTAAAATTAGTGTTTTCTTAAAATACTAATGAGAATTTTTAATAAAAGTATATTACAAAGTTTTCATTTAGACCCTAAAGATTCATATTAACTTGTACAAAAATGGCATTATATGACCCCTTTAACCCTAGCCCTTGAGTTATCCTAACCATTACGTTAAAGGAGCTGTATGTAAGAAATGTATTTCAATTAATCATAAAATGGCCCTGAAATGTCACTAGACATTAAGAAATCATGTACATTTCAAATACTTATATCACTGACAACAGTAGTCTGGCCAGGAAATTGTCATTTAAAAAGTGCAGTTGCAGCCCTCAACTGATGTTGATGTTGTCATGTTGTGTTTTGGTCTGATGCTCCACCCTCCACCTTTCTACCAATCACGAAGTCAGTAGTGTTGCGGCATCCGGGTTGCCAGCTCTGCTCTAGTTACCACAGCTGCAGCTCGTCACGTTCCTGCGGGATCCTGCAGCCTATCTGGCAACCTCGAGTCAGGGAGGAGGGGGAGGGGATACACCGCTCTACAGTAATTTGACAGTGATTGCAGTACTAGTTTTGGCCACAATCTTACATACAGCTCCTTTAACCCTTAGCCCTAATAAGGTGAATAATAACCATGGCACTTAAAAACAAATAACACTTAACAGCCATAAACATTAATAAAGATTAATAATAAAGTGTGTCACATCACACACACTTACCCACAAACACACATTCTCACACACGCAGACTTAAGCAGTGAAATTACAATCCCAAAACAGCAATTTATTTCATCACATCTCTAAATGTGCTTCAAATATGGCACTGGTTTGCTCCTCCCTCACGCGAACCCGTTAAATATTTTCAATTAGGGATGCACGATACCAATTTTTGCAGAACGAGACGGATACCAATACTTTCATTTTTGGTACTCGCCGATATCAATACCGTAACCGATCCCTGAATTTTCACTGCATTTGTCATTTTTAAATGTATTAGTAGATAAACCAAAAGAATATAAATCATATTAGTTGGCTTAATTTGTTCATCAAATATATATTTCCTTCAGATATTTTCATGCTTAATTAATCCTGCTAAAAAGCATGCTTCTGTTTCTGTCACTGTTCATTCTATTGCTCTATCATATTTTATCTTTCATTTAGAGACAAGTAAAATAATGAAATATCTTCGAAAACTTGCATTTCCCCATAATGTCCAGGGTTTTTTCCTTGGTCAAAATTGGTCTTCGGTGGTGGCCGACAGACACTTATCCTTTCTTGCCCTCTTTTTTTTTAAGCTTTGATTTTACCACTTGATTTCATAGCTTTCTTCTTTGCTGGACCAGATAATTGTTTTGGTATAATCATATCAATATCAAAAAGTAGAATAAAAACGAAGCATTAAAAAGTTTATTTTAAAAGTTTATTTAAGTCTAATTTTCTACCATATACTGTAAAATTTAATAGAATTAGCTGCCAGATACTTTTTTTTTTTGTAAATAAATAAATCAAATTGCTGCTAGATAACAACTTGCTTTGCACTTTTTTTTCTGGTTTCACCTCACTCCAGTCTAAACTAAATTATTATTATTATTTTTTTGGCAATGTTTCTACACATTATAAGATAAATAACCTGAAAATTAGGGATGCTCCGATCAGGATTTTTGCAGCCGATACCGATGGCCGATTTCTTGTCATGGTGATCGGCCGATTCCGATCCCGATACCGATGCTTAATATAAGACAAAGATAAATACAAACAAAATGGAGCAGTCTGATGCAGCCCACAAGGTTTAATTAAACATTGTCCAATAGTAAACTTTGGAGGACAAAATAAACATTTAAATACCTAAAATACACTCACCTAAAGGATTATTAGGAACACCATACTAATACTGTGTTTGACCCCCTTCCGCCTTCAGAACTGCCTTAATTCTACGTGGCATTGATTCAACAAGGTGCTGAAAGCATTCTTTAGAAATGTTGGCCCATATTGACAGGATAGCATCTTGCAGTTGATGGAGATTTGTGGGATGCACATCCAGGGCACGAAGCTCCCGCTCCACCACATCCCAAAGATGCTCTATTGGGTTGAGATCTGGTGACTGTGGGGGGCATTTTAGTACAGTGAACTCATTGTCATGTTCAAGAAACCAATTTGAAATGATTCGAGCTTTGTGAAATGGTGCATTATCCTGCTGGAAGTAGCCATCAGAGGATGGGTACATGGTGGCCATAAAGGGATGGACATGGTCAGAAACAATGCTCAGGTAGGCCGTGGCATTTAAACAATGCCCAAGTGGCACTAAGGGGCCTAAAGTGTGCCAAGAAAACATCCCCCACACCATTACACCACCACCACCAGCCTGCACAGTGGTAACAAGGCATGATGGATCCATGTTCTCATTCTGTTTAGGCCAAATTCTGACCATCTGAATGTCTCAACAGAAATCGAGACTCATCAGACCAGGCAACATTTTTCCATTCTTCAACTGTCCAATTTTGGTGAGCTCTTGCAAATTGTAGCTTCTTTTTCCTATTTGTAGTGGAGATGAGTGGTACCCGGTGGGGTCTTCTGCTGTTGTAGCCCATCCGCCTCAAGGTTGTGCGTGTTGTGGCTTCACAAATGCTTTGCTGCATACCTCGGTTGTAACGAGTGGTTATTTCAGTCAAAGTTGCTCTTCTATCAGCTTGAATCAGTCGGCCCAATCTCCTCTGACCTCTAGCATCAACAAGGCATTTTCACCCACAGGACTGCCGCATACTGGATGTTTTTCCCTTTTCACACCATTCTTTGTAAACCCTAGAAATGGTTGTGTGTGAAAATCCCAGTAACTGAGCAGATTGTGAAATACTCAGACCGGCCCGTCTGGCACCAACAACCATGCCACACTCCAAATTGCTTAAATCACCTTTCTTTCCCATTCTGACATTCAGTTTGGAGTTCAGGAGATCGTCTTGACCAGGACCACACCCCCAAATGCATTAAAGCAACTGCCATGTGATTGGTTGATTAGATAATTGCATTAATGAGAAATTGAACAGGTGTTCCTAATAATTCTTTAGGTGAGTGTAGAGAGTCTGATGTAACTTAAACCTGGTCTAATACAAGTCTAAGCAGGACAAAATTAATTGAATTAGATTAATTATTAATTTAATTAGAACAAATTGGAGTAGTTTGATGCTACTCATTAGAAGGCATTTCAAGCAAAAATAATATTCGAAGATCTGGGTATTATTCGCTCATTATTCGAAAATCGCACCCCTCCCCCATATGCACGCACACATGCATATATAGGCCACACACATGAGAAAAGCGGAGTGGTGTGACGTTTAAATATAACTTAAAAACATAAATATACGTTTCATATTTATTTTTTATAGTAGGCTAATATAGTGTTCTTTTTTTTAAAATGCCATATATGTTGATTTTATTAAAAGGGAACCGCATGAGATGAGTAAGATAGGATCATAAGATGCCCAATATATCGGAAAACATTTGGAATGGGTCAGACATGATTTTGACCACTTAATTAAGTTTTGTTTTGTAAAAAAACGATTCTTTAAAGTGAATTTCGTTTTGTAAAAATTGTATCTTAATTTCAAACTATGTTTCATCAACCAATTACCTGGATTTAATAAATAAGCGAAATATAGCAGACAATATAATCAGGACACGGAGGCGCCGGCGCGTGAACTGGAGCGCGTCTCATAAGTGAACCGAACCTCAACTTGCCTCACATACCTGAGAACGTATAGTTCAGGCTTGAAATGTCTACGTTAAAAAAAAACTATTTAAATCGATAATAAATGGGCTACTCTCTGCTTATGTAGGCTAATCCGTATGAAGTGTGCATTTCTCTCTATAAGCGCGTTCACTATGCGAAGACGGTGTCAACATCGCCAACTGTATCTTTGCAGTTTATTAATAAACAATTAAAATGTATCATGCTGCATAAACATTACTTTTGCCGGTTCTTTGTGGCAAGCTTTATGCATGCGCTTGATATGCGGAATATAGGCAATATAGCCTATTATGATGATGCTCATTATGGTTTAGTATTTTCTCCCATATATATTTAATTAAATTAATATAGATATGCAATTAGACTAATGGCTTAAATGAACTACTACTAGTCGACTAGAAAAAAACTTTAGTCGTGCACGGGCAGCCCAACTTATTTAACAAATTTTCTAGACAGCATGTCACTGCGGGCGTTCGGAGCGAGTGGCGCTGTGGACTGAGCGAGCGAAGCATACTCTTCAAAAAGGCGCTCTCTCTGGAGGACAATGATCCTCCATGTGAGATTCCTTTGAAACATACACGGCAAATAGCACATTTTTTTCATTGTTTCTCATCACATCATAGCAGCCTAATTCCACACCGGCGATGACATGACGGCCAAATAATTTAAGTCCCCACGCATCATATAGGCTACCTCCTCACGTTTTGACGTCATCAAATTGTGATCGGTTTGTGAGATCTGCCAAGTTGAGTGAGTACCGATCGAGTCTTAAAATGTGATGATCGGCCGATACCGATCTCCGGCCGATCGATCGGAGCATCCCTACTGAAAATACTACGTAGTTTACATCATACATGAATTGTTTGTTCATGTTACTTCACAGTGCATTAACTAATGTTAACAAATACAACTTTTGATTTCAATAATGTAGGCTATATGGTGAAATTGACATTAAGAAAGATTAATTAATGATCTAGACGTGCAGTTTATTAATAGTTCATGTTAACTAATGTAGTTAACTAGATTTTAATAAATGGAACCATATTGTGTTACCGATTCAGAAGTCCCGTGAGGACAGATCAGTTGTTTTAACCATTCATTAAAGTGACGCGTCATTAGCGGACGTGTATGCATTGTGAGGTTATCCCATCAGTTAGGACATCGCACAAAATTTGTGTCAACAAATAGGTTTTTTTAGGATAGATTTTTCCATTTATTGAAAGTGTGGTTATGTCAGCTAAATGTGGGGAACGCTTTTCAGAGAAGATAAGGCAACGTTTTTTTAGCACAATTCACACACAGCAGGAAATAAATTTCCAATTGTGCCACGTGAAACTTCTGTCTTCCGACCTTTTACCATCGTGTCAATTGATTTTGATTAATATGAGCGAGGGAGAGAGAGCAAGAGTGAATTGAGTGCGCGCGCGCAGCCGGGGCTCTCTCTCTGTTCCTTCTTTCAGTTAACATGCACCCTGTCACAAGCGCAGCAGTCAGTCGTCTACATTAGGCTACTCACCGATCAAATATGGCTTTGGCGGCCGACTGATGACTGAAATAGAAGCGAACTCGCGAACAGGTTGGGCAGCAAGCCAGGCCAGCCGGGTACCCAGTTTGTTTCAGCGCGCGCGAACGAACAAACACCACGTCACATGATATCGCTCAGGTCCTACTCGCAATATTATAAATAAATCCACGCGAATTTTAGAACAAAGTCCTGCACTTAACACAAATTGAAACTCATAGGCCTAGTTGGATGGGGGTTCGAAAATGTACTACCTCGTCAGATGACGTTTACTACTTTTTACTGGCCTTAATTTGGCATAATTTAATTTACGCGGAAACCCTGTTACCAGCTATTTTAAGTCTAAGTATGTTGCTTATTTCATTGACAGTAGTACAGGTGCATTACACCAGACTAAATATGTATTTTTAAGCACAACCTGTTTTTATTTACAGGCTGGTGGATGCTTTTTCCAAGCCCCTAACTGAAGTCTACCTCCTCTTCTACAAATTTGCTGATGACTAAGTTCATCATGAAACGGTGTGCGAGGTTCATGATGCCGTTAGCACTACAGGGCCGGCAAGTCCATGACATCCTCTACAAGGACCCGCTAAACCAACTGCCAGGTAAAACTTTCAAGTCTCGCATAAGGAGATAAACCTGTATTCTCACTGACCTCAAACATACTTTTTGGGAAGATTGTTATTATATCTGCACAAAATGACCCGAGTGCACAAGTGAACTTCAACTAAGCTAAATGCAGAATGTGTGACTCATGTGTGGTCTTCCTGGAGCAACGCAATCAAACACGGCAACTAAACCCAAATAATACACAATGTTTTATTACAACATTAATCTCTTCATAATGTTACTTAATATGACGGTCCCAATCATGGTCATTATTGCTGTTAGAGCTGCATGTGCTGAAGCTGATCCCCGGCACGGCTTTACTACAGCGTTGATTCTTAACCAAATGCATCCTATATGAGATAAATCAGATATACATAGGCCTACACAAAATAAACACAATATTACAACTTACATTTGCACAAAACAAAAGTCTGCAAATGCACACGCAAACTTAGTCATGATTAAGGCTTAACTCTAGCGGTAAAATGGTCCCAAACAACTCCGGCGCACTCGCTTCATTTTTCCTAGTCTGCTTTACGTGTTTCGCCGTTAAGAAGCACGCACGCACACGAACCTGCTTAATCGACGACCGATTAAATGTATTGTGGCAATTAAACTATCACCGATTAATCGCCAACATCCCTTTTACAAAGGGACACTTAGAGTCTCCAAGTGGCTTTCTTTGATAAGCGCCTAGAGATAAACCATTTGGAGTACATGCATGGTTTGGTTAAAGAACAGCATGCAATTTACTTTGGGTATGCCTTTTTTAGGCAAATTTTACAGGAATGCTAAGGGGGTTAATAATTGTAAGGCTTTTATTTGTATTATATACACAAAGAAAAGCCCAGTGTGATGCTGAAGCCCTGACCCGTTAAATCACTGATGGCTAATTGGGGCTTCTACTGTCACCCGAAATGTTTTTCAAAATGTAAAATCAGCTGTTTAAGAAAAAAAAACTGGTTTAGTGCATGCTTCTATTTGATGGGTAATTAAATTGTGCTTTTCCTTATCTCTTTTATATTATAGACAATGACGTGGTTGGAGAGAGTGTTGATGTTGGTCTGACAGTGAATGGTTTTCTTCCTCTGTTGTACAAATCGATGGAGTTCAGTTTTGCTTGCTTTGTCCAGAACTTCAAGAAGTGCTGCAGTTCCCTGACTTTTTCCCTCAAGACTTATTAGGTCTCCACACTAGTTCAAAAAAGAATGTAAATCAAAATTTGAGATGACTGAACCTATACAGTACACACAAAGAGAGTTAAGTGGTAACAAGACTGGAAGTTACTCTTACGTTCCTATTTGTGAGGTAGGGATATACTGTTCTCAAGAGGACATTTGGGACCAAATACAAACTGAGCTGAACATAGAAAAAGATGAACATGTTTTAAATTATTATCAATATGGACTTCACTTCAAAACACAAATTCTTTGCAAGTAACCTACAAGCGCTTATGCTACATATTTGTAAAGATGAATTTGAAGTATGTAATCCCCTGGGGTCTAAACGTAACAAGCACAAACTATGTGCAATGTACTATACCACTGGAAATATAGGTACAAAGTTTTGCTCTCAGTTAAAATACAGCCAATTCGTTTAGCTTTATTTGTCCACTATACACTGCTTAAGTTAAATGATCTGTAGTACAACCTGTGCCATTCAGCATGAGCCCCTCCTCACTGTGCTGTTACGCCAAGCTCATTTTTGCGCATGTGAAGGATGATGTTTTACATGGATATAGAAACTCAAATGAAGTACAACACACCCCAATAACATCTGGATTTGAACTAAATAAGAGAAGTAAGCTACATGAAGCCCAACACAGGTTTCGGTTTCATTTTCGCTTTAAATTAATTTGTTTTGGCTTGAAGTTAACATAGCTACTTTTATTTTTCGTTCTTATTCTGAATACCGTTACATTTAAAGACTAAAGTGGCCTTAGGTATGTCCACGGTGTTTAGAGTTTGTAAGCATTTCACTGTATTCACCAGTATTTTACATTAAAGTAATAAAAAAAAAATCTCAAAAGCTAATTTTTTTGTGTAGCATATTTTTTAAGCCATGTAGCAAACATTTTCCAAATTTCTTGAAAAAATACTTTTTTAACCGTTTAACCGATAGTATTAATCAGTCAAAAGTTTTACTGTCGGTTAATGGTTAGTTATGAGCATCCCTACTGTCCACATGACACAACCTGCTTTAAGTAAAAAAAAAAAAAAAAATGAGGACATTTTAATCAGGACACTCGTGTGACATTCTTCAAAATTATCATTCATTTCTGTAGAGCTGGACATTTTAATAAGGATTAAAAGCTTTGAGAAATGAAACCAACCTGTTTGTGTCTCAGTTTCTTCTTGTTTCACACTAAATTCTTCAATCTTCATGTCTTCACTCTCCTCTTTAATAAACGCCATGTCTTCACTCTCCTCTTTAATAAATGCCATCTCTATAATTGTGTCTTGTGGATCTCAGTCGCTTCACCAGGAGTTTTTCTGTGTTTCTGGACACTCTGTCATAAATTAAGATTAGAATAGTTAAAAGTAATATTAACAGTATTAACAATTAATTTTCTGGGTGTGTCTCTAGTAAGGGAGTCTGTCAGAGTGAAACTTAATCACTCATAAAAACACTCAAAACTGGTAAGTAAATACATTTCAATAATTATATAGTAGGTTCATAATAACACATTCATGCTTTAGGCTACATTAATTGATTTGTAGATTAAATTTAGTAGATTAAACAAATACATATTTGCTGTTGGTTTGTAAAAGTCATTGCAAATGTTTGTGCTCTCGTTGCATACAGTGACACACTGTTTTGACCAGCATGTGACGGTGCGGTGGTGATTAAAAGTGAATTCAATCACTGAATCGTTATGAAAAATATTTCCTTAAATTGACTGGGAGTTTCAAAAAGCCGTTTTTCCATCACTACTTGGTAGTAACTGAATTCGCGTTTACGATAAATCAATTCACGATATAAGGAGTGAAACGAGACACATCTTTTCTGTCACTCATGTGTGGATGCGCTTTACTAACAATAAATAACGTTCATTAATGTTAGATACGGCATTACAATGTTACATTCGATAATAAATCATTCATTTCAAATGGCTTGTAAAAGCTATAAAGCTGATTGAACAGTTTGTATCTATTAAAACACTTCAATTGCTAAAAACACAAACCTTTCTTCAGCAGTCACAATAGATTTAGAAGCACGACGCAACCTTATGGCGTCATATCACAACATCAAAATAAAAGTCCTGTCCAGACGTTAACAATGATGTGCTTAAAATATTATTAGAAACTACTAATTAAGGGAGGGGGAGGGTACCCTTGTTTTAAAATCAAACATAAAAGTCAGTGCTTTTTTCTATTATTTAAATGTGGATAATATGAATCTGTTTGAATCTGTCATTTACATGACAATGATATGCTAAAAAGGAAAAGTTTTTTCTTTGTACAAATGGCAATGTTATAAAAATTATCCCTATTCACACGGATAAGTGAAAACGACTAATAATGCTGTATTATGTATGCCAGACAAGTAGTTGGCGATGTCATTTTGGAAAAATAAAAGACTACACGCCTGCGCAAACATGCATTATTTTTCTACAGAGCACTCAAGCTGAACGCACATGCCTATAGACATGCTTAATGGATCATATTTTTGTAAGATTTTCAGTCTAATGTTAATCTTTATAATACAGTATTATTACTTTGTCTTCTGGGTAAATGTCATCTTCACAAAGCCAGAACCATTCACTGTTATCGCAATTTTAGAATGTTCTCCTCTGAAATAAAGCCCCTTTTTACTTCCTTTAATGAAATGTCAAAACATTTGAACACAAAGGCTTTGAAAATATATCATCCTTGCATCTTTTGAAACCTTTAATTTAAAAAAAGCCTATAGACTAAACACGTAATAAGCCTATGCATGACGTTCTCATTAGGGCCCAAGCCTTGAAAAGGCGAAGGCCCTATTGTTTTCCTTAGGATTATTATTATTCTTCCGAATTATTATTATTATTAGGGCCCAAGCCCTGAAAGGGCGAAGGGCCTATTGTTTTCCTTAGGATTATTTTTTTTCTCCTCTTTTATTTTTCTTACGACTATTTGGGCATTTTTGGGGGCCTTAACGTGCCCGAAAACTCTTGAAACTTTGCACACCGGTCAGAACCCGCGGCCATCAGCGTCGGGCTGAAGATGGTACCCGGGCGTGGCAGGGGGGCTCGACAGCGCCCCCTGGAAGGGGTCCGAAAACTTGGTCCATAAATCAAACACCCTTGCATGTAAGAATATGAAACTCGGTACACATATAGATCTCATCGGTTCATATATACTTCATACTCTTACTTTTTACCCCAGCCCAACAGGAAGTCGGCTATTTAGGGTTGTTTGTAAAACGCATGCAATGGAATTTAAAGTATTTCTCCTAGAGAATTCAAAGAAATGCCACGAAACTCGGTCAGCATGAAGTCAAGACATTGAGGATGAAAAATTGCCAGGGGATTTTTGATATCTCAAACGGTTTGGTCGTGGCGAGGAAACGAATTTATGGCGAATAATGGAAACAGGAAGTGTGTTATAACTTCAGCATACAGTAACTGATCTTGATCAAACTTCAGCAGTGTGTTCGTTGTAAGAGGCCGATCACATTGCTTAAAGTCACTCCGACCCTCAGAAAGTCAGATATTGTGGTTTGAATATGGTCATTTTCTCTCTCTCTCTCTCTCTCTGAGCTAATATGGCAAGCCGTTTTAACATTTAATCATTTGAACCTACTAGTCTCTATTTTCATGCTTCTAGTACTTATTTTTTAGATACTAGTATCTAAAATTGTTTGAACGAATGAATCAATGACTCGCTCATTAAGACGGTCGCCTGGCGACACCTAATGACGGTTTAGTGTTATGTTTAAAAGTATCATTCTTTCCAACGATTTTTAATTGACTTATATTTAAAACAATCTCATAACATTATTTAATGCATTGTTATTTTTCAGTGTAAACGATTTAATTTGATCAGCCCTACCTAGGGTAAAAGCCATATAGTGTCTTATCATTCTAAATAATTTAATTTATTGATCAAATTTACAAATTAAAAATGAAAGATGAAGAATACATTTAATAAGACTGGACTGGGGTGCCCTGCATATTTTACAATATGCAGATTTAAATATACCATTGCCCCCCACCGTCAATTTGATGTGTGTGTGTTTGTGTGTGTTTAATAAAATCATTTAGTCACCACAATTAAAACCTGAACGTGTTTGCTTACTAAATTGTGAGCTGAACGAAAGTTGCAGCAAAGATCAGCAACCGGAGTCAAATTTCATTAATCACTAGTCGAGAGTGAGCGTCTCTCTCTGCTGTGTTATGCTGCATCACACGGGCATTCATAACGCTGCGCGTCCACGACGATGAGCGAGTAGAACAGAGTGAACGTTTTTTAGTTCATTCCTACTTCCATAGGAATTCCCTCGAGCGCTCTGCACGCGCCACCATTATCAATGTCCGTGTGGACGTCCGCGATCGAGCAGTGGAAACATTGGCTACTCCGTCATTTTATTCAAGAAGATCATTCAAACTGCAAAGTGTTTACTTATATTTTTGGATACTCGCAATCAAACACAACATTGTGATTTTGTAAAATACATTCAAGAAATCCGCCCCCGATATGGGGCTTCTTTTAAAATGAAACGAAAATGCTCACGGCTGCACGGGCATTCATAACGGTGCGCGTCCACGCCGAGAAACGAGCAGAACAGAGTGAATGTTGTTTAGTTCATTCCTACTTCCATAGGATGTAATTGAAAACTCTCGCTGTACTCCGCACCCTTGTTAATGTCTTGTGGGGACGTCCGTTACTTTCGCTTTCAAGTTAGCGATTTTAAAGCCCCCAGCGGTGTCACGGTGGGAAAATATTCCCATAGTGGTATCCCTGCAATTTAATACAATTGGCCTACCTGATTTTGAACACAAGAGGGCAGTAAAGCACTATGAATGATTTTTATTTTTATTTTTTTGGGCTAAACAACCATTCTGGCTGTTTTTAAACTTAAACATAAATCTTAAATTGAAAAAAAGGAATACAATGGGTTTAGTTCTAATATTAGTATAATTTTATAGAAAAATAAATGGTGTATAATTACATTTTAGAAAGATATGAGACATTTCCTGATTCTTTTTTTAAGATTTGAGATTTTCCGTTTGAGATATTCAATATCCGTTCACAATTTAGCATCTTTAATGTATTTTCATCAAGTTGAAAAAGTTTTGTAACTGTAGATGAAACTAACCCCCCCCCACTTTTGTCAAAAGGTGGCGCTACTGAGTCCCTGCACCACGCCCGTTTCTGAAACTTTGCACATGTCTACTGGCTAATAAATGTGATCTGGTAGTTCCGCTTCAGCACTGATGATGTTGTAGAAATAGTGCGCTCTGGTTGGTCAGGATTATTCGGAATTTTGTATCTTATACAGAAATAAGTTATTTATAATTCAGATGAGAATAAAGTTAGAGTTGATTAAAATGAAGGAAAACAAATATAATGATCTGAAATATAGCACATTAATTTTAAATTTATTTAGGGTGTATTCACACCTGCCTTGTTTGGTTCGATTGAATCGAACTCTAGTTCGTTTCCCCCCTTGGTGCGGACCTTTTGGGCAGGTGTGAATACAGCAATCGAACTCGGGTGCGGACCAAACAACCGAACCGAGACCCAGCTGAAGAGGTGGTCTCGGTACGGTTCCAAACAAACTCTGGTACGGTTCGTTTACGGTGTGAACATGAACCGACCCAATTGCAAGAAAGCACTGCGCCTTTGAGTTAAAAGGCTTCCGTAGTCGGAGTTGCGTTATGGGAAAGTGATCTGTTGTAGCCTACTACATTACATCTGTTGCGCGTCTTTCTGCGCGTCGTGTGTGCATTAGGGGTGGAACGGTACATGTATTCGTATTGAACCGAAACGTACGGGCGTCACTGTTCAATTTACACGGAGAATACACGGTATAAAAATAAATAAAACTTGCGTGCAAATTAATTAATGTAATGCGGAACTACTGTTAGATATGCGGGTTCTTTAGGGACACATAATCTGTACCATCGGCTATTAGCTCTGAACGTGCGTTCACTTCAAACGTTTGCTTTATACGCGCGTCCTATTCACTTTGGACTAGCGTCGAACTAGACGCGAATTTGACGCTCTATTCGCGTTTGGTGTGACCACATAATGAACAGGCTGCAATGTCAAGATTGCAATGCTGGAGTGTGTGTGTGTGTGTGTGTGTGCGCAGAGGCGCGGCCGTGATCGAACTGTGTGTGTGTGTGTGAGAGAGAGAGGCGCGGGCGCGATCGCGATCGAACAGTGGAATCAGGGCCGGGCTGAAGCTGGTGGCCGGGCGTGGCAGGGGGGCTCAACAGCGCCCCCTTGAACGGGGTCCCCAAAACTTGGTCCGTAGATCAAACACGCTTGCATGAATTAATATGAAACTCAGTACACATATAGATCTCATCGGGCCGAACTACTTTCCCTCTGTCAAGTTTTACGCCAGCCCAACAGGAAGTTGGCAATTATGGGTTGTTTGGAGAATGCTTGCTCTGGAATTTGAAGTACTTCTCCAAGAGATTGCATCCGTTTACCGCCAAACTCGGTCAGCTTGAGGTCAACACATTGAAGATGCTAAATTGCGGACGGATTTTTGATATCTCAAACGGTTTGGCCGTGGCGAGGAAACGAATTTATGGCGAGAAAAGAGAAACACGAAGTGTTATAACTTCTGCATACATTAACTGATCTTGATGAAACTTCAGCAGTGTGTTCGTGGTAAGAGGTCAATCAGATGGATGTAACTATTGTGAGTCAAAGTTATAGCGCTACCAACTGGCAGCAGGAAGTGTGTCACTTTCTAAATGCTTTTGACAAAAGTGTGGGGGGGTGGGGGGGTGGGGGGGGGGGGGGTGGTAGTTTTATCTACAGTAACAAAACTCGATATGTATATTGTACTCTTCGAGCCGGACAGCTTTCTAATTTACCGTAATTAGCTACGACCAACAGGAAGTCAGATATTTTGGTTTGAATATGGTGAGTCTCTCTCTGAGCCTACATCTCTGTATGGCAAGCCGTTTTAACATTTAAAAGCTAAGTTTGACTATCCGGAATTAACATTGTAGATATCAACAACGTCTTTCTGACAAGTCGTAATTATATTTTGGATAGTTTGTATGATCATTTAAGATATCTTTAATGTAATTGACCTATGGCTAAGCCACGCCCCCAAACGCGATGAGCCAATCACTGTGCGCACAGCTAACCCAATAAAATGAAAGTTACAGATATCAAATTTCAGATATCTCTAATCAAAATGATTTTCAAGATATCTATAACTTGATAATAGATATCTACAATTAAATTATGACTATCCCTAACTCCAGTTTGAGATATCTACAACGCCATTCTGACTAGTCATAATTTAAATGTATTTAAATGTATTGTTTGCTTTAAATTAAATTAAGATTGTATGTTTGGTAATTTAACCTAAATTAATTTAAAATTTATGTGCTATATTTCAGATCAATATATTTGTTTTCCTTCACTTTAATCAACACTAACTTTATTCTCATCTAAATTATAAATAACTTATTTCTGTATAAAATAAAAAATCCCGAATAATCCAGACCAACCAGAGTGCACTATTCCTACAACATCATCAGTGCTGAAGCGGAACTACCAGAGCCGTTCGGCAGATAGCGAGCAGATGCAGCATATGTGTTGTAACGAGGCAGGGTCAAGCCAGGGGGATCCATTTGCAGCTTTTTATTAAGAAAGGTCAAGACAGGCAGGGTGAGCAATGGCAAACAGGGCAGAACAGAAAAGGCAGAGACAAACCAGGTTGACAGGCAAAGGGCAAAGACCTCCAGATAAATACTGGGCTTCTGGATTTACACATTTAAGTGCTGCAAAACAGATTGACCTATGACATCCTATGACATTAAAAATGATTATAAATTTAAATGATCTCATATATGTGGCTATTGTGATTCACGGTCATAGGCCCTGTCCAAAATGGTACACTTCATATGAATTTTCGGTCTTGTGTACTTATTTCATGTGTCCGTTAAATCCATGGGACCGTAGGGCGACAGTGAAAGCGGGGTTACGTTTTTGCACGTCGTGCACAGTAACCCTAAAGGCACCGGGATGGCAGTGCCACCGACTTGTTTATACATATATATATAAATATAGCTGCGAGCAGCGACTATGGGCCAAAGCCGGCGGCACCGCCACTCCGGTGCCTTTAGGTAACTAAAGGCATTGGGGTTGCGGTGCCACCGGCTTGGGCCCGTAGTCGCTGCTCGCAGCTATATTATTATATTTACCTTTCTATTATATTCGTATATACTGGTAACACTAGTAGTAAAAGTTAAGATCAAATCACTTTTTGTGGTGTACAAATATCAAAAGTGTAGTAGGTTGATAAACCCCTCCCCCCCCCCCCCCCCTTTTTTTTAAATCTTGTATTGTGCAAAAAGGCATGAGCCTTCAACATTCGTTAATATATAGTTCCATTTATCCATTTATTGTTACCTTCTTTGTTGTGGGTGAAGAAAATGTTGCTGCTATTATTGTCACCTGTAGAGGGCGTTAAGCGCTGTTAAAGTAAAGTACTGCACCGGGAGCTTCAGAGTTAATTAAACTTTGCCGAAGCTTGCAGCCAGTACTCCTGTCTCACAGAGTTTGCTTATTTTTCTACAGGTGAGCAAAAACGATTCAAAAACTGGTCGAAACTGATGTTAAATACTGTTTCTCAAACATGTTGATTTTTGATGGGTTACTGAAAAAGACTGTTAGTTTGTTTAATACGCATGCAGTGGTAATGAGTGATATATCGGATTACACACGAGTGATAAATATGTGAATTTGAAGTGAAATGAGAGAAAATACTCATGTGAAAAGAGTTTAGGAATGTTTCTAAAGGGTTTTATATGTCGATTGTGATTGGATGATAAAGTTTAAGCGAGTTAAATGTACCTTGGCTAGTGGCTACTAGAGTTATCTTGAGCCAAAATGGCGGCACATGCGTGCGTGAACTAGAGCCAAAATGGTGACTTGCATGTAAAACATGAGGTTATGTGAAGCCAAATGCGAGATTCATTTATGTGGCAGTGTGAATCTGGAATTAATGTTTATGGTGATGTGAAAACACTGTAGCAGGTCAATGTATTGTGGTTATGTGTTAATGAACAAGTACAGACAAAAGTAACTTTTGAAAAACCTTTATTTCTTTAATGGAATGTGTTGTTACAGAGAAACAAGTGTTGTTCTGCAAAGGCAAAATATGTTAAATGTTGTGAATACATTGAGAGCTAAGAAAAAATTGAGATTTACTTAAACTTTGCCGAAGCTTGCAGCCAGTACTCCTGTCTCACAGCGTTTGCTTATTTTTCTACAGAGAAACAAAGCCGGCAAAGGGTGGTTAATTCAGATTATCCATCCAGGCTTCCCAGTCCGGAGGCGGGTAACAAAAGCACTGCTCGTTAAGTTTCTTTTATTTGCCTGCATAAAATGATGCTGCTTATATATTTATTTCTTTTTGATTATTTTATTTATTAATTTAGTCAAATTTCTTCTATTCTATATAGCTTGGCTGGACTTTTTTTCAGTTCAATATACTGTAAAAATGAGATGAATGTGATTTTTGTTATATCCTTTTAATAAAGCAGCACAAAGAGAAAGCTTTGCATCTCGAAGATCTTTTCATGTGTGTGTGTTCGGAAAGTGTTTATGTAGGTTTAGCAGATTTCTCTAAAGTAAAATAATTTCCTAAATAATTCTACAACATATAGGCTATTCATTTTGCTGTTAGGAGTCGACAAGCTTTATGCTTAAAAGGAACCTCGATTATTAAGACACAAAGCCCTAAATATGCTACAACTGTTCTCTCCGCTAAGTTTAACTGTAGCTACATCCGAAAAGTGAATATAATGCCACATCGTGCAGCGTTTGGTTGTAATTTCCAGTCCAAAGGCAACAGGGGGAGTGATGTAAGCCTCCACTCCTTTCCAAAGGAGAAGAAAATAAGAAAAGAGTGGGAAGTTGCTTGCGGACGAGTACAACTCCCTAAAGACCCACGGCTGTGTTCCCGTCACTTCAGCCCTGATCCGTTTGAGGCATTTAGTCGGCTAAAAGAGCTCACAGGTGCAGCTAGTAGGGATGGGACGATTACCGGTTTCACGATAAACCACGATAAAATGTCCTGGCGGTTAGTATTATCGTTTAAAATTTAATTATCATAAAAACAGTGTTTGATTATCGTGATTTTGAAAACTCGCGGTAAATCCTATCCAGCCAGAATCAGTCTGACGCAGGCGCGAGCAGGCGCGCGCATGCAATGTCGTTTGTTTGCGCGAGAAGACATGGCGGAAGGCAATGACAGCGCTCGGGAGATTTTTCAGCCATCCAAGAGGACAAAATCGGAGGTGTGGTCGTATTTTGGCTATTTCAAGAGTCCCGAGGGCAATTTAATCGAGGATGGGCACCCTGTCTGCAAATCTTGCAAGAGGAAAGTTGCTGCAAAAGGGGGAAACACGTCAAATCTGCTAAGTCATCTACGTGACAACCACCCACTGTTATATAGCGAATGCAAGGTAAGTTAACTTTTACCTTAATACCACCAGTGTTAATTTCGTTGACGAAAATAACGACGAAAATTATTCGTCAACGACATTTTTTCACAGACGAAAACGAGACGATAACTAAATAAAACCTAGTTTTGAATGACAAAGACTATGACGAAAATCTATTGACATTTTCGTCAACGAATAAAAACTAGACGAAAATGTTAGATAGTGACGATTTGGGAAGCGATCCGTCAGAACTGATGTCCTGCGTGTGTGGAAGATGCGCACATTTGTAGGCTACTGTAACGTGATCTACCCCGCGGTCATAAAACGTTAAAAAATGTGAACGTCTGGGAGAATGAGTAGAGCAGACATATAGATCTGAATAAGAGTGACGATGCAAAAAAGAGCTCTTTTCGGTGCGGTTTTCTGTGCGCACACACCTAACCCGAAGCGTGCAGTCATGCACAATACACCTACAGCGCGCGAGTAGGCTACTGAATTGAGCTCGCTTTCGTGTCTGAATGGACAAATACACAACAGTATGTCTAAATGTCCTTTTTGGAGAGTATTCATGTAAACTATGCTGGTTATGTCTTAAACTGTGAGTGTGTCGGATGTGCATCAGTGCAATTGTATCCGCATGTCATTGGACATGATCCGACGTCTTAAAGTGACAGTGGCAATAAACCTAATGCGGTCCGTGTCCTTAATTTTGATCAAGTAACAAAAGAAAAAGAGAAAAGCATTCACTGTTTGTTAATAGCTTTAATAAGGATTAATTATATTTAATTCATACAAATAAATATGTCTGCTTGAAAGAATAAAGAATGATGTGTAAGTAGTTATAAGGAATGAATATATCATTCATCGTAAAGAAGACTGTGTTGTACTTTAGGAAAAGTGGTTTTATTTCATTTTAAGATATTTTTTAAGTCACAGTAGTTAAATCTGTATCTGTATTGCATGTTCAAACTTAAAAATCATTCATATTAATAGGTTAATAGATGTTTTCTCCGGGAGTATGGGTTTGGAAATTTTAGAGAAATTCTAAATTAACGCATTACAATTGAACTAAACCCATTATATTTTAGTCGACCAAATCTACTGTAGATTTAGTCGACTAAAATGTTATTGTATTTCGTCGACTAAAACTAGACTAAAACTAAAACAATTCAGATGACTAAAATATGACTAAAACTAAATGGCATTTTAGTCAAAAGACTAAGACTAAAACTAAATCAAAATTTGCTGACAAAATTAACACTGAATACCACAACTAACTTGGGCAAATAATTAGACAAAAAATATTGATTGGAGATGAATTATTTCATTATCTCACTTTTAATTATTGCAAAGCTTCCGCGAAGAGAAAAGTTTTACAGCAAGTGGATTCGAGCCAAGAAGAACGAACATATTCAAACTATTAAGGGTGACATTTAAGGGATAATATATTGTATTCTTTCATAGTAAACTTTTTAAACAGTTTTATTATTTATTTTTTATTTTTACCACAGAAATAATTTCAGGGACATGAAATATTGAATTGTGATTAACTTAATGTTTTGAAATCTTACCGGTTTATAAATCCATTATACAAGTTACAGTGTCCAAAACAATCGTCAAGAAAATGTGATCACTACAACAATATTATAGTAGTATTAATACTAAATTAATCTGATTTAATTTTCAATACAATCAACGCAAGACATACACATTTGAATGAAACCAGAGATCGCGTCCGCGGTGATCCGAGACATGGATGTGCGCTGTGTTATAATGCGTTGCTATTGACAATAGTCATTATAAGAATTCCAGTAGTTTAGTCACCCTGACCAAACCAACATATTTTGTTCATTTAAAGTGTGTGTGTGTGTGTGTGAGAGAGAAAGTGATTTCTTTTTTATTTATATTAATAATTATAATATTCAGTCATACACACATCCATAAGTGAGTGAATATTATTATCATTATTAATGATAATAATACATTTGTTTTTCCTTTGTTTACAGAGTGGGCGTGCATTAGGAAAACCCAGTGATGCTTCTGGTCCCTCGACTCCCTCCTCATCTACAGCTGTGACACAGACACTTGAACAAGCATTTAAAAGGCAGACTGCTTATGCACCCACATCAAAAAATGCACGAGACCTCACTGCAGCTATTTCATATTTCATTGCAAAGGACATGATGCCATTTCAAATTGTGGAGAGGCCTGGTTTTCTGAGGCTGATGAAAGTTGCTGTACCACACTACAAAGTGCCATCACGAAAATATTTTTCCAAAACTGAAATACCAAATCTGTACAACCAGGTCAAAGCTGATGTTTTAAAAAAATTAGCTCAAGGAACATGGTTTGCTGCAACTACTGACCTCTGGACTAGTGAAAGTGGTGGTGGTCAACCCTACATAAGCGTCACTATCCATTACCTCACTCCAGACTGGCAACTGGAATCAAACTGCCTCGAAACTCAGTTCTTCCCAGAAGATCACTCAGCTCAAAACATCAGCGAGTTTTTTGATAACATGCTGGAAGAATGGGGGATCAACAAAAAAGACCTGGTCTGCATAACCACAGACAACGCAACGAACATGATAAAGGCTTTTGAAGAGTTTTCAGAAGTGTGGCTTGGGTGCTTTGGCCATAATTTGAACCTGGCCATCTCAAAGGCTTTGAAAATACAGAGAGTTGAAACAGCAGTCAAGGCCTGCCGTCATCTGGTCCAGGGCTTCTCACGGAGCTGGAAGAGAAGGCGAGAACTGAGGCAAAAACAAGCTGCCCTCAACATGCCACAGAAGGCTCTAATTCATGATGTGGTGACTCGATGGGGATCTACACACAAGATGGTTGAGCGGTTCCTTAGTCAACAGCAACCAGTCTGTGCAACACTGGCTGGAGAAAGAGGAACATGGCATCTAATGCCCAAGGATACCGACATAACTGTCATGGAGCAACTGTGCCAGCTCCTCGAACCTCTGAGCAAGTTAACAGATGCACTTGCCTCAGAAACACGAGTAACACTCTCAGCAATCAAGCCTGTCCTGGACCACATTAATTCTGATGTTCTGGTGGAAAAGGACACAGATACATCCCTGACCAAGGAGATGAAAAAGTTAATGAGAGAAGACCTCAAAAATAGATACCCAGATAAGGCAAAGAGAGTCATGAACATGGCTTGTTTCATTGACCCCCGCTTCAAACGGAGCTCTTTAGATGAGCCTGAGGCTTCAAAAATTGAAACTGACTGTGTCCAGGAAGCTGTGAAGCTGGCTGCACAAGTCAGGGAAGAACCACAAAGCACCTCCACCAGCAGCAGCATCTCTACCAGCACTCCACCAGCAGCATCGGAGGGGAAAGGCCTTGCCGGGTTGCTGAGAAAGATTTCTTCAGTGACAAGGCAGCAAAGAGGTGAAGAGGGTCAGATTCCAACCACTCTAGAAGACAGTGTGAAACAAGAAATCAAAGTCTACCTGTCTCTGCCCCCAATTCCAGCAGAAGAGGATCCACTGGTGTGGTGGAAGGGCCATGCATCAGAGCTGCCTCACCTTGCCAGGGTTGCCAGGAAGCTTCTGTGCATCCCAGCAACCAGCGTGCCATCAGAGAGAGTGTTCAGTGCCAGTGGGCATATTGTCTCTCCTCAAAGAGCATTACTTAAACCAGACAAAGTAAACATGCTGACATTTTTGCATTTCAATCTCAAGTGAACAAAGATGCATATATGATACAGGATGTTAGGTCAGCTGCACTTTTTTCTTTAGAAGAAGAGAACGGACATACAATCATTGATGTTCATTTGATTTGTTTACATATGGTTGTATTGTTATTACATGCACATTGCTTTACTTGTGTTGTTTTTATGTGTGCATTTGATGTTCTTATTTAAGGTACTGTTCATTAAAACCTGCACTAGGAAAACGTATACCTCTCACTCTCAGGGCACCATGTTAATGTTAATATAATATTTATGCTTAAAAAGGTGCATATAGCTGCTAATTGTATTTTTTGTTTGTTGATTTTCAAATATTAAACTTGTTGAAATGTTTTCAGTGTGAGCATCAGTTCTTTTTGAACATTTCCATCTCATTTAAACAAAACCGTGATAATACTGATAATCGTGATAACTTTGGTCACTATAATCGTGATATGAAATTTTCATACCGTCCCATCCCTAGCAGCTAGTTACAAGCGAAGACTAAAACCAAATGCCGTGCCTTCAATTTTCCCCCACAAGAAGCATAGCAAGCGTCCGCGCATAGCGAGTGAAAGCCGCGCTAACAAACGACAAAGGCAAGCGACTCTGGACACTCTACTGGTAGGATGTAAACAACCCGCTCCTGCAGTCGCGGAAGACTAATCATCGGACACTAAGCCGATCATGGAGGTAACCGACAATCCACCAGATGCTGTTAATGAATCCACTGAAACGTTAGGCCTACAGTGTTCTCCTAGTATGGTTGATGCAGCAACGCAGACGGATGTTAACCAGTCGGATGCAGCGGTACAGTGGCCAGCTGATGTGGACTACCCGGTAAAAAAGGACCATAGTTACACAGGTAAACATGAAATTGAGATGGGCAAACGTGTACAGGAGGATGACATTGATAACTCCCAGGATCTGTTCCTCTCAGATGATGAACTTGGCGAACAGAGTCAACCACAGTGCAGTCACTTTGATCCGGAATACATTGTAAGTTCATCTGAGTTTTCTCAAAGCACCCAGGAATCACAAGCTTCAACCAACACGCATAAAGAAATGAGGGTTTTTCTAGTTTTTGAGGAACAGTTAAACCAATTGCTTCAGCGTTGTTTAAAGTGTGGCTCCCTGATGAAGAACTGAAAGAGTTAAAAATTGAAGGATCACAGTTGACACTTGAGATCACATGTGCTAACAACTGTAGTTACAGATGGCAGTCTCAGCCTACTCTGAGTGGGACCAAAGGGACAGGAAACCTTCTTTTAACAGCATCAGTTTTCTTCAGTGACATCCATTTTGCTAAATTTGAGCGTTTCTGTAGTAACATGAACCTCAAAACAATTAGTGAAGACACATACAGGGCCGGCTCTAGCCCTTTGGTTGCCCTAGGCGAGATTGAGTTTTGCGCCCCCCAAGTTTTAGTCTCTCCAAAACTTCAACAAGCAAATTATGACTTCAACTGTATAATAAATTGTTCATACAAATGCTACAACGAACGTTCAATGATATTTCTATCATCCTACATGCATTGTACAAATACATTTTGTCTGACCATGTAACTTGTAGTATATTACAATTACTACCACCACTACTATTATTACTAATCTATTAGGCTCCTACAAGACTAAGGGGGTTTCGGGGGTATGGCCCCGTAAGAAAATTTTGTGCATTTTAATGGTAAATTCATCAATCTGGTGCACTTTGAGAGTTCAAAATTAAAAGCTCCAACCCTTATTCAGTGTGCAAATTGAACAAAGAAAAATTCAAACCTTTTTTAGTTACAGTGTCTGTCTACATTACACTACTACATGATAATAGTTATAATATTAATCCCATGACAGTTGAAGACCAAAATTAACGGTTGAATGCCAAAATTTGAATTTGAACTGTAGGCCTAAACACCGAATGCGGCGCAAAAATATAGCCTATATTCGCGTATTTTCAGATTTTTGTTTATGACTTTTCGCCCCTTTATTAAACATTTAAAATATTCACAAATTATATGGACAAAATGGTTTAAGGCCAAACACTATATTTCTAAGGCTATAGATGATTTATAGGCTATTATAAATGTTTCTGAAAAAGTAACGAGGCATTTTAATTGTTTATTAATAAACTAGTATTTTCTAAATCGGCTGCAACATCTCCATCTCCGCTGTAAAGCGGATGCGCCTTTAGATAAGAAATTCATATGGATTACATAATCAGACTATTTTCTATCGATTCGAATTTGTTCGTTTAAAAGTGGACATTTCAAGCTTTAGCCTACATGGGCTCGTTTATTTTTGAGACGCGATCCAGTTCACGGAGACCATAAAAGAGCGCGACTGATTGTTTTATTTTATTTTACAAAAGCACAACGTTTTCTTGTTATTGTGAGTTTACACAAATACAAGTAGTTGCGAATGATGTATTGTTGCGAATGATGTTTATTTTCTATGACCAGAAATGATAGAGTAGGCCTATTTTAAGTTGTTTCCACTGTTGATAGAAAAACGGAAGTGCTCGCGCCCGCGCCTCGTGCAGCATGCGCGCTCCACACTCCGATTACATGCGCTTCTTGAGGCAGACTCACACTAGCACACACACGCAAGGTCTCTCGCTCTCTCCCTCTCTCCTTCTTTGCCGTTGCGCGCGCTACACAGTTTGAACATACATATTCACGTAGCCTTTCGAAAACTTTCCCGGGACAGGTTATTAAAAAGAAGGACAATCCCGGTAAAACCGGGACAGGTGGCAACCCTAGCCAGCATGCCTGTGCTGTGCACAATACTAAGTAATTTTTTTTCGTTTGACACCTAAATGGCTGAGATGAGAAGACTTACCTCTATACTGTGCTTTCTTTTTATCTTGTTGCTTTCTCCGTTTTCGTCCCTGTGCATCAGAGGGTTTCGATCAACGCGCCAACAAATGAGCACTTGCCCAACGTAACGTAACGTAACGTAACCCCCCCGTTTGTTTCGCTTGTCATTCTAATTCTGTGATTAATGGGAAGTAGGCCAAGGGCGACATTAGAGGGCGCCCGCGCGCCGCGCCCCCAACACATTTGTTGCCCTAGGCAACCGCCTTGTTCGCCTATAGCAATCGCCGGCCCTGGACACATACACATCACTGAGGAAGAAGTTTGTGTTTCCTGTCATTCAAAAAACGTGGATTAAAGAGCATAGTACAGTGTTATCTACAATGAAATCACAAGAAGAAGTTGTTCTCTGTGGAGATGGCCGGTGTGACTCTCCGGGGCACTCAGCCAAATACTGTACATACACTTTTTTAGACGCACAAAGCCAAAAGTTTGTGGACTTCAAGGTAATTAGCTGCACCCAAGTTTCGAGCTCTAATACCATGGAAATCAAAGGTTTTAAAGAAGCTCTCAAAACCATAGAAGAAAATGGAGTGAAGGTCTCAGCAATCTCAACTGACAGACATCCACAAATCGTCAAAGAAATGAGGGTCAGTAATCCAGAAAAACACCATGAATTTGACCCTTGGCATGTGGCAAAAGGAGTGTCCAAAAAACTGGCAACTGAAGCTAAGAGAAGGGAATGTGAAGGCCTGGGACAGTGGATTCCATCCATTGTAAATCATTTGTGGTGGAGTGCACAAACCTGTGAGGGTAATGCCGAAGTGTTGAAAGAGAAGTGGATATCTGTAATACACCATGTTACCAACCGACACGACTGGCCAGGGAACAGGCACTATCACCAATGTTCTCATGAGCCCCTTGATGAGACGAGCCAGAGAAGCAAGCTTTGGTTAAAGCCAGGATCTGAAGCCCATAACGCACTTGTGAAGGTTGTGAAACACAAGCGGCTTTTGAAAGACCTGGATCATCTGACAAAGTGCATCCACACAACAAAACTAGAGGTATGATCAAATACAGGCATATTTAACCCTTGTGCATCAATTAAAAAAAGTTACACATAGCTACATAGAGGACAAAAATGTCCACGTCAAAAAACTGTCATAATTTTAGTCTTGGGAGCACAGACTTAAATTTGGTATAATTTTAAAGAAGACCCATGGCGGATTATTGCTGAAATTATTTATTTGCTTTATTTGATTATTAAATATTAAATATTCCATTCATTATGATGTGGCAGGATGTGACTCACATATTTTAATAGTTTATTTCAAATTCAAATTTGTTTCAGGTCAGAGCCATATAGAGTGAGAGTTGCGACAACTCCATTGACTTCAATGGAACGTTTTTTTTACTGCAATGGCGGCTCACGGAGCCTCTCAATAGTTCCCGGAAGTAGCAGCAGCGCGGAAGAGTTACAGTAGAACAGACCGTTTGTGATGCACTTTTAAAAGGTAAGACGTTTAAAGAATAAGATTATATATTATCAGTACATCTGAATCAAATTAACTTATGTATTAAAGCATGCTAGTTGATTATTGCTCTCTAAATTAGTAGTTTTAGGGGACGTTATCAGGTAAAATAAAGGTCATTGGATAAAGTTAATACCGCATAACAAACCACGAACAGCCTATTAATGGTTAAACCCGTTCTATTGATGCATGTTTATCCTTTGTTGTGTAATAAGAGGGAAAGACTTCTAGGGTTAAATATAACATTGAGGAGTGTGATAGTTGTAATTGATAAAATGAGAATATCGGTTTCATTCCATATTAAATGTGCAATAACGGGAAAAAATCCTTATTTTAGATTTCATATTTGAGTAAGCAAAAACGTATGGTTGGAGTTTTTTATTCATTGTGTTTCTGTTGACTATTACCTGTCTATTATGTTTCAGCTCAGCTGATTTGTATTGATGGGAAAGGGAGATGGAAGTTTATAAGTAAGATTAAAAACCATGCTTAAAACGTCGGTACGCCATTTTCTAGATCAAATCACACTTGGCTAAATGGGGTTTATAAATACCATAACTGTATTATATACTGACTACTATATAGCCTACAATTTATCCCGTTTTTGTTTCCTTTATCTCTTTCAACACAAGAAACACAAAGAGGATTCGGTGGATCCTGAAGACTCCTGCACTGACGCTGTACCCTCATCAATCTCAGCTCCTTGGATTTTGCAAGACTTTACTTGCTCCTTATTTTTAATAAACATTAAACTTCCCAGTGTTGGTCTTTGTGAAAAAGTGCAGATACACCTAAGTATGATTAGCACAAAATGTTTAGTTCTATTTAGATTGCTCCAGACTTGAGCATATTTCTGCTCTCTGTGTCGGACAGTACAAGAACAACATAGAGGAAAGGACAGACAACACGCTTGACGTGCAGTTTATTAGACATTTATAAATCCCTTTGTGCTAAATCAGTGCAAAAGTATATATATATATATATATATAGGTCATTGACAAATAAACAAATTAATCTTTTCAAAACTGATGTAATGTAGCCTATATTTTTGTGTCATGAACAATGTATTTAAACAAGTTTCAGTTGTGAACATTTCTAAGTGTTTAAATTCACCTGAAAGTGTACAAACCTACTCATACTTGAAAGCAGTTTTTACCAGTATTTGATAGAGATCAACAAGGATCTTATCATGCATACTGTAATTACTATAATGAGAGCCATGTTTGCAGTTGTGCCATTCTGACATGCAAATTGCCTGACAAAAGGTTTTCAATGATCTCAACAGCTATAAATCTACTGAAATGTATAAAAATTTGTTTATATGAAAGGTTAAAATGATGCCATAGAATTTCATTTTTATTGTTTTATTCTTAAAACACCATTTAAATTAGTATTTTAGTCTGTTCATTTGTGCGGACAGTTGCACAACCTGACATTTTGGGGGGTTTAAGATATAACAGGACTATAAAATATTTTATGTATTCATTTATATAGTAATAAGTGCATAAGCATTGTAAACATTAAGATGAATGCAATTTTACTTGTTTGCAATGGCTTTTTAAGACAATCACCTGTTTCCTGCAAGTCTCCTGTCCTTGTGAAACCATAGTGAACATTACGTAATAACCCTTAAATAACATAAACGTTTAAGAACACAAAAATACTTCAAAACAACTGCAAAACGGTCTTTAACCAAGGTAAAGTTAGCCAGAAAATATGTTAACAAAGGCAGGCAATGCTGGTTGACCACAATAAACATTAAATATTAGCAGATTTTTATCTTTTAAAAACAATATTGCTGTAACTACATACACATACTACATCCAAATGTCAATGTATTATATACATATTGTAAACCAATGCATTTATTGACTACCAAAAATCACAGTTCTGCTCTCTAACTCCATCGATTTGAATACGCTTATTTCACGTAGACGTTATTTTAAATTCGAAAGCGAGGCTCCGGTGGGAAGAACCCCGGAAGTAAAGATAAACAACAATGCCTTGGACTACCAACCTGAAGCTGCTGCCGATATTAATATCCAATATAGGATATAGTTCGTTCCTGCCATTGGACCATTAAAGTACATGAGAATATCAGTCTATGTATTTATTGACGTGAAAATTCACGTCATTTTTATGTCACGAAAATTGTATTTTCATAACATTTCATTTAATTGAAAGGAGGGTTTTATTTGTCTGTCCAAAATAATAATTTGGCCACTGCATATGTCACAGGCAAGTTAAGAAATTTTTTTATATTGTTTGCTTTGTTCATTCATTATTTTATTATATTAACAGTTAAGCTGACTGAACTCCAACTAACTAAATAAATAAATAAGTGGGATCGTCCTTTCAATTAAATGAAATGTTCTCATTAATTTATAATTTATTCATTGATTATATTGTTTAATTTATGAAGTGATGTTTTCAGTTTTCTGTACTCGTGACTTGGAAACACCTTACATGGTTAAATAATTGGTAAAAATTCTAAATGTATTGTCTGTGTGTGTGTAAAAAGTGTGTGTAACACTGAATAAATGCTGATCAATAAACGAATGCAGTGCGTTCTTGGCCATAAAAACAATACAATTCACTTTAACCATTTGAATTTAGAGGGTTTATTTGTTTTGCAGCATAGAATAAAAAAGAAAGAAAGAATAAAAGCCCAAATTCAATCTGTTCATTATATAAAGTGATCGAGTCTCTTCTGAGAATTTGGGTGAATGAGTTTCAAAGGACGGACAGACATCTCTCAGATTTCGTTTAAAATATCTTTATTTGTGTCCCGAAGATGATTGAAAGTCTTACAGGTTTGGAACGACACGAGGGTGAGTAAATTATAACATTATTTTTTTCTCTACATTTTTGGGTGAACTATCCCTTTAATTATGCGTGCTCGACCGCTAGCCAGGGCCGGATTAAGAGTTCAGAGGGCCCTGGGCACAATGTCTTGTAGAAATGTCTTGTAATATACAAATATACATTTGGCCTGCCTAAGAGGGGGCCTCTTAGGCAGGCCAAATGTATATTTGTATATTAAAAAGGACATTTTAATATGGCATTTACAGTTTTACTGACTTAAAAGGAATTTTGTTGTACTATGCTGGAGTAAAGTTCCTAAATGGTCGTTCTTTCCCATAGGAATTTGTAAAACTATGTTGGGTGGACCTCTGTGCCTCTAGGGGGGTTCGTGCTCCCCCGCAAGAAAATTTTGTACATTTTAAGGTTAAATGCATCAATCTGGTGCTCTTTGAGAGATCAAAATTAAGAGCTTCAACCCATGAACTGCTCGTTGAACAAAGAAAAAGCATTGATTTGTACCAGGACAATAAAGAGGGCTCAAACATCTTTTTAGTTATGAGAGTCTCAGTCTACATTACATTATCAATGGTGTTTTAGGATGCCAAACAATTATTATAATAATGTAATAATGATTTATATAATTATTCCTATGACGTAAAATCCGTATAGCCTATAAATGTACTATAAATGAAAATGAATATTTCAAAAGTATATTTTAGTCTACATTACACTATAATACAGGAAAATTAAAATACTTTTGTCCTAATTTCTTCACTTGCAAGAAACCCTTGAGCTTTTATTTAGGAGAAAACACCAGATAACCATGCTGATCGCGTGAGCAAAGTGCACACTTTTCTTTAAATCACCCAGCACACACAGGATACCTATTCTTAAAGTCTTGTGCTGTTTTATAAAGGCACAAAGCCATATCATGGTTTCGATTTTATTTCGTTGGCAAAATATAACGCTAGAGACCTTTATGTTAGGTTATACATTTTACATCTCATATGTGTTGGGAAAAGGGAGAAGAGAGAGTTCGGCAATAGGCGGATTCGAACTCGGGTCGAGCGCATCAAAAGCTTTTATAAAGCAGTTCGCGCGCTACGACATACGCCACTGTAGCTATTCCGTGGCGGGCGTCTTTTTGGTAAAAAGACAGGCAATTAGTGCAAATATACGCTCCGTTATCTAAAATATTTTTTTTCTTCCCCTCGCTTGGGCCACAAGTGCGCATGGCGAACTTGCAATGAATACATTTTATCAGACCGGCCCTCGCGGCCTCGAAACACTACCGGCCCACCGGGGAAACTCCCGACTCTCCCGATTGCCACTCCGCCCCTGGTGCCCAGGGCCCCTTAGATGTCATGGGCCCCTGGGCAAGTGCCCAGTTGCCCTAATGGTTAATCCGGCCCTGCCGCTAGCAGAGCAGCAGCTGTGACGTCACGGGCAGCGCGAGTTCCATGTCACGTCACAGACCGAGTTCAACAGTCGTTATCAGACTCGAGATTCACTAACGGACAAAGTGTTACAAACGCAGTTCACCGCTATAAACTACAGGCAGAGACAGTGTCAATCCGACATCATGTTCTCAAACTTCTCACTGGAGCTGAAGATCTTGTTCAAGGTGTTCGCTGGGAGACAGATGGACACAACTAAGGCTTGCGAGGACTACACAACAGGTAAGTTACTGAGTTATACACATCAGAACTGACACACACATAGACATAAATGGCAGGACTTGTGTGTCACGGCACAGCATTAGTGCTGTCACCGTCCAGGATTGTCCTGGGAAATGTGACTGAATGTCCCGGTTTTCAAAAGGCTATGTGAATATGTCCCGGTTTTCGAAAGTCTACGTGAATATGTATGTTCAAACAGCGCGCGTGCAGGGCAGAGAGGGAGAGAGCGAGAGACCTTGACAACTCTCCCTTTTTATAACTCTCTTTTTACTGAAATAATACAAGCAAAATTGGACATATTTAGCAGAGTGTGTTATTGTGCTGTAGCTTGCATGTTTAGGACTGCTATGGACAGCTGACTCCTGAAGTGTGTGATATTCTTCATACTCTGTGTGTTGGTCAGTTCACAGCAGTGACAGAAATCATTTTTTCCCAATACGTTTCAATTGATTTTTTTTTACATTTTATGGGCAGTTTTACCTTTATAAATTTAAACCTAATTTTAAGCATGCACCATCTTTTGTATGAATTTCATTCATTTAATAAAATAAAATTATAATAATAAGACACAATAGGGCTTTTACCAATAAAATTGCATCAACAAAATCTTTGCAATGGAGAGGAAACTCAGAATCTGCATCTGAAGTGGCATTTAAATGCATTTACACAGACTGTTTAATGACAAATGAAGAACCTGCAGTTATGCATAAATAATGTTTTGATTTTTTAAACGAAAAAAATGATTTAAAACATGAAAAGGTCCTTTTTAATGTAAGATTAAAACCGCCGGTAGGAGGCAGCAAGTCACTGTTAATGAGATTTAAACTGATTCTTCAAAAAGCTGATTCATTCAGTGCAGAAACGCCTCGCTGTGTTTCTCAGAGACGCTAATACAGTGCTGTGGCTTCGGTTTCAACTGTTTTAGTTGGCGAAATAGAGCTAAAACAGGCAATATGGTGTCTTAAATGTACTTCACTTGATATTAACTTCTTGTTTATTAAACTTGTATAAAATCAAAATCACATTTTGTTATCATGCTAATATCTGCAGAAAAACTGCACTCTTTGTGTGATATTATATTAGATGAACTAGCCTATATTAAATGATATAAACCGACTACATCACGTAGTGTACACTCTATGGGTGTGTGAGGGATATAGTTTGGTATTAAACAAGTAAATTTTGCTTCACTTTGCTCAGAAACTGCCGGCAGGACTTACAGAAAACCGCATCACTGGATGCACTGTATCCCAACATGCCGAATCTCTCATACCAGCGATATAACGATACAACGATATTACTGTGAATGGAAATCGTTGCACATTATATGACCTTAAAAGGTTTAACAAAAAAAGAAAGACTAGTCTCATGCATTCTTCATTTCAGGACAAAGAGATGGAGAAAGTATTGGTTTGAGTCTGTAACCAACAAAGGGATATAACTCTAATATAATGAGCTCAACGTGATCATATTCTCTGATTATTTCTCCTGTGTTTTCAGGCTCTTCTCTGGATCTGATCATGCTTCTGCTTCTGGTCAACGCTGGACTCTTGTTATGGATTCTCTATGAGGAGCTTCAGTCTCGAAGTAAAACTCCTTTAATACTTTAGATGGAGAAACTCTCCATTTATACCGAGTTTAAAACCGATAGATTTCTTTGACCTGTTTCCCACTTTCTGGCACCACCTATAGGCTGCAATGAGACATGATACAGATACTAATATCCAGTAAACCTTGATTATTACTTAATTATACTTTAATATTATTACCGCGACTCTGCTGGATACCTGGGGTGGGACATGATTACTGGGGGACGTCTAAAAATCAACATGTATCTACTGTACCTAATACGCATCCAAATTGAATCAAGATCGGAATAAAACCACAAGAATTAAATTGAAATTGAAAAATTTGTATCAAGCAATAAAAAAAGTAGTAGCCTATACCAGTTATTGCACCATGCTGTGTCACTAAACTTAAAAAAAGTATGTTTAGTTAGACTACCAAATGTTTTGACAATCAGAATAGCTTACACTTATTGTTTGTGAGTCTCTAGTTATTACCACTCTGATTCATGTCCGTTTCAGCCTGATGTTTCTGATGTTAGTTTGAACTTTTCCTTAGGCAACATGCAGAAAGTAAACATCGTGCATGCAACTTTACCTGAGGGAATGGATATCAGCCGCAGCGACGTGTTCGTGGACTCATATGAGTATTTACCTGAGGGAATGGATATCAGCAGCAGCGACGTGTTCGTGGACTCATATGAGTATTTACCTGAGGGAATGGATATCAGCAGCAGCGACGTGTTCGTGGACTCATATGAGTATTTACCTGAGGGAATGGATATCAGCAGCAGCGACGTGTTCGTGGACTCATATGAGTATTTGGCTGAGGGAATGGATATCAGCAGCAGCGACGTGTTTGTGGACACATACGAGTATTTACCTGAGGGAATGGATATCAGCAGCAGCGACGTGTTCGTAAACTCATATGAGTATTTACCTGAGGGAATGGATAGCAGCAGTGCTCAACCATCGACTAGCGCTGCTGTGTTATCGCAGGAGCGTCCACAAACTCCCTGACAGGTATATACTATATCTGGTCATGTGTCATGGCTATCATGTGGTAAAATAAGCGTATGTGTTATTAATGGGGGGGGGGGAATTATCCAAGACAAATCAAATTCTACACTATGTATTATTTAAGAAGGAAATAATGTAAATGGAGAAAAAAAACATTCATGATAGACTGAGGTGGTTGCATGTGTTGTTTTGTTTCTTCTTTTTGACCACATCCTCTGTTAAAGTTTGCATAAGCATAGACAGTCTTTGCACTTAGAAATCTGATATTGTTCTTTCTTTATTATTTCAGGTAGGGATGCATCGATCCGATACTCAGTATCGGTATCGGCTCCGATACTGCCATTTTTGCCGGATCGGGTATCGGTCAGACGAGGCCGATCCAAATCCGATATTGTGCATATTATTCTGTGTTATTGTTAAGCCCCACAAAAGGCACAAAAACATTATATAGCACCATAAAGTTTTCATGCACTATCTTCTAAGTGTTCTGAAGCCATTATATAGTATAATGTGAGATATAAATTAATATTTAAGTCATTAAATTCAAGACCACGTAAACTTTTTCCCTCCGCTGCGGCTGTCAGTCATTCTCCATTCAGCATTCAAACAGCGCGTCGTACGGAGCCCGGGAAGTCACCTGTGGGAAAAAAAAAAACAATCCGAGGCGACGGTTTTGCAATCCGTCCCCTCAGTTTATAAACTGTACTCACGAATTCTTAAACTGTTCCCTCGGTTTAACAATTCGTGCCCACGGATTAATAAACCGTACCCACGAGTTCCTAATCCGTGCTCTCAGATTTGTAAACCGTGCCCTCAGTTTTTGCAATCTGTACCCACAAATTCATAAACCGTGCCCACGCTTTCGCGCTGTGACTTCAAGCACATCATTCTGCGCTCGGGATGCGCATAAGCGATGTGTGCCGCACTGTATTGGAGTCTTTCATAATCATATTCATATCATACTACTTTTTGCGCAATGAAAGATTATTAATAGCCTTTCTTGTTCTGTCCTATCTATCATATGTTGCTGCCTCATTAAACAGCTGTGCTATACATTTAAAACATGTCTCAATTTTATAGTAGCCTATATAGGCTATATATAATAATTTATCTTTTTGATTTTTGTTATCTTGTTTTTCATGAATGTATTTTACAACAATACAAAGAGCAATTTGTAACGTTTGACCAGATTTAGTGTTACACTTATTGTCTCTTATTTGTTCCCCTAATTTTTTTTCACTAAATGTTCAGATTTTATACAATTATTGTGCACTCGTGATTTTTCTAGACTAAATTTTACTGCTGAATTATCCACTGATCTAGTTTATAATAGCATTTTTGTCACAGATTATGATCATATATTTTTTATATATATACTCAGAATTTTGGTATCGGATCGGTTTTGAAAAAGCGGTATGGTTGCATCCCTAATATTAGGTAAACTTCCCAGATGTGGAGAGCGTTGAATGGCTAAACAAGGTAATTCAGCAAACAGTTTTGGTTTACATTTGTTTATTAACATCAAGCCTGTAATCCCATGTGTTCCTGATCCACCCATCAAATGAATGACCCCTACCTCATGTCACAACTAACCTGACTCCGCCAGATGGATTTGCTCCGCATATCCATCTGGAAACCTTCCGTTGAAGTAGTTTTGGTAAGGGGCGAAAATACTGGTTAGCTGATTGGCCTATGTTGGTGATAGACGGGCCAAATCAACCAATCAGATCAACGAAGCATATGACGTACTAACAGAGCGTATCTTTTCCTCTGAGAAAAGCCTCCAGAGCAGTGTTTTGCTCTTCTTTCAGTGAAGAAATACTCTGTAATTCCGATAAAACTTGCTCGATAGCCACGCTGATGCTAGTTTCATCCGCTGAAGCCGACATGTTCTTTAGACTGAACTGACGCGCTTCTCGTTGCGTCACACCTCAACCCGCCTCAAAGCCAACGCTGATTGGACGTTCGTTTGGTGAACTGCTCCCAAATTTTATTTAACGGAAAGTATCCAGACTGATCTGCGAGTGAAACCTTGAAAGCTCGCGAGATCAGGATGGTCTCACGAGGCTATGTCACAACAGCTGCCTGTGAACAAAAGCTTTATATACTATTATTACACATCCATTCTCAGCCAAACACTAATTCATCCAACATATGTTTCTTGCCTTTCAATTATTAGATCGGTTGCAATACATGCTTTTCCAGGAAATTAAATTTTTTAATTTCTTTTTGCATCTCTAGCGTCCAAAAAAATAAACAAAAAAACATAATAATAATACTGCAAACTGTGCATTACACAATAAGCACCAAAATACTATAATATCACATAAGATTAAAGATGAAACCCGTTAAAAGAAAATACAGTTAGTATACATAATATGCATAACAAAATAAGGGAATTAAAATGACGTAATTATAAAAGACAACATAATACATTGAATGCTTATAAAAAATATTAGTTATTTGCTTTCTTTTACAAATATTTTGTATTAATTGTACTAAAATAGTCTTTATTCAATATATATATATATATATATATATATATTTGATTTTGGGATGAAATGAACTTTTTTCATAAGATTCACTCACTGAGAGATAGAAAAAGGAGAAGCAGAGAGAGATATATTCCTTCCTGACACCATGTATCCTTCTTTTCGTTTCAGTAGTAGTTTGATTATAACAGTGCTGTGGCGTATCATTAGAACACAATGCAATTGTGTAATTGTTCATTGTAATTGTAATGGTACATGGAATTATGGTTAATACAATGGTATTTTTGAAGACCGTAAAGTATATATATCATAGTACTGGGTTTGTAGGAATGTTATTGATTACACTCTTTAGGAAGGAATATTAGTCAGAGCTTGAAAGTTCTTTTTCATTGTGTTTAGGCCAATTCCAGCGTTATGGACGTGACATTTGCAGTCAAAACGTAAAATATAAATTCTCAGAAAATGCATTTAATACCAATATATTTAAACTTCTGTTCATATGTCCATACTACCTTAATAAAGGAGTCCAGACAATAGAAAAATATCAGTCTACACATGCGTTTTATATTTAATATGAGGGAAATACACGTGCGTTACGGACGTGACAAAAAAAGACGTGAGTTTGTGGGAGACAACATAGGCTACTTTGTAGAAATTCTGTGAATTAAAATGCACAAGCCAAAATAAATAATACCTACCGAAGGGATGAGTGTTGGCTCTCTATAGAACATAAATTATTTATTTTATTTTACTTTTCATTTTTTCATTTATGAGGAAAAAACGTTGTTACGGACGTGACATATTTTCGTTATGGATGTGACAGTTCCGAAATCGACACTTGGCAGATGCTGAAAAATCAGAGAAAATGCTTGAACAGAGACCTATTTGTGTGTCTCTGTTGGGTATTTAAAACAACAAACATCTGAGACATCAGTAAGGTAAGGCTGCACAATTAATCAAATTTAAACTGAAATCACTTTGTTATAGGCTAGATTAACCTCCGTTCACGCATATCTCTCATGCTGCTAAAATGCAGTGTGGGCAAAACTCAATTCGGGCATGATATTGCTTTATAATGTGGTGTTAACTATAGATACGGAATTGCTAAGATACATCAGCAGCTATTTTGTATTTTTATCATATCGATATTCTCCAGAGTCGAGATCGCCGGTTTCCCCTCAAGGCAGGGTTTCCGTTGGTAATTACCGGACATTGGCCGGGAATTTTTTTTTTTTTTTTTTTTTTTTTTACCTAGACCCACACATTTTGTGAATATTCAATTTATCCTGTTAAAATGTTTTTTATTTATTTTTTATTTTTTTGCTCAGTCTGAACATGTTGAAAAATGATTATTAAATCAAATAACAATATTGTTGATGATAAATTCAAAGTTAATTTTTTTTCTTTCAAAACGCTATAAATCCATACATTATTTTCCAAAAATTGATGGTTTGTCTTTAAAAAAAAAACAAAAAAAAACAAGAGAACATGTAACATAATCAGGGACTCATACTATAAATTAATATAAATTAAAAAAGTGCATGGGGGGCATGGTCAGACATGATTTTGGCCACTTAATTAAGTTTTGTTTTGTAGAAAGCCTTTCTTTAAAGTGAATTTCGTTTTGTATAAATTGAATCTTAATTTTAATAAAAAATTTTCATCAACCAATTGCCTGGATAAGCCTGGCAAATAGACAATATAATCATAACATGGAGGCGCAGTCCCTTGCATTGCACGTGAACTGGAGCGCATCTCATCATAAATTAACCGAAACTCAGCATATGCCTCACAGACATGAGAAATATATCTATATAGAAGGCTTGAAATGTCTTTGAACGAAACAATTACAAACGAAAAGAAATAGGATAGGCCTACTCTCTGATTATGTAATCCATTACATGCATTTCTCTCTATAGGCGCGTTCACGGAGATGGTGATAGTCAATTTCATCTTTGAATGAATCGGACGCTCATGTCTATTTGAAAGTTAGGCTAATAAACATGTTGCATTCTATACGGCCTGATTATGTCATTTTTTAAGTTACATAGCCTGCCTCCCTCCCACACACACGCACACAGACACACACACACACACACAGATAGAGAGGCGCGAGCGCTCTGGAGGGAGGCTGTCACGCGGTCTACAAGCATGTGAATGCGCAATCGTGCTTCAAAATAGCCACATTATTGCAATATTAGCCAATGCATTAAGAATAATTGAAATGTTATTGTCTTAAGTCAAAATCACAATGACTACTTCATTTCAGTAGGCCCGATGTATGTGTTTGCCAAGTTTATTATGGTTTGGATGTCAAGAGGATTAAGACGATCTGTGTGAAGAGACATCCAAAAACGGTGAGCATAAAGTGAATATGTATAGTATTTTCATTTATTGTTTACTTTGAACATAAATAATTGCCTTTTTTTTACTACAGGTCAACAACAACTGAATATCACTGAACATTCTGTTGCAACAAAAACAGAAAAGGTAAGCGTATTGATCCCTTATGAACATGAATCATTATAAATTTAAGATAATAAAATAAATAATTAAATTAATTGCAGACAGAATCTAAACTTTTTACATCTCATTAAATATTGTAAAGATGTTGAAATTATGTAATTTAAAATCAGTTAAAAGATCAATCAAGGGAAACCAACAAACAATGAAAAATATGTCCCAAACGAGGACAAATGTGATTAATAAGATGACTTTTCTTCTTTTCCTATTCTGCAAAGACTGCCTGTTCTGCAAAGTGATACCTCCCTCTGTTGTCTATTTTTGGGTTGAAAGTCTCAATCACTTGGTCAGGTGTCACCCAAGCCTTATCTTCCATCACGGGTAAGATGTAGACTAATCCAGCACTGTCATTTCTTCTTAAAAACCTTATTTCCAGTGCCACCTGGTCTTGGTTATTAACAAGTCCGACAAACTGTCTGACAGATTTGTTTGCCCTGAATTGGACCAAGACACAAGCCATGTTTCCATCCACTTGTCAATCGAATTATCTGAAGTTCTGTAAAAAACCTCATGCGAATAAAGCTGGTGAAAGTGTGTTTCCATCAAACGGCTTTAAAGCGGATAAAAACCTGTGCGTAATGACGTCACATGCTGTTTTGCGATCAAATTGGTATATCGAATTGATTTGAGACATGTTAAGGTGTTTCCATTCATTTTCTCACCGAATTGCACAACATTCAAGCCAACATTTGCGAACAAAGTTTTACCAGGCAAAATGGATCGCACCATAATAACGTTTCCATCCGCGTTTATCGCATAAGCCGTATATTGATCGAGATAAAATCCGATGAGACCGATCGTATTTCATTTGAGTCGATATTCATGAAATTCAATCGAATTTTACTGTTTCCATGAGGCATTTTTCATTCGATATCACTTAATGCGGATAAAAACGTGTGGATGGAAACATAGCTACAGTCTCCAGTTTTGATGTTCCTTGCAGCTGCTGGGTGGAGCTCAGAGGACTGGTGTGCGGGACTTTCAGCAGATGTAATTTCTGACAGCAGAAATCTATGGACACTTGACTGTTCTGCCTCTGAGTATATTTTGTGACACACTTCTCCCCAGGTGACTGGCTCAAAATGATGGATTGACTGAGTGCCTGAAAGAGCTGTGGTAATGGCCCATCTATCAGCCAGCCTATGATACTCTGTAAAATCTGAGATTTCGGTGGATGTAATCAGTTTGATTTTAATGTTTGGGCAACTCTTCCTTGCAGAATCCACAAATGAAGCATCGTCCGTCACAAGGATAGCCTGTCTGCTGAGGACATCAGTGTTTACAGCACGCTTCACTGTTGCTCCCACACCATACGCTGCATCTTTGCCGTGGCTTGTGGCAAAGAAGTGCCACTGTACATTTAAAGTTGGAAACAACTCCTTGAATGTGGTTGACATGAAACACCAGACGAACTTGTTTTTAAACTGAGACGCAGCTCCATCACTAAATATGTGCATCGCTCTCATTGCAGGATGTTCCTCTTGAATGTCCTCCTCAATCCTGGTGAGGAACGTTTTCACAGACCTCTTGTCATGATCCAAGCTGTCACTCACTATGGCATATGACTCTGGTTCTCCATCAGACCACAGAACAGAGGGAAACACTGTCACCTGTTTCTGATGCCAGTATGCTGACTGGATCTCATCTTGGTAAGCAGTCGTGTAGTTCTCTGCAAAATCTACCTGCAGCACTACAGTTTCCTTGTCTGTTTTTGACTGCATTCTTTTGGCCTGGAAAATGTGCTTTGCTTTCTCTTCACAAAACAGTAATGCAGAAATTGTGTAGCTGCTGTCTTCAGAAGATCTAGGACATCACCTAATGTGCCACTCTTCTGGACCTTATTCGGCAGCCCTCCTGTTGCTTCCCATGTGTACCAGGTCACCTTAATGTGTTCATCTTCCTCTGGGATGTTACTAAGAACACTGATTTCCAACAGCTTTCCACTCCTGCATTCAGCACACTGGCCTTACATGCAGTGAGGACTGTCTGGATTGCAGGCCACAGCTTTAATGAAATCCTGTATGCTCTGGAATGCTTGCCTTGGGATGACACGTTGCACACAGTCCAGGGCTAATTTAAGATTCTCATGATAACAGCACGGACAAACATTTCTTGGAGTATCTGAACACCGGAGTACATGAGATGGTCGAAGCTCAGCAAATTTAGATTTCCCAATTATAAACTACGGATATTCACTCTTGAAGCCACGGTAGGCCTCTCGAATAGACATTGTTAAATGTCGTTTCTGGATTTTCTTTTTTACTCCTCCCTCTCTGACTGTGAGCACGTCCCTCATCCCCGGGGCTTGCCTTGAGATGTCATCTCTCTCATAAAACTCCTTGACTTCATCATATGTAGTAGTTGTGGTATTATTCTTTTTCTTTTTCTCTTCAAGAAGGCACAGTGATGTTGCGATTTTTTTTTTATAACTATACATTTTTTTCAGCCTTGCCTAGTGACTGTCTCGTTTTAAAAGGTGAATTTTGTGGGGACTCCAGCGAAGCAGGAACATGTGTCTTCTTCCTCTGTCTTTGTCTCGCAAGCTCCCTAAATGTTTCTGCCTCTTGTTTTGATTGTTTTTCTTTCTTTCTTAGTCTTTCTGCTTTTTTCCTTATCCTTTCCTTTTCCTTGAAATTTTCATCATTCCTCTTTTTCTCTCTGAATGTACATTGCATTTCAGTATTAGTTTTTGCCATTGCGCTGTAGTAAGAGATGTATATATTATAAACACATTTTATTGTTGTTTCTTTATTTGTTATTGTATTTATTTGTTATTATTGGTTGTTGTATTAGTTACTGTTATTCACATTGATATTTTGTAATAAAAAATAGTTAAAAGCTGACTAAGCTGATTTTTTTCATATTAGCCATTCCATGCCCACCCAGCACCGGACGTCATTAAGACGTTGTTTTTTGGGCTAAATCAGGTCGGCCCGTCATAGCCTTCATTTGGCCCAAAAAAAGACGTTGAAAAGTGGTCTTTGTTTGGTCCGTCTGATTTGGTCCAAATTTAGCCCAAACATAGACGTTGAAAATTGGTCTTTGTTTGGTCCGTCTGATTTGGTCCAAATTTAGCCCAAAACATAGACTTTGAAAAAATGACTTTGTTTGGTCCGTCTGATTTGGTGCAAATTTAGCCCAAAACATAGACTTTGAAAAAATGACTTTGTTTGGTCCGTCTGATTTGGTGCAAATTTAGCCCAAAACATAGACTTTGAAAAAATGACTTTGTTTGGTCCGTCTGATTTGGTGCAAATTTAGCCCAAAACATAGACTTTGAAAAAATGACTTTGTTTGGTCCGTCTGATTTGGTAGCTAAAACAAAAAAACGCTCTTAGGGCGGTGCCAGAGAATTATTAACGCAGGTGCTAAAGGGGGTGCTAGATCATTGACAGGGGAGCTGCGCAATTATGTATCAATAGGCTACTTAATAAATGAGGAAAACTTGGCCACCCAATATATAATATTCAAATATTTTAATTATCTAAATTCAGGTTTTAATTTAAATTGAACAAGCACAACATTCAGCATTCAATCAAATATTCTTATGTATTATTAATAGTGTTATTTCAACATAATATCTTGTTATTTCGACATGATATGTGTGCGTGCAACAAGCAAGATGTGTATTTGTAAATCCGGTGACACGCATATGCATTGATTTTTATTGCATTTTATTTTTATTAATAAACTAGTTTTTCTGTGTCAGCTGCAAAATATGAAGTTGAAAATCTTCATTCTCCATCTCCGTAGTGAATGCGCCTAGATAGAAAAATGCACATAATGGATAACATAATCAGAGAGTAGCAGAGGCACGGCGCCAGGATTCCAGGTTTGGATGGGCCAGACCAATTGTGGGTGGGCCTTAAATTAAAAACGTTATCCAATCACTGTTTAACCTAATAAAAATTACTGACTAATATATCTGTATGTAGGCTATACATAATATATATTTTAATAGCTTGATGCTCTTTAAATATTTTGTTGCATTGTTAAAAAGTTTTGATGCATATGGAGTCAGGACGGACCTATCCGCGATCGCTCTCCTTGGTTCTGACCAAAGAAGAGCACTTTTGGAATCTCCATTACGCATCATACCTGGGCTGCGTTTCCCGATAAATTAAAAAGCGGTGTTCTTTATAAAAGAAGCACTTCAGAAATAGTTGAAATTGCATTTATTAGGACTCATGGGATAGGCAGAGGCGCTGGCGCCCTCAACGGCGCTGGTCGCGCTAGCTGCGATAGTCGCACTATAGCATCCTGGGGCAGAGACGAAGATGTGCTAGGTGATGTGGATCTCAGCTCTCCTTCATCTCCTGGTTGCAGCGATGACTCAGAGACTGTACGTGCGCGTTTAGGTAGGCTACCTACTTTAGGTTCCGCCACAGAGTGAAAAATAAAAAATGTAATTGCGATTTTTTAATCTAACAATTCTGACTTTTTATTTCAGAATTACGGGATATAAAGTCACAATTGCAGGTTAGCTATAGAGTCAGAATTGCGTGATAGGCCTAAAGTCGCAATTGTATGTTATTAAGTCAAAATTCCGTGATATAAAGTGCGAGAAATAGGCTATAGCTTGAAATTCTGACTTTTTTTTTTTTTTTTTACAGAATTGCATGTTTATATCTTGCAATTCTGACTTTATAATAGGCAATTGGGAGATATAAAGGCAAATTGCATGATATAAAGTCGCAATTGCGTGTTACAAAGTCAGAATTTAATTGTGAGATATAAACTATTCTGGGGTAAAATAAAAAAAGAAGCAATTGCGACTTTATTTCACGCAATTCTGACTTTATAACACGCAATCGCGGCTTTATTTCACGCAATTGCGACTTTATTTCACGAAATTCTGATTTTATATCTCACAATTCTGACTTTATTTCTCAGAGTAAACTCGCAATTGTGAGATAAAAAGTCGCAATTATCTTTTAAAATGTTTTATTCTATGGCGGAAACAAGCTTCCATATAGGGGACATATCTTCGAAGTTCGAACCAGCAGGCCATTCTAGGTTGAGCGAGCTACCCTGCGGAATGAGCGAGCAGAGCGGAATATTCAGAAATTCGCTCTCCTACATGCTCTGATCGGAACAAACCCGAACACTGTCTGCTGAACTTGCGCAGAAACATCAAAATAGACACAACCAGCTTTTTATAATTGTTTTTAAAACTTAACATTTAGACTATAGATATATACATATATGTAAAAAAAATCAGATGAGCCCAGAATATGAACGCAACGCATTCCTACACATTAACCATTTTCCTCCCATAGAAAACCATTATAAGAACACTTGGCTTGCAGACTGGAAAGTCCCAGCAGTTATGATGTCGAAATAACGAGATATGATGTCGAAATAACTAGACATTATGTCGAAATAACGACTTATGATGCCGAAAATAATTTTGTTCAGGGCTTCCATAGAATACAGTCTGAATATAATTGCTTCCAGAAATTATTTTTGGGGGAGCTATCGGTGTGCTTTGGTCTTTCTTGCGAGTCGCTGTCCGTTTGTAAAGTGCTGAAATGTCACCTTGTAGAATGGATCGTAAATGTAGCACACGCGTGTATTTGTACAAGCAAAATTGTAGCCTAATTGTTTTCATCTAATGTGCATTTTCGACGAGGCCAATAATCTATAAAAGCACAAACATAGGGGTGGTGACACCAGCAAAATAGCTGAAAAAAAATATATATATATACACTCACCGGCCACTTTATTAGGTACCCCATGCTAGTAACGGGTTGGACCCCCTTTTGCCTTCAGAACTGCCTCAATTCTTCGTGGCATAGATTCAACAAGGTGCTGGAAGCATTCCTCAGGGAGTTTGGTCCATATTGACATGATGGCATCACACAGTTGCCGCAGATTTGTCGGCTGCACATCCATGATGCGAATCTCCCGTTCCACCACATCCCAAAGATGCTCTATTGGGTTGAGATCTGGTGACTGTGGAGGCCATTTTAGTGCAGTGAACTCATTGTCATGTTCAAGAAACCAATTTGAAATGATTAGAGCTTTGTGACATGGTGGAAGTAGCCATCAGAGGATGGGTACATGGTGGCCATAAAGGGATGGACATGGTCAGAAACAATGCTCAGGTAGGTCGTGGCATTTAAACGATGCCCAATTGGCACTAAGGGGCCTAAAGTGTGCCAGGAAAACATCCCCCACACCATTACACCACCACCACCAGCCTGCACAGTGGTAACAAGGCATGATGGTTCCATGTTCTCATTCTGTTTACGCCAAATTCTGACTCTAACATCTGAATGTCTCAACAGAAATCGAGACTCATCAGACCAGGCAACATTTTTCCAGTCTTCAACTGTTCAATTTTGGTGAGCTCTTGCAAATTGTAGCCTCTTTTTCCTATTTGTAGTGGAGATGAGTGGTACCCGGTGGAGTCTTCTGCTGTTGTAGCCCATCCACCTCAAGGTTGTGCGTGTTGTGGCTTCACAAATGCTTTGCTGCATACCTCGGTTGTAACGAGTGGTTATTTCAGTCACTGTTGCCCTTCTATCAGCTCGAACCAGTCTGGCCATTCTCCTCTGACCTCTGGCATCAACAAGGCATTTCCGCCCACAGAACTGCCGCTCACTGGATGTTTTTTCTTTTTCGGACCATTCTCTGTAAACCCTAGAGATGGTTGTGCGTGAAAATCCCAGTAGATTAGCAGTTTCTGAAATACTCAGACCAGCCCTTCTTGCACCAACAATCATGCCACGTTCAAAGTCACTCAAATCAACTTTCTTCCCCATACTGATGCTCGGTTTGAACTGCAGGAGATTGTCTTGACCATGTCTACATGCACTGAGTTGCCGCCATGTGATTGGCTGCTTAGAAATTAAGTGTTAACGAGCAGTTGGACAGGTGTACCTAATAAAGTGGCCGGTGAGTGTATATATATATATTTCAAAAAGAGGAGATTAATGTCATTTTAGAGGAAGTGGAGAGTAATATACTCTTGGCATGTGTCAAAATGATTGATGATGACCCTACAATTAATGATGATTGATGGGTTGATCACCTAATCTACAGCAAAATAAAACATTTACAAGGGTTGCAAATGTGCGTTATATGTTGAAATGTATGTTATTAAATTAAAAATGCCACAAAACAAAACCAAGAAAACATCTTTCTATAAGTGACCCTCAAAATCTGTGCATACAACAAAACACAGTGCTAAAAATTATTTTTCTTTTTAAAAAGTGTGCTGCACCTTGCCTTAAATTGTTTCATTACAGCCATAACTTCGGCACCAGTCCCAGCACACCACTTGTCCTGGTAGGTCTTCAATTTACCTCACTCTTATAGAAGAAAACTTTAGTTTAGTAAGTTTTAACTATTGTTACGTTTTCCTGATTGGTCTAGGGGAGGAAAGCAACAGCAAAAGAAAATGGATGAAATGAATGTGCAGCAGCATGAAGCCACACCATCTCCAGACTCCAGACCCAGAAATGTTTCACAATAAACACAAAATTATCTAATTAAAGAAAGTCGTTTTTATTTACAAATCAAACAAAAGAAAAAAGGGGGTGTCAGATTCAGAAGGGGGTATTGCCAAAACAATAAACAATCAATTTAACTCCTTATTAATCAAACTACTTAAACTAAAAGAAAAGAAAACGAGTACAGCGACATCCCTTGCTAACATAAACAGGAGAAAAAGTCAAAGACAAAATAAATGGCACCCACCTCCCTACTAACCCAAAAATAAATAATTCATTAACTTGCAAATTGCAAGTAAGAGGCAAAACAGATTAATTAAACCATACAATAAATCATGAAAATTAACACTCACTTCTACCTTTGTGAATCTCAATCAGAGCTCATGTAATAACATTGATGGCCTTATCTTTATTTCAAACTGTTTATTATTAATGTAAACTAGGGAAAAGTGCATTCCCACAGTTTTTATTATGATAAAAAAAAAGAGGGAGGGACAGTTTATGCAGCCAGAAGAGGCAGGAAAAAAAAACACTCCATCAGTAAACCCCATAGAAGTGTGTAAATTATTTAATGTGTAATTTAATGTCAGAGTAGTATAACAAAAGGTAGAAATATGTATACAATACATTTAAAAAAAAAGAAGAAAATATTTAAACTTTGATTTTTTGCTCGCGTGTTAAGCCCGCGAATCTGGCCGAGGGTATACAGGTCCTTCTAAAAAAATTAGCATATTGTGATAAAGTTCATTATTTTCCATAATGTAATGATAAAAATTAAACTTTCATATATTTTAGATTCATTGCACACCAACTGAAATATTTCAGGTCTTTTATTGTTTTAATACTGATGATTTTGGCATACAGCTCATGAAAACCCAAAATTCCTGTCTCAAAAAATTAGCATATTTCATCCGACCAATAAAAGAAGTGTTTTTAATACAAAAAAAAAAGTCAACCTTCAAATAATTATGTTCAGTTATGCACTCAATAGTCAATACTTGGTCGGGAATCCTTTTGCAGAAATGACTGCTTCAATGCGGCGTGGCATGGAGGCAATCAGCCTGTGGCACTGCTGAGGTGTTATGGAGGCCCAGGATGCTTCGATAGCGGCCTTAAAGAGGCTATATGCGTTTTTCTGAAATTTAAACTCGCGACTGACACCTGTGGCCAAAAAACAGAACTTCTCTTCCTTTCTGCTCGCTCTCGCAGCGCTCGTACGTGCACACTTCACAAGTCATCTGCTGCAAGGAGGTCAACATTATGTTTACAGAGGTAAGAACAGTCAAAAAATCGCAAAATCCATTGCACTGCTTGCGAGTGTAGGCTACTTGCTGACTAGCGGTGGTGGCAGAGTGGTCTGAAACGTTTAACATGAACGCGCCTGACGTCACATCCGCAGACAGCGAGGGGAAATCCGACCCGACAGAAAATAGGAAAAATAGAATACAGGCTTATAGGTGCACCCAATGTGAGCGGAGAAGGTGTCAGTATGCTCATCAGGAGATGTTTGAGTCATAAATGGTCAAATGAAAAGGCTATTGTTACGTTTATTTTTGGGAAAAAGTTACATATAGCCTCTTTAAGCTCATCCAGAGTGTTGGGTCTTGCGTCTCTCAACTTTCTCTTCACAATATCCCACAGATTCTCTATGGGGTTCAGGTCAGGAGAGTTGGCAGGCCAATTGAGCACAGTAATACCATGGTCAGTAAACCATTTACCAGTGGTTTTGGCACTGTGAGCAGGTGCCAGGTCGTGCTGAAAAATGAAATCTTCATCTCCATAAAGCTTTTCACCAGATGGAAGCATGAAGTGCTCCAAAATCTCCTGATAGCTAACTGCATCGACCCTGCCCTTGATAAAACACAGTGCACCAACACCAGCAGCTGACATGGCACCCCAGACCATCACTGACTGTGAGTACTTGACACTGGACTTCAGGCATTTTGGCATTTCCTTCTCCCCAGTCTTCCTCCAGACTCTGGCACCTTGATTTCCGAATGACATGCAAAACTGAGCAACAGTCCAGTGCTGCTTCTCTGTAGCCCAGGTCAGGCGCTTTTGCCGCTGTTTCTGGTTCAAAAGTGGCTTGACCTGGGGAATGCGGCACCTGTAGCCCATTTCCTGCACACGCCTGTGCACGGTGGCTCTGGATGTTTCTAGGGCTGTATTCAACCAAAGAAAATCTTGGTCGACTGAAGTCCTGACATTTTCGACTAAAAATCGACTAAAAATGACGTTAGAAAAAAAAACGTTAAATTAATTAGCTGCGCACAGTGCGCAGTACTTGGTAGCCTTGCTGTCCGCCTAAATGAATTATAAATAAACATAAAAAACTAGTAGGCTGTTTGCAGTAGCCTATATTAAATCGTTTTTGGCCGAATTATTTTGCACTGAAATGAGTCTGACACACAAGTCTATCGGCTCTGACAGCGTTGCATCACGTGCACCTGCGCAATATCATAGCCTATGATTTCCGAAGATAGTACTATGTTGTCAACTAGTGATATCATCACAAGAACTGTTGAGGAATATGCAACATAATTTAGACAATTATTTTTGTCATATGTTATAACTGTCAGACACTATCATTTCAGCCGCTCTGTGCATGTCCTCGCACAGGCTGAACATAGGAGAGATCAGCTTCGCGGCTGAGACACGGATAGACTATAAACTTAAAGCTTTTACTCTTAATAAACACACTTTAATAAAAAAAAAAATATTTATTAAACAAACCAGATCAAGAGCAGAAACGAAATAAAGTGCATAACTGAAAAATAAAGCATCTTAGGCTCAAAACTAACACAAACAGTCGGCACAGCGCAATTGCGCATTAGGCTCCAAACAAAAAATAAAAAAGTTAGGTTATCACACTAAAACATTGAAATATGCAAATTCTGATTTGTTCATAGCCTATTCAAAACAGACAGGGCAAGCTAACGCAGACAAGCTAACGCAGACAAAACACTTTTGGATGATATGTCATGTTTGTCGTCGAGGTGTGGTTGCTTGCACACTTTGCATTCGACCTTTTTCCCGTTATCAATTTTAACAAAATGCTGCCACAGTAGGGCTGTGCATCACCAACAATGTCACGATACGATACGTATCACGATACTAAAGCCACGATACGATATGTATCACGATATGGATCAATTTGGAATTTAAATTTCTTTTGAGCTGAGTTTAGTAACAGTAATATTTGCTTATTAAATAACCAGTGTTATAACAGTTGTGATAACTGAAAAACAATGAGTTAAATGAATAAAAAAGCTTAGAATGGCTCTTCCTTCTGCTTTTAAAGTCTGCCTCAATAACTGAAATGACAATTATAGTGACACTGAAGCATGTCTACACTGCTCAATGACTAAACAAAACTTAAAACATTCCATAAAAGCAAAAACGGTAACAACTTAAATTTAACTTAGTTTTCTCAAACTCTTTTGAACACCAGTATTTAACAGGTCTTAAGTGTTGGAATGTGCACCAAACAAAGTCATTTCTTCTACGTTGAAATCATTTTAAATGATTACATTTTCAAATTTGTATGCAGAAACAACAATTGATTGACATGCTCAGGGTTAAGAGAGTGACAGCAGAATATCTCGCTTAACTTCATCATACAACCGGGGAATTGCCGTTTCTGTTAAAAACCTTTATGCTTATTTAAGACATAACCAACTGTGTTTAGAGGATACTTACCAAGAACGAAATTGGTTCATGACATCATTTTGCCTGTTTTAGTCTGTTAAAGCGATATAATCTCGCGAGCTGTATGTGAGGCGGCTTTACTCTAGTCTATGCACGCAGAGAAAACCAACTCTCAGAGAGCGCGCAAGTACTGAATAGTTTAAAATCGTTTGAACGTTTAAACTGGTATGACTTAAAGACGTGCAAATGGTCAACTTTAGTCACGATGGCCCGATTATGCAAGTGAATATTCCGTCATGTCCCGACTCCTAACCGTGAGCGTGTAGTTTCACCGGCTGCAGCGCTGGACGCTTGCCTGAGACGAGAGAGAGAGAGACGCAGCACTGCATTGAACTCACGCTGTTTGTGAAATTGCGTCTCACAGAAAGTTTTAAAATGACTGATTTGATTTTATAATCTGTGTGGATTCATTTACTAATACTACAACCTATGCTAAAGTGAATAAATGTTTCCGTGAATTTCCCGCATTATAAGATGCGGGAATTATTCAAATTATGCGCAATCCCACGCCGAATTTGGAGCCCTGATTGGCTACATTCAAAAGCACAAAAGTATCGATACGGCAGCTGCTGTATCGATACGCGTATCGCCAGGAGTTCATGACGATATATCGTTGTATCGATATTCTGAGCACAGCCCTATGCCACACTGTCGATTTCTTTGTTGTTGACATGTTAGAAGAGGACTGACTATTAAACGCTCTCACAATTAAATAAATAATATTCAGCATCAAACCTTATATAGCCTACTTATCGTTCTCTCTTGGGTTGGGCTAATCCAAAAAAGGTGAAAACAAGGGGGGTGTTCTGACGACAGACTGTTACCTGTGAAACAAGGGTACTTTGAAAACACCCCCATTAGCAGTTAGTGCTTTCCACCTGATGAAATGAGCGCGCCTCAGCGCGGCAAAACCCTTTTTTTACAGTCTATGGGCAAAATGAACGCGGGGAAAAAATCGACCAATCAGAATTTTGGTCGAACCAGAACGTATTGACCAATTAATCGACTAATCGACTAGGACAATAATCGACTAGGACAAAACCCTAGATGTTTCTACTCCAGACTCAGTCCAATGCTTCCGCAGGTCCCCCAAGCTCTGGAATCGGTCCTTCTCCACAATCTTCCTCAGGGTCCGGTCACCTCTTCTCGTTGTGCAGCGTTTTTTGCCACACTTTTTCCTTCCTACAGACTTCCCACTGAGGTGCCTTGATACAGCACTCTGGGAACAGCCTATTTGTTCAGAAATTTCTTTCTGTCTTACCCTCTTGCTTGAGGGTGTCAATGATGGCCTTCTGGACAGCAGTCAGGTCGGCAGTCTTACCCATGATTGCGGTTTTGAGTAATGAAACAGGCTGGGAGTTTTTAAAAGCCTCAGGAATCTTTTGCAGGTGTTTAGAGTTAATAAGTTGATTCAGATGATTAGGTTAATAGCTTGTTTAGAGACCCTTTTCATGATATGCTAATTTTTTGAGACAGGAATTTTGGGTTTTCATGAGCTGTATGCCAAAATCATCAGTATTAAAACAATAAAATACCTGAAATATTTCAGTTGGTGTGCAATGAATCTAAAATATATGAAAGTTTAATTTTTATCATTACATTATGGAAAATAATGAACTTTATCACAATATGCTAATTTTTTTAGAAGGACCTGTATAAGCTGCTGTCACAGTGACTAATCCTTATCGCGCGCATTGCTCCCTTCTGGATGACTACACATATATGTGAGTAACGTTATTCCAAAAGTTAATGTAACCAAATGATTTAAATTACATTTACAACTGAAAATATCAAATATAAGACCACAAATATAACAATTAACAATATAACCAGAGTAATAATACAATTACTAGGACACATAACGTTAGTGTGTGAGCCGTGCCTAGGCCTACTAAGGGAGTGAGCCTGATTGGTTTTCTCAGCTATTTTTACCACTAAAAATAAGTTCTCTCATAAAAGTGAATATCAAGGAACATATTAAGATATGGAAAAGTTAATGGACTGTATTTTACTAGTAAATGTACCACGTCCACATCTTACAAGCGTCTTTCCGTCTTTTCCTATACAATCTGCCATTAAATACCGTTAGGTCTATGACGTCATTTGCGCTAAGCGGCAAAGGCGCTCTGGTTGAGAGACGCGCTCTTTTGATTAGAGTCATGTTTGCCATGATAACGTCACTTTGGACGAACAGTAGGCCTATTATTAGTAGTATTAGTAGTAGTAAGCTAGGGTTTCCAAGAGTCACAATCAGGGACTCTTATACTTAGAGTACCCCATTCCGTGTTTTTAAACATTGTAATGATTAGTGTAAGAGTATTTAATTCTATTCAGAGTATTTCTTTTGTACGTGCAATATTATTACTATTTATTATAATGTGTATCTATTTAGGAAAGGTTATTTATATCCAGTTTTTGCATTTTTTAAAATGTTTTGTTGCTCTTTGCTCTACCTTAAGATGTGTATGTGTGTGTGTTTGTGTATATGTACATATGTATTCTTTTTAAATCTAAAACCTGACTCTGAGAAACGCACAAGAATTCCAATGTACCTGTACTGTAACGTACCTGTGCAAATGGCAATAAAACTTTGAACTTGAACTTAAAGAGTTGTATCAGGGTTGGAGCCAAACGCCAACTCTGCTCTAAAATAAATACTGAGAAAAACAAAGTAACATTAAATTACGCATAGGCTTAATTTGGGTTCAGTTAACTAGCGGATAATTAATTTAGTTTGTTTGTTGAATAGGCTATCAGCAGCGATCTAACGCTGAAATCTGATGTTTTTTACACACACGCACGCGCACCCGTCCCACCCACTTTTTAAAACAAAGTTGCCACTGTAGGCTAGTACACATTAAAATAAGGGAGAAAAAACTATTACTAAAAAATATATATACAATTATAATAACATTAATTAAAATGGAAACTGTGACTAAAAAAGAATAGTTCACCCATAAATAAAAATTCTGATTCTTAATGTGAACTCATAGCTTATTTTTTTCTTATTTTACATTTATACATTTGAGCCTTTTGATGATTTATAAAACAATTGTTCACTTCTCTCTTTTTCAGCTTCTTCAATTACCTTCGATTACCATCTGCTTGTTGTAAGTCAAACATACCAGTCATCCTACATTTCAGATTTGCCATGTTCATTATGTTCTGATTAGTCTGTAACAGGGGCGTAGCACCAAATGTTGGGCCCCGGTCACAGAACCAAGGGTTAGGCCCCTCACAACACCACAATATATATCAATAAATCTTTGTGCCCCCCCCTTCGCCGAGGGCCCCTATTTCCCTGTTACTCAGTTCTACCATTAATGAAACATTTTAACTCCAATAGAGGCCCATCACCCTCATATTCAGCCTTGTTTATCGTTTTTCTCTTCTTTTTTGCATGTGTCCACATCAGCCCGATACACCCCAAAAGTTCTTTTAAGAGCTCAGACACAGTCAGTTATTTGGCTTTGTAAGTAAACAATGACTAAATATCAGATAGGCTTTCTTAAGAAGTGTGTGATAAGGCCCACATCCCTGGAAACTAGTGCTGTGAATCGCAAGCTCTAGCAGCAACTTTGTCAAAATGGAGTGCAAAGCTATGAAGACAGGAGAACTGAACATCGCCTGACTAAAAGACTTCAGAGAAAGCAGGCCAAGCTTGTTCCTGCTCCCTTAAGATCATTGGTTTCTTGAAAAACAGTGTGCACCCCGCATCGGACTATACAGTCATCAAAGAACCCACAAGTTATAGGAGAAGTCATCATCGGACGACGATGGACTACTCAGAAGGAAGAAGTGTGTGTGTGTGTGTGTGTGTGTATACCCATGCAGAAGGCACTGCATAAGAAAAGTATAATTTCATGTTACAGTGCATTCCACCCCAATAAGGGAGCGATCAAACTGCTCCAGTCGATCACACCATAGAAGGCAGTCCACTTCTAGACATGGTAAGATAATCAACTTGTTAGATAAAATTGTTGGCAAGAAGTAACTTGTGTTGTAACCTTAACATGCTGTGTGTCTGTGTGTGGGGTGGGGATGGGGGGTCTTTACAACCCTGAGTAGCTATGTCGGTGGGGACTTGGTCCCTAATAGGTCTAACCATGCCAAACAGGTCTCAGGAGAGGGGCCAGACGAAGAACAACACCCGGTCCTCCAGGTTGGGTAATGGACTTGAGGCCAAATACCCCACTCCGTAAAATAACACTAATTTACAGAAAGCGCAATTGCAACAGTACATATACCATCATTAGACCCGACAGAATACTCTAGTCACTCAAGAAACACTATGACAGCTTCAGATGAAAGCCCTGCATGCTAATTGTGATTAGCTAAGTGATTAGCTAAATCATGCTAAGAACATGTTAAGAACTCTAAAACTCCACAGTAACTGTGTGACAACTACCAACCACCTAGCAACATCGTAGTGACCAGCCAGAACACCATAGTAACCTCCTAGCAACCACCCAGAATACATTAGCAACCGCCTAGCAACACCTTAGCAACCACCCCAAACACAGCACCCTAGCAACCACCCCATAGACTTACATTGAAAATAGATGAGAGCATCAGAGCAACAAAAAAAAAAAGTTTTTCTAGACGTGGTAACTAGTTAGATTACATTGTTGTGTAACTGATTTTGGGGGGTGGACAATTTCAAGTAGAACATGACCAAGTATAAAATTAGAATACAAATCAAAAGAAGTGCATCTGGTTAGTTTTTAGTTCCTGTCTTGAAAATACAATATATGAAGTGCAGCTATTTTTTTTCTTTCTCTTGGTATGAACTGAGTTTTAAATGTTTCTTTCAGAAACATCAAGGGCTCCAACAGGCCACAGCATGGATGTATTTCCAATGCCCACATCCAGTAAGTAATTACTTTGTCTTGTATATTTGTAGATAGGCATAAAGAATACTGTTTTTGTATTTATCTGCATATGACAATTTGAATTGGAATGGCAGCCTATTGTGATAATTAACAACAAAATTACAAGTACATTTATAGAATTACAGTTTTTACTATTTGTTGTGATGTGTACTCACAAGTGATTTCCCAATGTTTGATACCAATAATTCACATGTTTACTAGTCAAATTCCATTACTGATATCAAGATGAATAATTTTATCTAGTGAAATTTGAATTGATTATTGATTATATTTTGATAATTAATATTCTTGTCAAATGTTTTTAACATTTTATAATTCCAGAAATGTGTCTTCAAAAAGCTGGTGGAGATAATGCAGGAGGTCAAGAGAATTGGATGTGCAGAACCTAATAATTCTGCATACCACATTAGAAAAATGGAGCTGATAGAGGAGCTAAATAACTTGGAGGAGAAGCTCCAAAATAATGAAGAGAGAGATCTTCTGGTAAAATATAATTATTTACCAGTTTGCTTATTCTTTTCTTCTTCTTCTTCTTCTTCTTCTTCTTCTTCAAACCATATAGCATAATGAACACTAATCACTTACTTTTAGTACTGTATGTAATTTATTTAACCCTCTGGGGTTGTTCGTTTAACAGTCACACTTGGGGTGTTCGGGTCCAAATGGACCCAAAGGGCAGGATTCATATTTTAAAAAAGAAAATCATAAATTTTTTTTTTAACTTGTTTTCTATAATTTTTTGTCTTTTCTTTTTTGGTGTTTTGAGATATTTTATGATTTATAATTAATATTTATGCAATAATTATGACCCATTTTTTCCCATTGAACATAATAGAATTGTTTTATTATTATTATTTTTTTTTTTTTTTTTGTTATCAAAGCTGTATTACATTTTAGAGTGAAGCCTAGGCCTCATGAAAGCAATTTTTAAAAAAATATAGATGCCATCTGGTGGACACACTGAGCATTTTTATCACGCAATAGCACATTTTTACCACTAGTGGATTTACAGCTCTCTGTAGAAAGGCTTGGCGATTCTAGTGATTTTTGCAAATATATACCAATTTTTTTTCAGGTTGTTGATTTTTAAAATATAATAACAGATTCTCAAAGACTATTTTTGTCTTGTTTTTTGTTTGTTTGGTTTAAATGGTAATTTGAAGTGCCAGTTTTACTTTATAATACAGATTATTATAAATATATAATACAGTGTGTGTGTGTGTGTGTGTGTGTGTGTGTGTGTGTGTGTGTGTGTGTGTCTGTTTTGCACTCTTGATGTTTTAGAGATTCACCCCTTCACCGTTGAGTCATTTTTTCTGCATTCTGGCTGATTTGTATATTGTATGCACAAAAAAACTGTTTTCATATTTTTGACAATTTCCCATTCATTTCCAATGGGGGTCATTTGGACCTGAAGGTCCTAAGTGTGAGTATTTTTTTTTTTTTTTTTTTACAACCACTTAGACTATTCAAATAGACTATTCTATTTGAATAGTCTGTGTTTTCATATTGAATAATCTGTGTTTTCATATTTTTGACAATTTCACATTCATTTCCTATGGGGGTCCATTTGAACCCGAAGGTCCTGAGTTTGACTATTTTTTTTACAACCACTTAGACTATTCAGATCCTGTCCCCATTTGTTTTGTGTGTTCACATACCTAATACCATAAAAGTCACCTAATTTCGTAACATTCCGATTAAGCTGTGATTTTTAAAAATTCAAAACAGATTTATGTACAGTAATCTGAATTTATGAGTGTGTATGTGTATGTGTATAAAAGTGTGTGTGTGTTTGTGTGTGTGTGTGGATGTGTCTGTTTTGCACTCTTGATGTTTTATAGATTCTCCCCTTCACTGTTGTGTGCTTTTTTTATGGATTGTGGCTGATTTGTAGATTGTACGCCCCAAAAAACTCTGTTTTTTCACATTTTTGCCAATTTCCCATTCATTTCCTATGGGGGTCCATTTGGACCCGAAGGTCCTGAGTGTGACTATTTTTTTTACAACCACTTAGACTGTTCACATCCTGTCCCCAATTTTTTTGGGTGTTCGCATACCAAATACCAACAAAGTCACCAAATTTCGGACCATTCCGAAGAAGCTGTGATTTTTAACATTTTTTTATTTGAATGATTCGGGTCCATTTGGGCCGAACAACCCCAGAGGGTTAATCAGTCCAGGGCCGGGTTTCCCGATAACGATGTATCTTAGCTCTTAAGAGCGCTCTCTACGTGCAAGGTTACGAACGCTCGCCGCAATTCCACGCGCGTTTCCCAAAACTGCACTTAACATGAACGCGCTAGAATGCGTTCTACGTGCTACTTAAGCGTCGCTGTCCATTCGCGAAGTGCTGAAATATAACCTTATATGGAATCGTATTCTGAACGTTTAACCTAATAATCGTGTTGTGGATTAGAAATCAATACAAGTCTATATGGATATAAAGCACCATAGATACAGACTGACAAAATGGCTGAACAAAAACAAAAAAAACAAGAGAAGATACCTTTCAAAAAGATAAAATTAATGTGCTTTTAGAGGAGATAGAGGGAAACAAAGATTTTATTTTTAACAGATTTAAAGGACACCGTACAAATAAGGAAAAACAAAACATCTGGAAGGACATTGTAACATTGCAAACTATCTGCAACCGTGTTCAAAGATCAGGGAAGGAGGTCCGCAAGAAATGCCCAATATGGTTTTCGTGCACGTCAGCAAGTCATTGACAGATTTTTTTGAATTCATCCCTATTTTGCCCGGTCTAAAGCATATTTCCCAGATTACTTATTTTATGATTTTTTGTTTTTTGTTCATTCGTTTAATTTAATAATAATAATAATACACAAACAAACATAAACAAAACACGAGTACAACAAAGTGTACAATAAAGTACAATCAAAACCTTATATTATAGGCCTACTTACGTTGCAGTGTAATCTGTTAAATCTAGATAAAAGTGTAATCTGCCGGTTGTCCTGCAGGTGATCTCATAACTCTGTCTTCTTACGATGCACTTATTTACATTACTCCAGAGCACTCGTAGTTCTACGAAGATTTTCAAGTGCTACTTAAGTTACGGTGCTTTTGGGAAACAGACCATAATATTAAGATCAGTCGTACGATCGTTTTTACGATCAATTTAGGCTTACGATGCTTTTGGGAAACGCAGCCCTGGATTCTTATTTTTTTTTATATTGCGGCCTAGAATGACTGATTTTGCCGCAGCTTTTCTCAGAAATTGTTTTAATATTTGTTATTGTATTTTATTTACAGTGAAAACCCACAAATAATACTATTACATATTATATGTAATAAGTGTTAGTGACAGTTAGAGTACAATTACCTGTAAATATTATTGTACTAAAAATTGTATTTAAATGTTTGTGTTTAAATTGTGTTCCTGGTTCCTCATGCACAATGCAATGATGACAATAATATAGAAATACTCATAATTCTACTTTACTGAAAATACAGAACTGTGTTTACTTTAACATTATTTACACACATTTGGACTTGTCCTAACCAATAAAATTAAGTTCAATTGATTAGGTTAATGCAAGGACTGAAAATGTTTGTTACCAATATTAGTATGATATTTTCTTTTTTTCCTCTTAGATTACCCAGTTAAGTAAAGTTGGAGGCAAAAATATCAGGGATTGCTCAACAAAGATTCTGGACAGGTATGTACATTCAAATCACAAGCATTAATTTATTTCATCATAAAATATTTTATTTCTGATAATAAAAGAAAATGCCTGTTACCTTGACTCATCCCTTCTCACATCTTTGCCAGCTTGCACCAAGAAGATGTAAGTAGGGGATGTGACTAATCATCTTTTCTCCATCTCTATTTCCCACCACTTTTATCCCCCCTTTCTCTTTCAGACTGATGACCAACAATCTAATGTCACAGCTCAACATGAAGGGCCACGGCTCAAAAACAGCCTTTCAATCAACATCACTGTTCACCACTGTGATAGGTATATGATTTTGTTTTATGGAATTCAAAGTCCCACATTACAACATCATGATGTAACAGACCATTCATAATAGACAATGATCGGAGGAGAATTAGAACACAAAAATGATGGTTTGGTACCTCGGTTTTTGAAGTCACGCTTTGGTTTTGGTTTGGTAATAATAATATTATACAGTGTTGTGCAAGTTACTTCCAAACTGTAATACATTATATATTACTTGTTACTGTTATTTAAAAGTAATTCATTACCTTACAATATTACTGTCTCAGAATTTTAATGCGTTACATTACTCCTGTATTACTTTTGAGTTACTTTCACCAAAATAACTACAGAAGTAGAACTTAACATTCTAAAATGACTAGGGCTGTAACGATGTGCGATATGAAACCGAAATCGTGACACTCAGATCCACGAACCTGTAGAATCGCGACACACCCCTTCCAACTCCCAGTGTTATCCTTACTGTTTCCCGAAAGCATCTTTAGCCAACTATAGTCGCAAATTTATATATTTTAAAAATAATTTCCACAGGTGCAGTGGTTAAAACATCACTGAAGTCTCATGCGAAAATGCGAACCGAACTGAAAGGCCTGTGTACCGTTGCCTCTCTAATTAATTCTTTTGAGTAACAAACTGAGCAGAACACAAATTAATTTGTTGTTGTTGTCATCATTACAGATGCAATCAAAAAATGGAATACCAAGGCCACTGATCATGAGATCTACAAAGCCGTGGGAGACCACCTTAAGCATGCCCCTGGACGATCTGGCGGTGGGGGATATAAGCAATAATGAGTTTTTCGTGTGTTTTTGTCATTAAATGTTTTAAATGTATAATAAATAAATGTATAATATATAAACGTTTCTTGTTATTTTTTTGTCAGTTGTTCTATTTTTAGAGTATTATTATTATTATTAATAATATGATATAATGAATATATAACATTATAATGAATTTATGCTTGAAATTAGGCTAAAGTCAAGCCTAAAAGGTATTTTTAACCTGAAAATGACGTCTTTTCCCGTCTTTTTATAGACGTCTTTTCAATGACCTGAAAAGGACGTCTTTTCCCCTTTCACTTTCAACCAAATTTAGACGTAATATTTACGTCTTTTTATAGACGTCTTTTCAACGACCTGTAAAAGACGGCTTTTCACCTTTCACTTTTCAACCAAAATTTAACGTTGTTTAGACGTCTGGCAAAGTCGTCTTTTCAACGAGTTTTTGCTGGGTGGGTGGCCAGTGTGTTCGATATATAGATTTGTAATTTAAACACTTTTCTCTAAATAAAAATGTACATAGATATCAAATTACTTACCAATTACTGATGTTGTCCAGAAATCGCAGATCTACAAATCACCACAGAAATAACTCTTGACCACAGAGGGCGCGCGCGGGAAAGAAAGAGTAAAGGCGCGTCTCATATTTCTCTCGCTCTCGCTCTCAAAGACTGTAATAATGCTTAACATTATGGTACTGGTATTAATTTATTTCTAAAATGTTCTGATGTACAGTAATAGAGATCAATTTAATATATATGCGGGGTTTTTAACAGTAACAACACGTTGAACATGTTGAAAGACCGGGGTGGGTTTAAATAAGTTTGATTTCTTCCCACTCCATTTCAAGCATATAGATTGATTTATGTTGTAAAGTTGATGAATTTATCTTTTTGTATTGATTTAATCAGAATGCTTCTTGATTTCCTTGTGTCATTATATTGCTCGAAATAAATAAATAAATAAATTCATTCAACAAATATGCGCTGGTCAAATCATGCATGATTTAATATGAAGCGTCCGTAACAGTCACGTCCGTAACGCATAATTAGGTTGTTTAGAGCAAATAAGTGAGATGAATTGTCAATCATAACTAGAATGGACATATTTTCGCTTTGTACATAAATTTTCAAATTAATTGTGTAAGGCTGGTGCCGGTATGTCTGATCGACCCCTCAATGTGACAAAAGGCCCTGCTGGGAATTAACACTTGAACTATCCCTTGAATATGTAACTCCCTCTTGCATATGTAACAGGAACTTTGGAGACGCAGCACGCAGTGCAGTTCACACTTCACCCACACTATCTTCCCCACATCCCCCTCCTCCTCACCTGAAATACACTGAAACCTTATGCAATGTTATGTGTGTACAAAAATGTAACTACTCATGTTTGGTGTCTTTTGATGTATCACAATGCGCCTGGTGACATGGTCTCATTCTCCCAACTATGATGAAAAGCTAAAAGAAGTTATGAAATGTGAGAAAAGTGATGTGTCCCATAATAGCCTCATTCAGACTACCTCCTGTATGTAAAATCAGGCAGACCTCACAGTGTGAGCCCCTGAATAAACAACCAAAATCTAATTATAATGACAGACATCACCATTTGGTAACAATTGAATTATCTGGGTTTATAAGGAAAAGCAGCAGAAATGTTCGGGGAGTCTGTAGGTTGACTGCCCACACAACCGCTGTGTGTAATTTTGTTGACAGGTAATAATTTCTACAAATTCTGTGATTTCTGAATTGATATGCTTAACTGATGATTTTATCCTCTGAATTGGATTTGAAATGATTACATCATTACCTGATCAATAAATTGTAAACGTTTGATTTTATTCTAACCGACTCTGAGAATTGTTTTTCCCCGAGTAGATTATCGGATTCGTATATTTCCACAAGTTTGCGTCAGAGTTTAGTGACGACTAATATCTGATATCAGATTCAAGTGTACTTGAATGAGGAGACGGGTAGTTTCCGTCTAGAATCAGCTAATGCTGTTTGATCTAGATTTGGGTACGTCTAAATACCTCTGTTCTAATTTAATGTTACTTTAGATAAGTGCACGCTACTAAAGTAAGTTATTGAATTAAGTTCCTGAGGTGGCATTCAAGGGGGCTGTGTATATGTCTTCGATTTTGTACGTTTGAATTACGGCAAATCCCAGACATTCAGCCAATTACCTCTGTTTTGATAATCGGAAACTGACGAGATTGTGCCGGAGACCTGGTGAGGAACTCGAAGTGATATAGTTTCCTGATCTGAGCGGATAAAATATAATCAGAGTTTAAAGAATAAACAAACCTTCGCTAACGTTTAATGATGCACGGATATCATTAAAACCTTTTCATTTATGGAGTCAGATAATAACGAGATAATACATGAGAAAATATATTGCATTTAATCTTGTTGTGTTGCGTGAAAGGAAAGGCAAGTAATACGCAGAGTAACCTTCTACCGCTGATTGGATGCCGAATTTGGACCAATCGAGCCGGACTTTACAATTGTAATAATAATTATTATACAATATAAACTTATTCTTTAAATCGTACGGACGTGAGACAGCACTGAAGCGTCCTGACTTCCTAAATATAGCCTTTATAAATTTAAAGGGCAATGCAGTTATAACAAAGTGGGTGTATTTATATCTCAGTCATGCTCCCATCTTTCTGCAAAATGCTTACTGTCAACATAAAGTATAAAAAAATGAGTCTTTGACCCCTCTTTTTAAAGCATGAAATATGTTTGTTTGAAAAAGCAATTTTAGTATCTGTGCACACCTTATCTGAGGTGAATAAACACAGAAATTTCCTTAAAATTTACATGACCGCACATCAATACCTTAAAATACAGACCCAAATGGACACCTTAGAAAGGGTTTTGATATTTTGATAATAACTTTATTTTTTCATGGCAAGGTTGACATTTGCATGGAATCGCCCTATAATAAATAACAATACACTTACACACCCTTGCCACTAACAATAATAATACAAACAAATATTATATTAAAGGTCCAGTGTGTGATTTTTGGCGACATCTAGCGGTTCGGTTGCGAGTTTACACTAAGGGCTCAGCCCACTGCTCACCCCTCCCTTTCGAAGAAGCTACGGTGGCTAAAACGGGACAAACATCGTCCTCTGAGACAGCAGAGAATAGCCAGAGTAAACCAAGTTTATGTACCACAGTCCATTATAAACCACATCATGGATAAAGTTTCAGGTGAGGATCAAGGGTCTTAATGTTACATAATATAATGATAGTAATCAGCTGATTGTCTCACGAACGTAACCAGCACATTCTCCCCGCATAGCAACCCATAATACAGCAAGGAAGAAGAACCACATGAAAATATGCAACTATATATTTTTCTAACAGGGTAGTAAATATGGCTAATATGAGCTGTTACTGTGGCTGAGCTGGTTAAAGCGTAAAGCCTTGTTTAAACCTGCCGCATGAGCCCAAAGGTGCGTGCGGCAAAAATGACGTGATTGTAACAGCGCGCGCGCCTCCGCATCCCTAGACACACTTACTACACACACAATAGGCTTTTTTTCTCTGATTTTGGAAACTCAATCGACTTAAAATGCTTCCAAGATCGACGGGTTGGTGATTCCTGTAACTGTTTTACGGTCAATGACAAGAGTAGCCTACTAATCAGCTGTCTCACGAACTTAACCAGCGCATTTATCCCCACATAGCAAAGCCATAACACAGCGAGGGAGAAGAATTAAGTTACATGAAACAATCCAACTACATATTTACACCACTGACAAGGGAAAAGTCACTACTCACGGTGTTTATGACTAGCTTCTTCTAGCTTCCTGCGGCTTCTCTTTCAAGGTAGTGACGAAACGCGCTCTGTAGCGTTGTTTGTTCGCGTTCGGCTACTGTAGAAATATGACGTGACAATATGGCGACCTTCATAGAAGGGGATTCCCGCGCCTATGTAGATAAATGCCTCATTCTAAGGTAATAAAAACATTACGGTTTGTTAAGTAAGTTCTTTATACACCACTGAACACATAGTTATGGATGTCATATTGCATTTCTGTTAATAAATACTCAAAAATGTTACACACTGCACCTTTAAAAAAAAATTGGCGGAGAAGTGGTAGGCGGAGTTTCCTTTGAAGCGCCTCGTACACATTTAACGGTTCTGACGCACTACGCAGCAGTTCGCGCGAGTCTTCAAACGAGCAGCAGGTAACGTTAAAGCTAATACGGAAAATTACATTTATCCTACGATCATGCTACTCTAAAAGTTGCGGCAGCAAGCGAGTTATTCTTAACTATAATAAAAGTATAACTCGATTTCAGACGCATTCTGAGTGACAATGTTTTTCGTTTTTATCCAAGGAATAAAAGTGCAAGGGGAAATACATCTAGTTAAATGAAATCTTAAGTCAATGTCCAACTCTAAATTGTAAGGAACTTATATCCTTTGATTTCATAGTAACACTTTACAATAAGGTTCATTTGTTCATTACTCATGTATGAACTAGCATGAACTAACCATGAGCAACACATTTGTTACTGTATCTTAGTTAATAATACAACTGTTAATTGTTTATTCATGTTATGTCACAGTCAGTGCATTAACTAATGATAACAAATACAACTTTTGATTTTAATGTTTTAGTAAATGCTGAAATTAATATTAACTAAGATTAATAAATGCTGTAGAAGTGCAGTTCATTATTAGCTAATGCTAACTAATTTAACTAATGAAACCTTACTGTAAAGTGTTACTGCCCATAAGAAATTTTACCATGGTATTTGTACCATGGTACAAACACCATGGTACTAGTACCATGGTATTTTTGACAGTACCATAGTACATGTACCATGATATATTTATAGTACCATATTACATGTACCATGGTATATTTATAGTACCATGTACCATGGTATTTAAAATAAGTATATTGATAGTACCATGGTACATAATAGCTATTTTTAATAGTACAACGGGACGTACCATGGTATATATGTGTACCATGGTATTGTACTATACCTACAACTGTCAAATTTACAATGGTACATGAAATAAAATATTTAGCTCAGGCAAATAAAAACACATAGTAACTGTAATTTTTTTTTTTACATTTTATTATTTCCCCCCCCCCCCCGTAGATTTAGCAGGATTTTCTTTTCACTATCTTGGCCGCATTAGACAACTTCTGGCGGATGAATCCCTTTATTTCAGCATCATTCTTTTTGGGGAAGACAGATTTAACTTCTAAAGAGAGAAAATAAGTAAAGGAAAGGAGAACAGACAAGTTTGTAACTTATAATTTATTACATGGCTTGAATTCAAATGTAGAATGCGGTGTAAACGTAATAATAACACGTGTTATTTCTTGATAACAGACCGCTGCTAAGGATAACACACCGTTGCCATGGACACTGTGTTCTTTAGCGGAAGCAATACAATCGTTTTTAAATCAATAAACTCCTTTTTAAATCAATATTTTGTGTAAAATTATTGATTTATTTGGTAGGTAACCATGAAATAAGCTGGATAATGTAGATGGAGGCGGTTGTTATAGCGAATACAACCCATTCAGGATCCGCTTCGGCCGAATTTATAATATATTATGGAAGCCCGGGTTCGCTATAGCAACCGTCTCGCTACATTATCCCTTACATATTATATAATATTAACTTTAATTATATTTTATCCGCTATAATTATATTTTATTCATCTCTATTTAACTATATATCGAATCTAAAGTTAGATTTGCCTGAAAATATCTAACGTTATGCTGTGAGTGAAACTATAACTATAAGTTATTTACCATCAGTTGCCAATATCTTGGCAGTCCAAGCAGTCGTTTTTCCATTTTTAGACCACCATACCACATATTCTTTGTCCACATCAGGTTCATAATCACCCTCAATAAGGTTCAACCGGCCAACTTCAACTGTACGGTTACTAAATTCATAAAGAGCGTACATATTTCCAAAAAGATTGTTTGTTTACAATTCCCACTGCGTCTGTATCCTAGGCAACAAGAGAGGAAGCGCGAGTGCGAAGGTTGCCAACACAAATGCGCTATTTAGGTAGGGTATGTACCATGGTAAATCTGAGGTACCATACTATGTACCATAGTAACAGCTACAGTACCATACAATGTACCATGGTAATATCTGAGGTACTGCAGAATGCACCATGGTAATATCTGAGGTACTAGGGTATGTACCATGGTAAATCTGAGGTACCATACTATGTACTATAGTAACATATACAGTACCATACTATGTACCATGGTACCATGGTAATAATGGTAGGTACCATGAAGGTACCATGGTACTACTATGGTATACCATGGTATTACTATGGTATACCATGGTACTTCTATGGTATACCATGGTACTTCTATGGTATACCATGGTACTACTATGGTATACCATGGTATTACTATGGTATACCATGGTATTACTATGGTATACCATGGTACTTCTATGGTATACCATGGTATGTACTATAGTTTATCATGGTAAACTTTCTTATGGGTGATACATGATAGCTAACACTGTCTTTCATACATATAATACATACATTAAGTTTACAACATCAACAAAACTAAAAATTAGTTTTCCATAAAATTATTAATTTTACCTTCTTGATTCTCACTGTTTTGTTTGGTAAAGTAAATACTATTTAGTAATATTATCATAATTTCCCTATTTTCATTTGATGTGTTATGCATTCTAATAATTGTAAAAACTTATTTTCTTAGAATGCCAAGGAAAGAAAGAATAAAAATAAAAAAATCAAGGAACTCTATGATGCAGCCAAAGGAAGCATCCCTCTCACAAGTTGAATAGAGAGAATAAAAATGCAGGTACTGTTAAATTAAAAAAAAAAAAAAATTAGTGCCCTTTTTGGTCCCTCCGCCCCTGCCCCTGAGGAGGTCTGTGCACGCCACTGCCTTTTGACACTGAACGGGTGATTGATCTAGTACTTTGCTGTCTTGTTATTGTTTTGCAAAGCGGTGGTGGAGCAGCGTCATTTAAGCATTTGAAGACCAGTTTAACCAGATGCAAGGAAATAAAATTAGCAAAACTTAAAATCTTATATTTGCTTTGAATTTGGCAGTGATGGTACCTTATTCTCTGCTTGTCCAAAACTTTCAAGGCACGGTTATAAAGACACTCTATGGTTTTGATTGATGACTGATGAGCTTGAGACCATGTGGTTAAGCCATAAGATATGTGTGTTAGAATCATAGAATTAAAAAAAATAAAAGCACAGTCAAGAGTCAAGCAGTTTCTTATCATCATAAAACAGCTCAAGTTGGCCTTAATGGTTTTACAGATTTTCTTAATATGACTTTTAAAGTTCAACTGATAGTCCATAATTATTCCGAGGTACTTCACTTCAGGTACTTGTTCAATAAGTTCCCCATTAGTTTTTACGTTCAAAAGTTGTGTTAGAGGTAGTTTTTTAATGGAAAAGCATTTAATGGACTTATCCTCATAAACGAAGAATTTATTATCTTTATATACATGTGACGAGTAGGTCCACGGAGGCTTCCATGTAGTTCCGCCATCTTGAAAAACTATAATAACAGAGAGGGTCAAAAAGTACTAGGCCAACGCGTTTCCACAATGAGTTTTCGTTCAGAGCCAGCGTCACGTGACTGAAAGCAGCAGAAACGGAGGAGCAGAGCATTGAGAGGCGCTTCACGGCCCCGGCAAGTTTAAAAGGCTGCATTGCACTGTTATTATTCATACTGTAACATTCGTTTGTTCGTTGTGTCAAGTTGCAGTTTGTTTGAAATAACGAACCTGTTCACCCGAAGGAAAACTCGACGAAGTGCTATTAGAAGACATCCTGTCATAGCTTTTTGGTACATAACAGCTACCGTAGATGCAACACGCATTTGAAAAAGCGAGGCGCTGGAGAGCACAATTCGTTTGAATGCAAAATACAATATCACCGCTAGATGGGAGAAATTCCTACACAATGTCCCTTTAAAATCTTTTGTTCCCTATTGTGATTAGGGGTGGGAATCACAGGGTACCTCACGATACAATACATGATGCATGGCTCACGATACCTACAGCAATTCTGCGATAATCAATATATTGCTAAACAATCCTATAACGATACATCATGATATCTGTCTAACTATGAAAACAAACTGCCTGTGAAAGGGTTAAGTGCAGGTTTTCCAGACTTTGGACCTAAACGTGGCTGGGCATCTATTCATTTACTCACACTGCTGTCTGTCATCCCATTAAAAACGTATTTTTCTTAGGCTAGTTAACTTATGTTCCTGTTTCCCTTATTCATGTGTTGAGCGCCAACTCGAGGAGACATGAAGTAGAGACGCTGGGAGCAGGGAAATCTATTTAGAGCACCTTATTTTATTAGTTAAAATATCAATATTTGGTTGTTTTGAATATGAATGAGGGCACATGAATTTAAACAAAAAGATGTGCACGGATGACCTATTTACAATAAACACTACAATATTCTATTAAAAATGACTAAGTCATGGTGACTTTAATTTTTAAATAAAAATATGACACTGTCTTTCTCTTCCTGTCTATTTTTTCAAGGCCATATATTACTTCATTTTTGGAGAAGATTTCCACCAGCCCCTGCCTAAAGCCTTTCACATTCAACAAGATAGACTTTGGTGACAAGGTCATACATGAAAACACCACAAACACACTGCTACACAATAAATAACATTCCTGCAGATTTCATTCCACTACAGTAGGAGACTTCTGATGTTTAAAAATAGCTATTGAATTATTACTGCGGGGTGTTTATGAGCTGATAATGAAATGCTAATAATGAAATTATAAAATGTAAAATTAAAAAAATAATTGTAAAATCTAAACAATCAAATTAAAGCACTGAAAAGATAGTTTGTCATGTGACCATTAGCTGACATCAGAGAACCATGAACAAGCAAATATGTTGTTAAATTACTTTAATATTAACCTAAAATCTACTGACCTAAAAAATGACTATATTACAGTGTTATGGAATAATAAATGCATTAAGAAAGAACTGATTTGCCCTATATTAGAGTTTTGGCTGCACATTTTTATCTTCTACAACTTAACCTTTCTCCATTTTACAGCCGGTGAAGTTGGAGTGATGGAGTGAAGACTCATTCAGGCAGTGGAGAAAATGCAATTGTGCTTGATGCTGATATCAGGTGACACATCATACATCTATTTACTGACTTGAGATTGAGAGACAGTATATTTGAGCTTCTCATGCAATCATGAGGCCCTATAATGAGTAAATTGTCTATTGTCTGTCAGGGAGTGATTTAAAAGTCTGTATTTCACAAGCTGACACAACCTGACCGTCAAACTGCAGCTAACTCAGATTTGTAACATAACATGAGTGTATATCCTATTTAAAGACTCCATTTTTGTTTAGTTTTCCATCAAGTTTTAGTTGTTTGGAACAAATTCAGCAGAATGGTTCAATTTATTTGTAAAGAGTTAAAAGCAAACCTAATGTGTCCTCTCCGACATCTTTTTTCAGTTACGATGGGGAAGCCGACATACGAATGAAGCGTTGGCTTTTTACATGCTATGGTATTAAGAACATACAGGTGAGATTATGTGTTGTGAGTTGTGACAGTACATTTGATACATGGTGCCACTGTAGAAATTAAATCTTGAAAGATAATTCCATTTGCATTCTTTCAGCTAATTGGGAAGATGCGTGTGGTTTTGCAACTGATTGAAGAAATCCCATTCGTGGGGGCTGTGACTATGCACTTTCCCGAAAATCCCGTGAGTGTCTCAAAATTAAGAAATGAAGCCAATAAAGAACCTTTATTTTTAAGAGTTTATGAAAAATGTGGGTTCGTCTATGGTTGACTATATGATTCTTTGGAGCTTAAAACATTTTTGACATTATACTATCTCCCAGTTGACAGACAAGTCTTGAGCCTAGTCCCAGACTAAAATTTATGTTTTAACTGAAAGCAACTTGCACTGACATTTTTCAAGATATGTCAGTGCAAGTTGCTTTCTTTAAAAACATGTTCAGTTAATAATGTTTTTTTTTTCTAAGGCATGTTTATAAAAGCATTTTCAGTTGGGGGTGGTGATGGCGCAGTGGATAAGACACATGCCTTTGGTGTGAGAGACCTGGGTTCGAATCCACTGTGAGACACCAATGTGTCCCTGAGCAAGACACTTAACCCCTAGTTGCTCCAGAGGCGTGCGACCTCTGACATATATAGCAATTGTAAGTCGCTTTGGATAAAAGCGTCAGCTAAATGAATAAATGTAAATGTAGTTCTTGGTAGCATCCATTAACTGAGGAAGTTGAAACCCTCCTAGGTTCTTTGAAGCTCCATTGAACTTTAAAATGTTCTGCATTAGTCTTCTTGCCAGTGTGTACTGATCCTTAATGTCTTTATTCTTTCAGTGCTTGAATTAGAATATTTCTTTTAAGAAAATCATGTAATCTTAATATTTTTCCTCTTTGTTGTTAGGAACTGAGGTTTAACAGGACCAGGTGCAGGCCCAGCAAACACGTGACGTAACGGCGACCAAAAGTGACGTCAGTATTATTGGTCGTGGGTTCGTCGGGTCACCAAAAGACTATGCCATGACGTGGTGGCAACGTCATCAGAAGGTAGTCTCGTGACCACAGCGCTTGGTCGCTTCCTTACCTTCCCACAACGTTGTCTAAAGACCAGCTGATGACCAATCATTTTCTAACCTCCTCACCACGTCTTAGCCACGTCATTTCTTGACTTTAAACCAGTGGTCTCAAACTCGCGGCCCGCGGGCCATTTGCGGCCCGCAGGGTGATATTTTGTGGCCCCCTACTTGACATTAAAGTTTAATGTTAGTGCGGCCCGTCGTTGCGTGTGCCGCGTTTAAAAAAAAAAAATTAAAAAAAAATTGTATCCCTTATGGGCTACCATAGATAGTCTCGTGGCACGGTGGGTTTGTTGTCAATAGTTGTCATAGACAACCGCGAAGTACAAACATACTGCGCCTGGAAAAAATGAGCGCGTCGCTCAAATTATGAGCGCGCTTGCCGAGCGCCTACATTTGAAATAACGAACTTGAGCGCGCAAAATATGTGAGCGCGATATGTGAACGGCCCCTTGGCGAGCTGCCACCAATCAGGCCACGAGCTACTGATAGCTCGCGAGCGACGTGTTGGAGACCCCTGCTCTAAAACAATGTGAGAATAATCACTTTGAGCTTGTAATATGTGTCCAACAGGTTCATAAGAAGGTTTGCTTTGATTTGTGCAGTCAGTAATTTGAGACACTATACATGTGTAGAAAGAATTCAATAAGACGGGCAGACATGACTGCAAATATTTGTATTTCAAAAGCAATAATTGTTTTTCTAAGTATAATAAAAGGAAATATGCCTTCCAAAAAAAAAAAAAACATTCAATATCATTAATGTGTTGTATAAAGAAAATAAAAAGGACATAAGCAAATATAAATATCACAAATATGTGTTATAGACAAAGAAAGTTTGTAAAAATGAACTTCAACTGTCAGAAGGACAGCTCATAAAGAACCAATCATGTACAGAAAGGAATGTTCAAATTCAGAGGAACAGTTCAGAAGAAACGTTAATAATAAATATTGAGAAGATTGGATCAGTTGTGCTCCTTTTTTGGAATACTTGAATACTATTTTTTTGTGCAATACTTGATGCGGCCCAGCCTGACCCAGACTCTACCTCCAGCGGCCCCCAGTTAAGTTGAGTTTGAGACCCCTGCTTTAAACAGATGTACATTTTAATAGAAGAAATTGTTTTCAGATGTTTTATATGTACCCTACAGGTGCTGGTCATATAATTAGAATATCATCAAAAAGTTGATTTATATCAGTAATTCCATTCAAAAAGTGAAACTATAATTTAATGATATATATATATATATATGTATAAATTAAATTATAGTTTCATATATATATATATATTAGGGGTGGAACGGTACACAGAAGTCACGGTTCGGTTCATACCTCGGTTCAGACGTCATGGTTCGGTACGATTTCGGTACAATGGAGTGAAAAGCAAAGCAAAAATGCAGAAGGCTTTTTTATAAATGTCTTAAGCCTTGTATTTTTTAAAATAAGTTTTATTAATAAAGGCATAGAACCAGTTTATTTGTAGTGCACTGACAGTAGTTTTATATAATTAGTTTATTAATTAAATTATTAAAAAGACGAAAAGACCTTGAGATATGTTTGGTAATTGTACCTGAATGAATTTAAAATTAATTTGCTATTTCAGATCAAGATATTTGTTTTCCTTCATTTTAATTAACTAACTTTATTCTCATCTGAATTATAAATAATTGATTTCCGTATAAAATAATACTACCATAAAAACTTTTGTTAACAGGTGTAGGTTACAGTTTGACAAGAGTTTAGAGTGTGACAAAAGCACAATGTTGTGTTTTATTGCGAGTGTACACAAATATAAGTAAACAATTTGCAGTTTTAATGATGTCCTGTATGAAAAAAATGACGGAGTATGTTTTTACGTTTCCACTGTTCGATCGCCCGTGCCTCTCTCACACACACACACACACACACACACACACTGTTCATCGCGCGATTCGCGCCCGCGCCTCTCTCTCTCTCGCACGTGCGCGCACACACACACACACACCGCGCCTCTCTCTCTCGCACGCGCGCGCACACACACACACTGTTCGATCGCGCCTCTCTCTCTCTCGCACACACACACACACACTGTTCATCGCGCCTCTCTCTCTCTCTCTCTCTCTCTCTCTCTCTCTCTCTCTCTCTCTCTCTCTCTCTCTCTCTCTCTCTCTCTCTCTCTCTCTCGCGCACACAGACACACACACTCCTGCATTGCAATCTTGATCGCAGCCTGTTCATTGCTGCGTTCACAGTCACACCAAAAGCGAATAGAGCGAAATTCATCGCTATTTAAGAGGTTTTTTTGATTTGTACCGTGTATTCTGCGTGCAAATTCGTGCACCGAACCGTGACGCCCGTACCGTTTCGGTTCAATACGAATACATGTACCGTTCCACCCCTAATATATATATATATATATGTATATATTATTTATATATATGTATATATATATATATATATATATATATATATATATATTATTTAAAAATGTTACCCTAATCACCTATAGTGTCTCAGACTCATTCAAGTCATACAGATTTCAACAATTTCCCTTCAGTACAGTAGGGGGCAGTATATGCAACTCAAACGCATGCAGCGAAGAGCTTCCGCTGCTGGTTTATAGAAGTCCCGCCTCACAAACGTGCGTGGATTGTGTTTGAATTTTCACTTTTCACTTTTCGTATCCTTTGACCATCATCTAGTTGTTTATTTTACACACTTTCTTATCTTTTCAGTTTTTAGTTACCTAACGTTACAGCAGTAGTTTAACTTATCAATTGAAGAAAGAAGAAATACACCATTCCTTCACGACGAAACACAGGTAAGTGGAAAAACAACCCGCCGTAAGGGTCCCACACGTTCTCTAAAGTATTTTCCGAATTTTACATTTTAACCAAGATCTCTATGTCAAATGTAGTTTAAAATGGCTTTTTAACTAGTTAGGTTTAATGGGCTCTATGCACGGCGGTATTTCCGGTGAAGGTCTAAGGATGCTGGATTACTTCCGCCGATCGTAGAGTCCAATGCTATACCGAGAATTTGTATTGGTTTTTATACTCTATTGATATACTAAAGAAACGTTAGTCACAAAAACAGACACTCCTCATTTTGTTTATGCTTCTGTGTTTATTATATTAAATAAACATAACTATATATAAAATTACATCTAAACGTATTAAAGTTTCGTTTCAAAGACGAGAGGACAGTAAATTTTGAAGACTCTGCCATAATCCCGTTTTCCTCGGTTTTCCTCCGCTTTAAATCTCCCCAACCGGAAACGCACGAGCATCCTTGCGTCAAATGGGGAAGTTATGCGCGCATATAGTCCATTGTTGAGTAGACAGTGTTACGTCACATTTATTCAAATAGAACATGTCCGAGTGGGCCTGACGTTACTGTAGGCCTACTGTTGTTGTTTTATATGTACAGATACTGGTCATATATTTAGAATATCATCAAAAAGTTGATTTATATCAGTAATTGATTTATATCAGTGGAATTTACTGCTGTAGACTCTTACTGTGGTAATTTCATTATCCTGGTAAATAGAATAGCTTATTTCAGCTTTATTTAATTGTTGTTTTGTATTATTATATATTGTTTTTCTCCCTTCCCAATTCCTAGAAACCCTGTTTTTGTCTGGAAATGTTGTATTCACACAATAGTGGTGTGGGAAACTATTAAACTCACATCTAATTTCTTCTTCCATTGCAGCTTTCGGTGATTGCAGATTTCTGTGATTTCCGATTTCAGTGAAGACAGTGTTTTTCAGGTAAGCATGTTTTAAAAAAAAAAGTGATAGTATTAAATGCAGTATACAAATATTGTTATTGGGGGACTGTTATTGGGGGATTGTTATTGGGGGAAACTATTCTGTTTTTAGAACTTGACAATCCCCTAACTTACACCTTTTCAGAAACATCAATTGGCTACCATGTCCTTACACAACAATTCAAGTATATTTATATAGCACTTTTCACAATATAGATTGTATCAAAGCAGCTTCACAGTATCAATCAAAACAACATAACAATGTTCGTTTCTTAGTGGAAAAAATAACACATGGTCTCAAGTGGATAGTTGCTTTTGCTTATTTTATTCGCAAACCATACTTTTTTTTTTACAATGTTAGGGCGTTGTAGTTACATGGAGTTTTAGGTTCTCCGGCTAAGCTGTCATCATAAAATTTGATTGTATTTTAGGATGAAGCCAAGTCGGAGAATCTATTTACAGTCCTGGAGAGCTACCAGACGCACTCTCCAAAAACTCCATGCAAGCCAGGCAGAAAATGCACGTGCAAGCCAGGCAGGGAATACCCGTGCGAGCCAGATAGGGAATGCCTGTGCAAGCCAGGCAGAGAATCTCACTCACCAAAACATTGAGAGCCTCAATAGAGACGCATTCATGGCATGTGGAAGAGATGGAATTGTAATGGAGGACGTGTCAGATTTGAAGAGAGATAAAAGCATGAATGAAGACAATTTGTTTGAAGACAGTGTGCATGAGTCATGTGATAGGCACAAAAGTGGTATGGAGTCACCCTGCAGTGACTCAGTGAGCAGTGACTCATACCTCGACAACCACTCTGATGGCACGTTGTTTGAAGCCCTTGCAGCTTGGACCAGTGAGTTCCGGGTGAAGCACAATGCTGTGGATAACTTACTGAAATTGCTGCAAAGCCATGGTCATCCACAACTGCCATCCACTGCCCATACACTCCTGAAAACACCTAGAGAAGTGAAAACTGTGGAGAAGTCTGGCATGGAGTGTCTACACTAGGGATGCGCGGTATACCGGTACTGTAAAAATACCGGTATATATTATATTTCAAACGGTACAATACCATCATTTTGCTCAATTCGGTATTTGATGCGCTGCAGTTTCGAAGTTCACCGCTAGGCGGCAGTGCGCTTCCCAAACACACGCGGGTCACGCGAAACCGGCAAAAAGTGACAATGGAGAAACAAGATGGATCGAACTGATCAAGCTAATTCTACATGCCCGCAATTAATCAATAAAGAAGGCAGTCGGAGTGAAATATGGCATTACTTTGCCTACAGAGGTAATGAAAAAGGTGAAGCTACAGACGTGAATGCACCACTATGCAAACGCTGTTTGAAATCATGTGTCGCAACGGGAGGCAACACTTCAAATCTGGCTAAGCATTTGTCTCTAGCTCATCCTGACTTATTCAAGGAGTTCAGAGATCGACAGGTGAGTCCATCATTCAACTGATTTAATTTAGACTTTTATTCACTACACTGATCAGCGCACATAGCCTAAGCCTGCATAACTGCTTTTCAATAAAATAAGATGCGATAAACACGAAAGATCAAATGTGCTTGCATGAAACGCTAGAACAAATGAATGAAGTTTAGGTCTAATCATTTTTGCACTTTCAAACAATAATATACTTATTGAATTTGAATGAATAAAGAGATTAGTAATATCAATTTTAGTATTAGTGATAGTAAAATAAATGGCATATTACTGCCGCTGTGGCGACCCCTAGAGGAATCAGCCAAAAGAGAGAGAGAGAGTAATAGTAGTAATATGAATATTACTAATAATAATGTTAGAATAACACTTTACAATTAAGCTACATTAATTTGTAAACATTCAATAGGTAACCTGACCTAAAAGTATTATAACATTTATTAATCTAGATGAATCAGTAATTATTATTTAAATATACTAATACTAGTTTAGCATGTTAACATTACTTTATGGAATGCATTAAACTAATTTGAACCCAAACACAAACCAAACAGTAAGCAAACCAAGATGAATAAATGTTAAAAATTCTCTGTTGATGCATAACAGCTAATGGTGTACATGTTATTTAAATTTTCTTTGTTTTGACATCCACAGAAAGGAACAAAAAAAGCTGCTTTAGCTTCAGGTAGCCAGCCTACTATTTCAGAAGTGCTAGCAACAACAAGGAAATATGAAAGCCACTCCAAAGAAGCAAAACGACTTAACAGAGCTGTTGCAGAGTTTATTTGCATGGACCAAATTCCCATTTCTATAGTTGATAAAACCGGGTTCAGAAACCTTGTGGAACAGCTTGACAGAAGATATGAGATGCCAAGGAGAAAATACTTTTCTGAGAAAGAGATTCCCGCTTTGTACAATGAAACAAGGTCTGTGCTTGAATCACAACTGTCCAACCAGCCTTACTTTGCTTGTACTACAGACCTTTGGACGAGTCGAACAGTAGACGCATATATGGCTGTTACAATTCAGTTCATTAGTGACTCTTGGGAAATGCAGTCCTGGTGTCTGGGATGTGCTGCAATGCTTTCAGATCACACAGGAGAGAACATCAGGGAGGTCCTTGAAGAAACAATAACTCAAACATGGAAACTGGATATGACACGCCTGAGTGGAATCACAACAGATAATGCATCCTCAAACATCAAAGCATTTAAGGGGAATTCTTACCACTGGGTTCCTTGCTTTGGCCACAACCTACATCTGGCAGTGAACAAGGCTACAAGTCTGGACCGTGTGGCATCGTGTCTGTCCAGGCTCAGGAAGACTATATGTGCATTTTCTAGATCGAACAAAATGACAAGGCTTTTAAAAGAAAAGCAACAGCTCCTTCACCTCCCAGACCACAAGCTGGTTCACGATGAACCTACCCGCTGGGGTTCTACATTTGATATGGTGGACCGTTTCTGTGAACAGCAACAAGCCATCTGTGCTGCTTTAGCAGAAAACAGAAATAAGTGGTGCCTAATGCCTTCTGACACAGACATCACCACAGTGGAGACAGTGCGAGAGGTCCTGGGCCCACTAAGTGCCTTTACTGATGCCCTGTGTGGAGAAAAAGAGACAACGCTTTCTTCTGTCATCCCTGTGATGTGGAAGATACTTTCACATGTACAGGACAGTGATACAGACTCGGTGCTAACCTGCAACATGAAAACAGAGATCAGGAAAGATCTGGAAATGAGATACAGCAATGAGAATTTACAAATACTTCTCAATTCAGCCACCTTCTTTGATCCTAGATTTAAGAACACATTTGTAACCAAGGAGAAGGAAGTGACAGAAGTACTACTGCAAAAAGCTGCCACAGCTGATCTCTCTAATATACAACCAGTGATGGAGTCAACTCAGGCAGAGCAGGAAGAACAAACTGCTGCCAAAAAACAAAAACAAGACTTGGGTAGCCTCCTGTCTTCTATTGTATCAGAGAAAAAAAGAAAACAGGTGGGAAATGGAGATGAATGTCAAGCCAGGAGAGAATCTCTAGAGAACCCAGCTGACAGACTGAACAAAGAACTCCAAATGTACAAGTGCATGGAAGAGACCAATGCCACAGAAAACCCACTTTCTTGGTGGAAAAGGCATGAATCAAGCCTCCCCATCCTTTCAATGTATGCCAAATACTACCTTTGCATTCCAGCATCAAGCTCAGCCTCTGAGAGAGTTTTCAGTACCTCTGGCCTCATCTGTAGCCCACTAAGATCCAGACTATCAAATGACAATATTGAGACATTAGTTTTCCTGTCCAAAAATCTGCAGCTGTCAAAGGAGCTGTCAAAAAAATAAATATGTGACGATATGAACACGTTTTTCTTTCTTTCTCCAAAATCAAATTTGAACCTATGTTCCCTCTAGTTTTTTTTGTTTGTTACATTGATACGTTTTTGTTTTTTTGCACCATGTGATAAAGAGTAAAGACTGACAAGATATGAAGATATTAAACTATTTTAATAGTATCTTTTCAAAATTTAACCTACTGTATGTTCCCAGGCTGTAGGTTTTTTTGATACTTTTGGTTTGTACATTTGGTGCAGCAGAGTTTCAAGCAGTGTTTTTTTAAATAAAATTGTTTCAATTCATTTAACTTTTGAGGCTGGTTATTGGTCACCTGTGGTATCGATTTAGTATCGATACCGAGGTATTGGATTCTGGTATCGTACCGAAGCCCAAATTGTGGTATCGAGCCATCCCTAGTCTACACTACCAATTGAAGGAGAAACTAGTTGAGACGCTGGATCGTTACCCAGTTCAGCTTGTGAGTGATCTTGAGACTCTGGAGCTGTCCTTTAATGTTGATGGACTGCCTCTCTTCAAAAGCTCTGGGAAGTCCATGTGGCCGGTCCTCTGTGCTGTAATGCTTAGTCCAGTTACTATTTTTCCCACTACACTGACTTGTGGGATGAAGAAGCCAACTGACCTTGGCTTCCTGGAGGACACAGTGAAGGACCTAGCTGAGATCTTAGCAAATGGCCTGAACTACAGACGGAGGAACATTAAAGTGACGGTTAGGTGCTTTGTGTGTGACGCCCCAGCCAAAGCAATGATCAAGAACACCAAATGTAACTCAGGGTACTATGGATGTGAGCGATGCACACAACAAGGATTATGGTTAAATCGAGTCACATACCCGGAGACATCTGATTTAGAGCTGCGTACTGATGCATCATTCAGAGCTCAAACACAGCCTGAGCACCACCATGGGACCACTCCACTGTCTGACCTTTCAATTGACATGGTTCAGAGTTTCCCCATTGATTATATGCACCAGGTCTGCCTAGGCGTCACAAAGAAGCTGCTCTATATTTGGTGCAGAGGCGAAAAGGGGATGCGGATATCTGCCAGCCAGGTTCAGGAGTTGAGCAGCAGGCTGCTGATTCTGAAGTCATCAATCCCCTCGATTTTTGCACGCAGCCCTCGAGGCCTGGATGAGCTTGAACGATGGAAGGCAACTGAGTTTCGCCAGTTTCTGCTATTCACAGGGAAACTGGTGCTGAAAGGTGTCTTAAGAGAGGACCTTCACAACCACTTCCTGACATTGAGTGTTGCTGTTGGGTTGCTGGTGTGTCCAACACTGGTGCAGCAGTACCATGACTATGCTCACCAACTACTACAATACTTTGTAGAGAAAGGCTGTGAACTGTACGGGCACACCTTCCTGGTCTACAACACGCACACCATGCTGCACCTGTCAACAGATGCAGTGTGCTTCAAAGGCCTGGACAACTGCAGTGCTTTCATGTTTGAGAACTACCTCCAGGCCATTAAGAAGATGGTACGATCTGGAAAGAGTTCCCTGGCTCAGGTAGCAAACAGACTGGAAGAGAGTCTGAACCGGCCAATTGCACATCAAAAAAAGAGAACAGGCATACTATTTGGAAGATGGACATTGCTGTGAAGTTGTGGATCAGGTAGAAAAAGAGGGAAAGGTTAAATGCATAGTCTACCGCCACCCTGAACCTCTTTTCTCTTAGCCATGCAGTTCGTTTTTGATTCGGGTGTTCCAATACCACAGGAGGAACACAATGATGAAGAGGATTCCTACAACAGAACTCTGGCGGAGCGCCATACTAGTAGATAGGGGGCAGATTACAACTTTTATGGCAGTTCTACATCAGGTCTGAAGAAAGGTGAAAATGGATCTGAGGGTTTAAGACCAAAGGGAAAGTCTTAGCCCAAAGGCTGAATCATTTAAAGACTCAAATTTTTTTAAACAAGTTATTTCTAAATAAACACAACAATGTATCAAAGGCTCGATTACCTTGTAGCTTACGTTACGTCACCGTAGCTGCTGTTTTTGTAAAAATAGGCTCATACCCCCGTGACTTCCTGTCAGGCAGTAGAATATACCTCGATGCTTAAAGACTGTGTTTCTGCAATGGAAGGTCTGGACTCTGAATAGTAAATGAAGTTTGGAAATGGCAGCTGGGGGCTTAAGACTGTGCAGGACACACCTGACTTTGGAAATGGGATTACAATGCAGTGTTGTCTCATTTCTAGGTAAATGCATAGAATTATCTCAGGTAGGAATATGTCAGTGGTCATTGAGGTTGTCTATTCTTTCTAATCAACAGTATGTCTTGTCTGTATTCAGTCGTTGCTGAATTCCTCAGTGAAGGGAGTGTAGCTGTGGTGGCTAAATGTTGGACGTATAAGAAACTTACGGTATTTTATCAGATCATTGGCTATTGACTATTTTCTGGGGGTGTCAGTATGTACTGTACTTTGGAAAATACAGTGGTCATTAAATATTTTTCATGAATTTCAGGATGAGTATTGTTACTGGCCTGCGTGCAACCCGACAGCCAGAGCACGAAGAGGGGAACAACCTGATCCTGATACCGTATTTTCCGCACTATAAGGCGCACTTAAAAGCCATTAATTTTCTCAAAAAACGACAGTGCGCTTTATAATCCGGAGCGCCTTATATATGGATGGGGAACACACGTTCACCAAGACGGGGAGACAGCGCCGAGCAACTTACGCCACTATTTGCCAGTGGATCGTGGATGCCTGCCCTGGGCTGATATATCAGTCTCAACTGTGATTCGAGCTTTTACGAAGGCAGGAATAATCTCTTTATTCCATAGACAGTAAAAGAAAGCTTTATTCAGCCAGCTCACATACCCGTATTTACTTCCTGTTTTCGGCCGAAGTCCACAATAGTCGATTGTCGAGTTCGCGCGCGCGATCAAACCTCCTCCGTGTGTTCAACATCTGATCCGGATGAACTATCCATTTGAGCTGATATTCTCAGAACACCACACAGCACCGTCATCGGCTGACAGTCTGAGTCTCCACTGTCGCGCGCGCGCTCGACAATCGCCTACTGTGGACTTCGACCGAAAACAGGAAGAAAATACGGGTATGTGCAGTCAGATTCACCGTGTTCACTCACATGGCTCGGCTGTGCACTTGTAATGACACATTAAGGTTGTTAAGAGGCTAAAAGCAGGTTTAAAACTTGTCCAGTTTAAGTCAACAGGGTGCACATTTTAAAAAGAGGATAACACGGTGTAGGCAACACCGGTTTTTGTCGTTGTTATCTGTACTGACAGCACTCCCAATTTACAAAAAATGAGCTCAATGTTAAAATTGACCCGAGTTCTCCTTTAATGTTTGAACAACGTTACCATGGGAGTGAACGGAGTTGTCAGAACGCTTAATAAAGTTTGACTATCTGACTGTTTTGTTGACATTTCTTGACATCTAGTGGATGCATAACGCAAACCCAGTCAAACGTTTGACTGCAGTATCTTTATGCGCCTTATAATCCGGTGCGCCCTATATATGAAAAATGTTCTAAAATAGATCATTCATTGAAGGTGCGCCTTATAATCCGGTGCGCCGTATAGTGCGGAAAATACGGTACTTGGATTTCCAGGAAAGTCAAGGTGTTTAGTGGTGTTACAGGTACAGTTGTATTAATTTCTTGTCCTGTTTTTGCTGTGCATGCTTAAGTATTTTTTTTTTAAAGCTACTAAGAAAGCAAAATACATTGCATCATGTAGAATACTTGTAAATGTTTAAACTAATCCTATATTGTTTGTACTTTCCCTAATGTTCACATTTCTTTGTAGCTGACTTTAACCAGGCACTTCGGTGGTTGAGAAAGGCCGAAACAATGTCAAACGTGGAAAGTGCAGAGGATGGGGCTGTGCTCTCAAAAAGGACATAAAAAAAGGCCAGCAAAATTTGCTTACAGCAGCGATGAGGGTATTTACATTTTCATGTAGTTATTTATTACAAGCTGTATCCCTGACTGGTTTGTTGACTGGAGTTTATTGTATGCTTTTTAGATGAAGACTCTGCGGAACAGGTCCTCCGTACTAATAAGAAATCCAGAGGTATGATATTAAATAATTGTTCAATATTTCTCAAGAGTACCATGCTTCACAAGACTGCCCTCTATAAGAAAATCGCTAGCATGATATTTTTGGAAATCATTAGACTTGGTTAATCATTAAATGAATGATTAACCAAAGTATCTTGGTAATATGTATCATCTAGGTTTGTCCCATGGACCACCAGAGGTGCCACTTACACGGAAATCTTCTGCAGGACCAACACACCCTCCACCTCCCATCTGCATCTTTCCGCAGACAAACACTATGAACAGTAAGTTAACAATTGTTGCATAAACTTTGTCAAATTGTGTGGATCTATATTAAAATATACTAGGGCTGTCAGTTAAAAACACGTGATTAACGGCGCTAACGCAAACCCATTTTAACGGCGTTAATTTTTTTATCGCGCGATTAACGGTGTTTTTGGCCTAGCAAACTTTGTAGTTTTTTTTCACATGCTTTTGCAACAGGACGCGGTATGCGCGGCGCTATGAAACCCATTCATTTCAATGGCTTGCGCCGCGCGAGGACGTTTTTTTGCTTCGTCGACCAAAGCGCAAGCGGATCTAGCTAGACCGGAAACAAAACAACAGGCACGACGCCGCACACACTTGTCTAGGCTCGCGAGCCGGCCAAATAGTAGGTTAACGTTACGTTTTGAGTGGCTGACGAGCGCGAGACGCCGAAATGGATGCCAATAAGATTCTGAATTGAAAGTTTACTTTTAAAAAGTTGCCAAATGGTTCCATTGACAAGACCAAAGTGATCTGTGTGTTTTGTCGTTGTGAACTGAGCTATCATCATCGCAGCACGTCCAGTCTGAAATACCACTTGATGATGGCCAAGCACACACACACACAGCTGATGCGAATTGTCCGCCCCCTCGTCAATATACGGGACCTCGTCAGTATTTCTTTCACCCTTTTATTGATGGACAGTGTTACATTGTGTGAGAGATTATTTGCTCCAAGTGAGAATGTTAGTGTGAAATCGAACACAGTATATGCCAATGTTGTTTTCAATAAAAAACATTTGCACAAAGCAAGCCGATCCACTTTTCCATGTTGATAAGAGCATTAAAATGAGAAAAAATAATAGGACAAAAAGAAATCAAGAGACATTTAGAATGGATAAAAATGTGCGATTAATCGCGAGTTAACTATGACATTAATGCGATTAATCGCGATTAAATATTTTAATCGTTTGACAGCACTAAAATATACCTTATGTTGACATTTTTTATTTATTTACACAGACCTTGATCCAGTTAGTCCTATTCAGCCTGAGATGTCTGATGGTATGATTATATTTTTATTGTTGGTTTAATGACTTTGAAAATCTTGTTTATTTGTAAGTGTTACAGTTTTTTTGGTGTCACACAAGAAATGTAGCCTGGTGATTTGAACTTTGGTAGTTTTTGTTTTATAACATGCTGAACCTAAGTGTTGAGTTTAATCGCTTGCATTTTGTATTGCATATGTGCACACAGAAACTGCCAGCTGCTCCTCAAGTGTGTCAGACTCTATCTCCGCCTTAACCCAAACGGTTACAGTAATACAAAGTATGTTAATTTTTATTGTGGGTAAATTTCAGTCATGTAATAACTGAAATGTGTTATCTTTGCACTTTGTACGTTTCTGACCTTCATTTTAATGTCTTTGAAACATTTTGTGTTTCTGAAACAGAGACACTTAAGGCAATGTTGACCCGCCAGGATGTGATGGCAAAAAACATCCAGGAGATCCTCCTCCGATTAAACCAGACTGGAGGGGCCAGCCAGGGTCCGGAGACCCCAATAGAAATCGATGTGGCCCAGTCTTTGGAAGAACTTGCTGTCTTGGAGGCAAAACTGAAAGAGCTTCCAGACTACAAGAAGAGATTGGTGGGTAATGGTTTAAACATAAAGCTATGTTTTATGTAGAGCTAAATATTTACCGCATTACTGATTTTTTATTTTCTGTATTTCCTCTGTGTAGACACATCATCTCAGTCTGATTGGTGGAGCCAACCCGGGTGAAGCTACAAGGCGTATGCTGCAGCTTCTAGCAGTGTCTGGAAGAACTACAGCCTTCATGGGAAGAAGGGGAAAAAAAACATTGCTGCATACAGCAGTGTACCAGGTTATCAAACGTTAGTTTAATATAAGTGTTACTTTTGGTAATAATTGTGTGGATGTTCCACGGCACAAAAAAATGCATTTATGCTTGTCTAAATAGTTTCTGCTTTACAATTGGTTCATGTTTCAAAATATAGCTTGCTGTTTTCAAATCTAAAAGACAATATCAAAATGCCCTTCTGCTTCATTTAATATACACTCACCGGCCACTTTATTAGGTACACCTGTCCAACTGCTCGTTAACACTTAATTTCTAAGCAGCCAATCACATGGCGGCAACTCAGTGCATTTAGGCATGTAGACATGGTCAAGACAATCTCCTGCAGTTCAAACCGAGCATCAGTATGGGGAAGAAAGTTGATTTGAGTGACTTTGAACGTGGCATGATTGTTGGTGCCAGAAGGGCTGGTCTGAGTATTTCAGAAACTGCTAATCTACTGGGATTTTCACGCACAACCATCTCTAGGGTTTACAGAGAATGGTCCGAAAAAGAAAAAACATCCAGTGAGCGGCAGTTCTGTGGGCGGAAATGCCTTGTTGATGCCAGAGGTCAGAGGAGAATGGCCAGACTGGTTCGAGCTGATAGAAGGCAAAACAGTGACTGAAATAACCACTCGTTACAACCGAGGTATGCAGCAAAGCATTTGTGAAGCCACAACACGCACAACCTTGAGGCGGATGGGCTACAACAGCAGAAGACTCCACCGGGTACCACTCATCTCCACTACAAATAGGAAAAAGAGGCTACAATTTGCAAGAGGTCACCAAAATTGAACAGTTGAAGACTGGAAAAATGTTGCCTGGTCTGATGAGTCTCGATTTCTGTTAAGACATTCAGATGTTAGAGTCAGAATTTGGCGTAAACAGAATGAGAACATGGAACCATCATGCCTTGTTACCACTGTGCAGGCTGGTGGTGGTGGTGTAATGGTGTGGGGGATGTTTTCCTGGCACACTTTAGGCCCCTTAGTGCCAATTGGGCATCGTTTAAATGCCACGGCCTACCTGAGCATTGTTTCTGACCATGTCCATCCCTTTATGGCCACCATGTACCCATCCTCTGATGGCTACTTCCACCATGTCACAAAGCTCTAATCATTTCAAATTGGTTTCTTGAACATGACAATGAGTTCACTGTACTAAAATGGCCTCCACAGTCACCAGATCTCAACCCAAAAGAGCATCTTTGGGATGTGGTGGAACGGGAGATTCGCATCATGGATGTGCAGCCGACAAATCTGCGGCAACTGTGTGATGCCATCATGTCAATATGGACCAAAGTCCCTGAGGAATGCTTCCAGCACCTTGTTGAATCTATGCCACGAAGAATTGAGGCCGTTCTGAAGGCAAAAGGGGGTCCAACCCGTTACTAGCATGGGGTACCTAATAAAGTGGCCGGTGAGTGTATATTAAATGAGTCCACCACTTGTTTTGTAAAACATATTGTAATTACACAAGAAATTTACAAAACATTTAAAAAAAAATTATTCTACACAACAGGGGCTATCATGCTGAGTCGGTCCGGACTACAGGACAAAGCTGTGGAGGAACTCGTCACAAATGTTTTAAAACATGCCCCAGCCCACAGTAAACTACAGGTACAAATATACACTTCTTGTGAGCATTTCACTTAAAAGACTGTGGCAATCGACTTTTACTTGTAGGGATGGGCCGATACCACTTTTTGGAATGAGTAGCAGTACTTAGTTTTCATTTTTTGCACTTGGCGATACATACAGTGTACCGATACAGAATCTTGACATTAAATCTTGAAGGTCTGTTCACTCAATTTATTTAAATTGTTTGTCTAGGTGCAGTCAGTCCCAGAAGTGGCGATCCCACAAGAGGACAATAACCAGCAATTCAGATGAAGACCTTTTTAAGTGTTTTAAATAGTGACATTTATTTTTTTCCTTTTTTGCTTTAATGTATAGTTAATTTTTTCCCCCATTTGTTATTATGGTGTCTGTTAAATTCTGTTAAATAAAATCTGCAAAAACACTTTTCAGTTCTTTCAATTATTCTACAATGTTTTTTTAACATGTTTAACATTAACATTAGTGAATGTTTAAACATGTTTTTACCAATTGTTTGAGTAAAATGTCACGATTTGAACAGTAATGCTAGTTGAAACAACAACCAACAAACAAAAAGTTCTGAACAAGAGCCACAATTATAGATGTTGCTGTGGCAGTAGTGGCAGATAAATGCTAGTATAAATGGATGTCAATAAATCCACTGCATAATGAATATATATATATATATATATATATATATATATGAAAAAGTCATCAAGTGACCAATCGGCGACCAATAACGCTGTCGCAACGTACTGGCTACGTCACAGCAACGTCAGCCAAAAGACGAATCGGCGACCAAAATTACATAACGTTTAACTTAACGTACTGAAGACGTTGTCACGTTGTCGGTTGGCGACGTCGTAGCGACCTCTTTTGGTGTTTCACTTTGACAGTTGTGGCGACGTCATATGCTAACGTAAGCGTGACTAAAAGTGACCAGCACGTGACGTCGTCACAACGTCATATTGTTTGCTGGGGGTCCACCATCTGATCTGACTTCAGTAACAGGGAAGGGACTGGTTGACACTTCAGGACTGCGTTGTCGTCATGTCCAGGCGAAGGTCCTTCATCAGATCTGGATCCGGCGGACTGCGGCAAACCTCGGATAAACAGAGAGAGTAGCATTAGCGTAGACGCCATCCTTCTTATGGTGTAACGAGTACATTATACACATGCACACACACACTCACTCACTCACACATACACACACACACACACACACACACAATCTCACACACACACACACACTCACTCACACACTCACTCAATCACACACACTCACTCGATCTCACACACACAGGGTTCGTATTCCCTACATTATTACTGGACATTTGCAGTCAAGAAGTTCCATGAACGCAAACATCAGCGCACGCCCCGCAAACCAGCGTCTCAGCGCGCGAATACTGAATTAAATTGTCTTTCACGTCTTGCACTTGTACGGACGAATTCACATTTGTTTGAATTCACAATTGTTTCACGCTAAATCAACGCTGCAGCCCGTCTGAGATATAGAGCTATTTCTCATGGCTATGAGCATGATATTAAGTATATGATAAGTATATAATACAACTTTCATTCTTCAGGTCAATCATATATATTAATAGAAAAAAAAACCTATATCAATATTAGTTTCATATATCCTTTCAATGGTTAAGGGGATTTCCCATGCCTGACAGCGCTGGTCAATGGATTGACCTCTATGAAGTGAAACATCAGATACCATATATATTTAATTTGAGTAAAAAAATTTAATTAAATAAATAAAAATAATAATAAAGATATTGTTTGATAAGTGCTGATTGAAGTCCTTGAAATCCAAAAAAGTAGTGCTTGAAAAGTCCTTGAAAGTCCTGGAATTTCATTTGACAGAGTCTGTACGAACCCTGCACACACACACACTCAATCTCTCTCTCTCACACACACACACACACACACTCACACAATCTGACACACTCTCACACACACACTCATTCAATCTCACACTCAATCTCACAGACACACACACTCACTCAATCTCTCTCACTCACACACACACTCCCTCACTCTCTCTCACACACACGCACACACACAATCTCTCTCACACACACTCACTCACTCACTCGGGCCGATCTCGATTGCTCCTGTCTACCTCGCTGCTATGCTGGGTTGGTTTGCGTCTGTAGCTTCGTACATCTTTCCGTTTTGAATCATTATTTACTATCATTCCCTGTTGTTTATACAGCTAAAATATTACTTACTCAACATCACACATTAAAGGTGCTCTAAGCGATGTCACGCGTTTTTTAGGCCAAAACATTTTTTGTCACATACAGCAAACATCTCCTCACTATCCACTGGCTGCCTGTCCCCTGAACACACTGTAAAGAAACGCGATCTCTGTAGACAGCCCAGGCTCCACAAACAGCAACAAAAGCAAACTGCGGCGACCCTCTCCCCGAAACATAACAAACTGTTCCAGCCAATGACCGACAAGAAGGACTTGGGGGCGGGGTTTGGGGGGTTAGTGTGCGGATGAGGAGGAGGGAGGGTCTAGCTAGCCTCCGTTTTGTTTGACAATAGTTCGAACGTCAACAAGAAGTGACGTCACCCAGGATCGCTTAGAGAACCTTTAACCCGACATCGCTAGCTTCAATCTAAATCGTTACTAGTACAACACGCTAGTAATTCGCTAGCCTGTTGGCGTGCCATCCCTGCGCTCTTTATTTGTTTATTTATTTCGCTCGCGCCTTTTACAAATCCATCAAAGCTGTGGTAAGTAGAATCAGTCAACAAACACGGTAAGTCATGTCTTCTCCTCTTATTGTCACTTGCACTTCATGTAGCATGTATAGCATAGCCTTCTCCGTCAGCACAGGATTTACATGTGATAAATGCATGTGATATTCATCCCTCCTGGGATGGTGCTGCTCTTCTCTCTAGTAATTTGGCACATAGTCTTAGAGATAAAACATGACAATCTGGGGCTTAATCTTACTCAATGGGTGGTTGGGGCCTCTCACGAGAAGGGACATACATTGGATATTGTGAAACAAATCATGTTTCTCATTTAATGTGAGAAAGAAACTAGTGTCTGCCACCTTTTTACCAGTTCTTGATTATGGGGATGTAGTATATCAGCACGCCCCATCTTACCTTCTTGTCTCTCTGGATGCTCTGTACCATGGTGCTTTGAGATTTATAACTGACTGCAGATTTTCGACACACCATTGTGACCTATATAAAATGGTTGGCTGGTCGTCGCTGAGCATTAGAAAGAAAAAGCACTGGTACCAATTGATTTACAAAGCTATATTGGGTTATTTACCCCCTTATCTATGTTGTCTTATTAAACAGAAGTCACCTGGAAATTACTCATTACGTTCTAAATCGACCTACAATTTGTGTGTGCCTTTTGCCAGAACTAAGATGGGTAAAACCTCTTTTAAATATGCTGCAGCATCGGATTGGAATCTTCTCCAGACTGAGATGAAGTTAAAAGATGTAGTATCTTGTGGTCAATTTAAATATTTATTAGATAATCATCTGAGTAAATTAAGTGTGTGTAAATGTTTTTAACCAGATGCATTTTTATATTTTTATTTACGTAATGAGATCTGATTATGTTTGTGTGTTGTAACTTTGTCAAATGTCTGTGTAAATTAAGCTGCTTATCTTGGCCAGGACACTCCCGAAAAAGAGATTTTAATCTCAGTGAGTCTTCTTTCCTGGTTAAATAAAGGTTATTTTAAATGATAACTTGAAGCGGTTTTGCACAGCGCACTTGAGTTCCGACCCTGAGGTCTTAAAGTGACAGTAGCTGCTAATAAAGCTGCTGTCGCCATTTGTGTCCATAATGTTAATCAAACATCAGAAAGAAAGTAATTTACTGCCCTTGAATGAATCACTTTTGTAAAATTAATAAGAAGGAATGTTGAATTTATAGTGAAAACTATGTTTTGTATATTTGATTACTTTATACAATATAATATTATTCAGTGCTTTACATTTTTCATGGTCGATTTCTTATGTGCCTTTGTTCTATTGTTATTTGTGACTCTTGTCATCGGTAAGCTTGAGATTCTTTTCTTAAGTTACTATTATTGAAATTGGTCACAAGAATTATGAAATGTTAGTCCCATTAAATTTTGATATGATAAAAAATCGTTTTAAAAGTAATATAACTTAACTGTGAAGTATATCATAGATGGATAAAATGACTCGTATAATGATAGAACATTTAGCTCATGTAGTTGGTGACCTGTAGTGGTGGGGGGCCCTGCAGTAACTCATAGCCCCGGGGCCCAGTGAGCTCTTAATGCGGCCCTGACTGTGTGTTAATGATATGATTACAGACTAACCTAGATGTGCTGTGTTTGACAGAAACCAAACAATAACATTACTTTAAATGAGTGCACCCCCCAAGATTATGGTTATAAACTTGAACCTCGTCTGAAAGGCAAAGGGGGAGGTGTTGCTGTAATTTATAGTAATACTTTCAAAATTAGTCTAGTTTCAAATATAATTCTTTAGAAGTGTTGGTGCTTAATGTAAAAAATATCTAGTGAAAATTATAAATCCAGTTTGAGATTTGTGCTGGCTACTGTATACAGGCCACTAGGGCACCATACAGACTTTATCAAAGAATTTGCTGACTTTTTATCAGAGTTAGTACTGGCTGCAGATAAAGTCCTGATTGTTGGTGATTTTAAGATTATGATTTCCATTACACGAGAGTAGATGTTAAAACTTCATGCTGATTTGTACTCGGCTTTCGCCAAGATAAGCAAAACTAAGATGTAGCTTTACAGTAAACTATGCTTCTCCATCCATTTACGCTTCTTTCCATATGGTGGTGTGACTCCCCTTCTGTCCGGCATTAACGGCTGCAGTGTACTTGGCGCGTCAGCACACGCGACGGCTGCAACTACAGGACCAGCACGACAACCGTCTGGATTCAGGGTTTCCGCGGGGTCATAAAAAGTCATAAAACGTCTTAAATTTAATAATAAGAATTTTAGGCCATAAAAAGTCATAAAAACGTCCGGTTTTTCCATACAAGGTCATAAATTACATTTAGCCACGTCTTAAATTGATATGCTCATTCATTCATTATCGCGATATAATGTTTTCTCTATAAAACGATATCAAGAGTTCGATAAATGTTAGATCATGTTTATGCGCCAAAAGCGGAACGAAACTCATTTGAACCGCGCGCGCCTCACGGAGTGTTTATACGCTCGGTTCAAAGTCCAAACGGCAGCGTAGCGTGATCAAGCTCACTAGAGCAGACGCGTTCTTTTACTGTCTATGGTTAACTTTGATCAGTCTCGATCACGAGATCCAGTGAGAAGCACTTGAATTCAGCGAAGAACACAAATGTCTCAGTGATTTAAACCAGTTTAAAGGCAGATGAAACAGCGCTGACGAACAGGAGAAACACTGTGCGCAACTATACAGTCAGAAAGCTTTTCCATCTACACATTTACATCCTTTACCATGGTTTTACTGTAACGTTAGCCTAGTAATATTAACTGCACCATGAAATGTGGGATACATATTGAATTGTATTATATTATTAATGTAGACAATGTATTAAAGGACTAATGGAATATAATTACAGTATTTATGTATTTAGGCTATAGCCTACTGTTTTTCATACATTTCATAAAGATACGTGCCATCAAAGTCAGGCAACACAAACCTGTTTCAAGACTTGAAACAATATCCCCCATTAGCACATGCAGAAACTAAGAAATTAATTTTGAAATAAAGATATTATTTTTGTTAAGGAAAAAATACAAATGTTTGAATGTTCTACCTCAGATTTGTGAAATGTTCACCTGTTTGGCAAGTGTTTGTCATGATATGTTTTGACAATAAAGAGTAGTTTAAAACCACAATTAACGCTCTGGTTTCTACAACTTTCAGTTGGGAACAAAAATCTGCCTTCAAAGTTCAAAGAAATAAAGAATTGACATTTATCGTCATAATTATCGATATTGACTGATATATTATCGTGATAAGTGTTGTGTTGTTCCTGTGTTATTGATACTTAGGAAAATGGAGCCTTCAGTTTGTTACTCTTAAGAAAATGGAACCTTTAAATAATTAAACTTATTACTTTTAATGAAAGTCAATAAAAAAAAAGACTTTTGAAAGGAAGTTATTTTTCGTAATTCGAGTAGGTAAATTTAAATCATATTGGTCATAAAAAGGTCTTAAAAGGTCTTAAATTTGACTGACTAAACCCTGCAGAAACCCTGTGGATTGAGCCGAGTAGGGGACATCTCTAGGGTCTTCAAGTGGGCACCTTCCGTCCTCAGTGTTTCGTCGACTAGCCCACGACACCTCAAGAGGGCTCGACAGTGACTCTGGCGTCCCAGAGTCACCCCCCTCCGTCCCCCACTCAACTCAGCCCAGCTTACTGACCTCTACATCCCTCCTGCTGCTGAGACCTAACCACAATCTCTCCGCAACCCGACCATACGCGCCAACCCATTTGACTAAGCCTGTCGAGCCCCACTGGTGCGTTAATATGCAGTTTCAGTGGACAACGGTTCCGTATGGCATACCACCTACCGCAAAACACAATATCTGCCCAACCACCTGTCATTCACGCAATATCCACAGGAACGTATACAAATAAACCAACAGACTCTTCAAGTTTTCAAGAATTCTACGAAACTGTAGCGTGGCGGCCTGTACACAGCCAGCTAGAATCTTTCCGTCTCAACCACAGCCAGTTGCTGCTCCTTTCTGCTGCTTCAGATAAGTTCTTTACTGTGCGACGCAACTCTTGGCCGCTGAATCCGATGTCTCTGAGGAACCGGGTTATAGAGTGTGCCACAAAACCTCGACAACCCACTTCCACTGGATAAACCTGGACTCTCCATCCTCGCTGTTCTGCTTCAGTGGCCAGATGAGCATACCGCAGTTTCTTCCTCTCATATGCCTCATCTACCGCATCCTCCCATGGCACTGTTAACTCCATCAGTTGAACAATGCGTGCTGATCCAGACCACAAAACAATATCTGGTCGTAGGTTAGTGGTGGCAATCTCAGGTGGAAAAATAAGCCGTTGATCAAGATCAGCCAGCATCTTCCAGTCCCTAGCAGCTTCCAGTTGTCCTGGGCGAGAATTGGTGTTAACACCTTTTCTTGGTGGTTGCTCGCCTGGGCGGAGGAATATTGTCTTCTGCGTGTAATGTCTTGCTAGAACAGGTGGCAACTTATTGGTCATGTTACGCTTGCCTTCTAATGCTAAAGCCAAACATCGCAGTACTTGGTCATGGCGCCAAGTAAACCGACCTTGGCTAAGAGCCACCTTACATCCTGTCAAAATGTGCCTTAATGTGGCAGGTGATGAACACACATGGAGTGTGTGATGGCGCCAGGATGCGTGGCCAGCCGTCTGCCTCGTCTCCTTTTTTTAATGCTAATAACAGTTTTGCTTTGTGGTTTCTGCCAAGTAACCCCTGCTTTATTCGTGTATGATCGCCAAGCACCGTTTAATATCAGATCAGTTTGCTCATCACTGTTAAATCACGATTTTGAAGACAAAAACCACAACTCCCCTCCTCACCTAGCACTTGTGCCTACCTACCTGTGGCGCACGCCAGTGAAAGTGAAGAGGAAACGGCCTCGAAGACGCGGAAAGCGAGGTGGAGTACTGGTGAGAATTCGATCACAGTGGAGGTCTGATAACTGGATTAACTCTCATGCCCGAGAAAATGGATACTCGGCGCTTCACAGAGTACCGGGTCTGCGGTGGATTCAGCTCCTAAACCCCAGCATACTGGACGCCGCGCCACGTCACCTGCCGCTGGAGGCACCGTTGCTCAGGCGCCGCAGGCGCAGCCGCGGTGTGGACCAAGGATGCCTCCGGGAGTTGAAACGCTGCTCTGCACCGGGCCATCAGGAGCAGACTCTCAACTTTGGCCTCCTCAATGCTAGATCCCTCACCAACAAGACGTTCATTCTCAACGACTTCTTTACAACACGCCAGTTGGATATATTTCTTCTGTGTGAAATTTGGCTGCACGTCGGTGAGTGCACTCCGTTCTCCGAGCTTACACCCCCAGATTGTTCGTTCTTAAACTCCCCACGTAGCACTGGCAGAGGTGGAGGGCTGGCATCAGTTTTCAAGTCAAGTTTTAATTGTAGACAAGTACAAACAAACTCATTTTCAAGCTTCGAATTACAGACATTTGTTTTAAATGCCGACGTTCCAGTTCTATGTGCTTTAGTCTATCGCCCCCCAAAATTTAATAAGACTTTCATTGAGGACTTTACAGAATTTGCTACAGAACTAACTCTTAGCTATGACCATTTTTTAATAGCCGGGGATATGAATGTCCATGTGTGCTGTAAGTCGAATCAGTTGGCTAAGGATTTTCTAGATGTGGCTGACTCTTTTAATCTTACTCAATGGGTGGTTGGGGCCTCTCACGAGAAGGGACATACATTGGATATTGTGTTGTCCTTTGGATTAAGTATAAACATACAGGAAGTCTGCAATTCTGGGATCTCGGATCACTTTGCAGTACTGTTTTCTGTCACATTGCCTGGATCCTTGGATAAACCGTGTGCCCCAGCGCGCCAGGTGCGCACGATAAACAGCCAGACTGCCTCGCGCTTTTTATGTGCTTTTGATGGCTCACTGTTTCACATGAGTAATATGGATGATGTAAATGTTGATCAATGGCTCTGTGTTTTTAACTCGATGTGCTCGGACTTGCTGGATGAAATAGCTCCACTGGGAAGTAAAAAGTCTAAACCAGCATCGGAGCCATGGTTGAATGAAGTCACGCGCGCATGTAGACGTGCATGTAGACGCGCAGAGAGGAAATGGAAAAAGGACCGTTTGCAAGTTTCCTATGAAATATTAAGAAACAGTCTGGCGGAATACCAGAAAGCTGTTAAAGCTGCAAAAACTCAGTTTTTATCCAATCTTGTTTCCAGTAATAGCCATAAGCCACCCTTTTTAAAATGTTAAACTCTCTTTTAAACCCTTGTGATTGTGCTGACGTTGAATCTTCAACTGAATTATGTGACAAATTTCTGTTGTTTTTCCATGAAAAGGTGTGTGCGGTTAGGTCCTCTCTCACTCCCTTTGTGTCTGAGCCTCAGATACTCTTTACAAGTGCGGCTGTGTTTGATCACTTTGAGACGGTGTCTGTCTTTTTTAACTAAAGTTGTCCAACAGCTGAGGCCTTCAAACTGTCCACTTGACACTATCCCGTCTCGCCTTTTTAAAGAAGTATTTCTGACACTTGGTCCTTTTATTTTGGACTTTATTAATTCTTCACTGCTGTCCGGCTGTTTCCCGGCTGCTTTCAAACATGCTGTGGTCCAGCCCCTGTTGAAAAAACCAAACCTTGATTCCACAGTGTTATCTAATTTTAGACCTATTTCTAAACTCCCATTTCTGTCTAAGATAGTGGAGAAAGTTGTATATGACCAACTACAGTCCCACCTTGATGAAAATGGAATCACTGAATTATTCCAATCTGGCTTTAAACCCCGGCATAGCACAGAAACAGCCCTCTTAAAAGTTTTAAATGATTTGTTTTTAGCCGCTGATGTAGGCAAATCTACTGTTCTGGTGCTTTTAGATTTAACAGCCGCATTTGACACTGTAGACCATGCCACACTCTTATCTCGCCTAGAGCATTACGCGGGCATTAAGGGTACTGCCCTTCAGTGGTTTAAATCGTTTTTATCTAACAGAAGTTTCTCAGTTCAGCTAGGTGACCACTCTTCTTCACCAATGTCACTAGATTTCGGCCTGCCTCAGGGAGCAATTTTAAGCCCTGCTTTATTTTCACTGTATATGCTTCCGCTTGGGGCCATTTTTAAGAAACACAATGTGAGTTTTCACTGCTTTGCAGATGATATTCAAGCCTACCTCCCACTGAGCATTAATGACTTTACTGCAATTAAAACTTTACAAGACTGTCTTAAGGAGGTGGTATCATGGTTGGACTCAAATTTTTTAAGTATTAACAAAAACAAAACTGAAATTGTAGTCTTTGGGAAAACAGACTGTCTGCAGGGCTGGGACAGTGCCATCGGCCCATTAGTTTCATTCTCTCGCCCAAGCACAAAAAATTTAGGAGTGATTCTTGACTGTGGTTTTAAATTCGACAAACAGGTCAGTGCAGTGGTAAAAAGCAGCTTTTATCATTTAAGACTACTCAGTAAAATCAAGCCCTATCTCCCCAAGAAAGACCTAGAGAGAGCAGTCCATGCTTTCGTGACATCGCGGCTGGACTACTGTAATTCGCTGTACTGCGGACTCGAACGGCGCTCTCTCCGCCGCCTCCAAGGGGTACAGAATGCGGCTGCTCGGTTTCTGACAGGGAAAAGAAAAAGGGACCAAATTACCCCTGTGCTGGCCTCACTACACTGGCTCCCTGTATCTTTTAGAGTGCAGTTTAAAATTTTACTAATAGTTTTTAAATGTTTAACTAATACTGCGCCACTTTATCTTTCGGATATGCTGTACCCTTATGCCCCTGCCAGAGCATTAAGGTCAGCAGACCAGCTCCTTTTAACCGTCCCTAAAACTAGGCTCATCACCCGAGGGGACAGAGCCTTTTCAGTGGTAGGACCACGGCTCTGGAATAGCCTACCACTTTCTGTTAGATCTGCAGAATCCGTAGATCAATTTAAAAGCAGGCTAAAAACACACCTTTTTTACATAGCTTTTAACATTGAATAGGCAGGTTACATTGGCAGTTCCACTACTGTATGTTTTATACTTTATTTGTACGTAATGTTCTATTGTATTTTGTTATTTTGTAATTGTACTCTGACTAACTGATCCATATGTACAGCACTTTGGTCAGCGGAAGTTGTTTTTAAATGTGCTTTATAAATAAATCTGACTTGACTTGACAAAGGACAAGATGGATCCTCTCCTACCCAGAGGTTTAGGTTCTGCGGTGATGGGAGAACATCATATGTTGACCTAATAAGGAAACTGATCCTACTCTCTTCCATTGACCAAAGGTCTTGCCAGCCCATCTTACGTTGTTCCACACTCTCCCATCTCATCCACTCTCCCTTCTTGGCCTGGGAAATGGCCTTTATACACCTCATCCTCTCCTCCTGCTTACGCACCTCGTTGACTACCAGCTTTGAGCTGGGCCTGCTTTGTGCCATTTAGGAGGAGCTAAACTGAGCCCAAAACCCCCTCTTCCATGCTGTACCTGTCCCACGATATCCCCAATTTGAAGGGCAGCCTTTGCCTCTACTACAGATTTCTTTGCTGACCACTTTCTACCAGTTTTTAACACAGGGGCTGCCTCCCTTAAACATTTGTCGCGTGACTCTACTAAGGTCATTTCCAGTCTGACCTTGGCACACTTAAACTCCTCGGTTAAAGCAGAGACTGGCAGCTGCAATATTCCTTTACTATAAAGTCCCACTCTGCTGAGGCAGCGTGGAACTCCCAACCATTTCCTGATGTATGAACTTATTAACGCTTCCAGCTTATCCACTGTTGTCAAAGAAACGTCATACACGGTCAGTGGCCACAGCAACCTCGGCAGTAGACCAAACTGAAAGCACCAGAGTTTTAGTTTGCCAGGTAGAGCACAGCTGTTTATGCTCTTCAACCCTTCCACTGCTTGTCGTCTAACTTCTCCCACCCGAACTGTGTCCTTTAGATCCCCATCGTACCATCTCCCAAGACTCTTCACTGGCTTCTCAGAAACTGTTGGTATTGCCTCACCATTAATGAAGAATGTTTTATCTACTACCTTTCCTTTAACTATCGAGATGCTCCTTGATTTAGAGGGCTTACATTGCATTCGTGCCCATTCAATATTATCTGTTAACTTCCCCAATTAGTGCAGGCTACTGTTGTAGTCATGGTTGTCATGTCATCCATGTATGCTCTGATTGGTGGTAGTCGCATCCCAGAAGCCAAACGCTCTCCTCCTACTACCCATCTTGATGCCCTAATGATTACTTCCATCGCCATGGTAAAAGCCAGTGGAGAAATGGTGCATCCTGCCATTATTCCAACCTCTAGGCATTGCCATGCAGTGCTGAATTTTGGAGTTGAGAAACTGAATTGCAAATCTCCAAAATAGGCTTTCACTAAATTTGTTATTGACATTGGTACTCTGAAAAAATCAAATGCTGCCCAAAGAAGCTCATGTGGCACTGAACCATATGCATTAGCCAAATCCAGGAATGTCACATGGAGCTCCTTCCTCTCCTTTTTAGCTGACTGAATTCGTTGCCAGATAACATTGATGTGTTCTAAGCATCCTGAGAACCCTGGAATGCCCGCTTTTTGAACTGAGGTGTCAATGAAGCCATTCTTTTACAGGTAGGTGGACAATCTCTGGGCAATAATGCTGAAGAAAATCTTACCCTCAACGTTTAATAGTGAAATAGGACAAAACTGACTGATGCTTGTAGCATCTTTTTCTTTAGGTATAAAGACTCCACCTGCTCTGCGCCATGCTCTAGGTACAACCTGTTTTTCCCATGCCACTTTTATCAATTTCCACAGAATTCGCAGAACTCCTGAAGCACTCTTGTACACTCTGTACGGAACTCCATTAGGCCCTGGAGATGATGAAGCCCTTGCCTTTCTCACAGCCTGCTCTACCTCTTTCCACTTAGGTGCACAGACCTCCATTTGGTATTCTGGTGGGTTGATAGGTGGTATGTCTGATGGAATTGACATAGGCTCATGCCTTTTTGCATCTGTTTGCGTGTCCTCCAAATATCTCTCTAGCTCAATCCTAGATGTTTTTAAAGTGCCATTCTTTCACTGGTGAATAACTTCTTTACGAATTTGAATGGGTCTTTATAGAAATTAGCCCTCGCACGTTCCTTCTTTTTGTAGCGTTTTCCGTAGGCGCTCAGCTCTGCGTAATGTTGCCAGCTTATCTTTTATGGCCCTTTGTAAGAGACACTGCATGAAAAGTGGGGTTTTCGTCCCTTTAAACTGCCGTGAATATTGGACGTTTTCAGCGTCGCGCGTTCGCGTTCGTCTGTGCCGAAAATCGCCGGAAACGTATAGGCGCCCCCGCCCCCGCTTGCGCCTCTGCCCCCACGCGGGATTAACAACTCAATTACCATATGAAAAGCAGCAGCAGCAGCGTCAGCAGCCCGACCAAGCTTCTCAGTCATTGGGTTAAACAAATGACATCATCAAATCATCAATCACATCTGATTGGTTGGCAGATCTGTCGCTATTGGTCGTCCTGGACCTTTAGAAATACAGGCTTGGGTAAACCCCTCCCCAATAATAATGATTATTATTTATAAATGATATATATAATCCTGTATTAAAAATACACCACTTACTGGAGACTATATTCATGTGATAAAGCCATATGATGTTACATTTTGTATTCATGTTAATAACTAGGACATACATTTATGAAGAACATGAAAAATTTCTGAGACAAATGTTGATTAAAACTTTTTATTTAAAAAAAAGAAAAGCAAAAAAAAAAAAAAAAAGCAAATACATATTTACAAGCAATAACAAAATATATCAAAAGCGCAGCTAGGGGATGAAATGTCTGTCCACCTCTGGGCCATGTGGTGGTGGCTTTCTGTCCGAACATGATCCACTGTACAGACGCCGGTGACGCAGTGCGCTGTACGTGGGATTAGCCTCGAGTCTTATCTGTAGCGTGCAACAAAGGTCACTGAGCTCCTGGCTGCGGAAACTTGGGGGTCGCACAACCCACCCTGACACCCCCTCAAAGCTGCCATCTTCCTCATCGGACATTAGATCAATGGTGACGCCTTTCCAGAACGCCAGTTCCTCTGCTGCCAGTACACCCTGCCTCGCTTCCAGAAGCTGTTAACACAAACAGAACAGACAGTCAGTATGCCTGTTTGTCAACCATCCCAATACTGCTGACCAGCAATATATATAATATATATATATATATATATATAATACCCAATAAATCTTACCCGCTTCCTTCTTGATCGGTACCGGGCAGAAAACTTAACGGCTGCCGCCCTATCGGCAAGATCTGGCTGACTGTACCGGAAGTTCCGGCGTACCGTCTCGTAGTGGGTCTTGCATGCAGCTGGAAAACAAAATTTGTGTGCATTGTAAATAAATAGCGTGACCACAGTACATACATCAAAAACAATATTAACATAAAAACAATATACACACCCCACAGTAACAGATACTTACACACAATGGCATCGTTGTCAACACCATGTAAATCCGGGCTTGCGTGCAGAGCTCCGACCAAAAACGATGTGACCGCCGCATTATAAGGCGAACACAGTCTGTGAAAACAAATGTGAGATTAAATAACAGTAAAAGAAATATGAATTCGCTTTCTACACAGTAGATCGCAGGATTTGTATGTAACGTTATGTCTTACCCTTGCCCAGCATCATAGCGCCTGAGATTCGTCTCGGAGTTGTGCAGGCGACGGACGGCTTCCTATGAAACAAAATGAAGCAGAACAAAAAAAAATACATTGTGAACTTACTTACTGTGAACATACAGTGATTCTTATTGTTTTTAGTTTAGAAATTACCATGTCTTACCGCAATTTTCGGATTGTTCAAGCGTCTTTTCCTCTTGCGTTCTTCTACACGTGAGTCGTTGTTGGACTCGAGAGCAACCACCCTCTCTGCCATGGAGTCTAATTTGTCGTTCAGTGCTGAGAACTGCTGACTGACCTCGGAAGAAAACTGAGTCAGCTGGCGAGACAACCCACTGATAGCAGACAGCAGTTTCTTCTCGTCTGTTGCGGGACTGGCTGAAGCTGGTCGTTGGAGAGGCCCATGTCAATACCAACACTGGGCGTATTCTTTGTCTCCCTAATCAAACACACCTGATTCAACTCATTAGCTCATAATCACATGGGTTGAGTTGAATCTGGTGTGTTTGATTACGGAGACAAAGAATACGCGCAGTGTTGGTGTGCCGCCAGGAACAGGGTTGGGAAACACTGTCCTATGGTCGCGCGAGTTGTTCGGCGTGACCATGACCTCGCACGTGATCTGTCTTGTCCAATCACAGGCGAGGTCATTGTCAACATACGGGTATTTCCCGACCCGCCACCATTGCTGTGGGCAGAACATTAGATGAAGCTGAAACGAGTTAAACAAAGTGAAATGAGTTTTGTGTTAAAAAGTAAAAATGGTCATCTCCTGCTGGTCATAATGGTCATATTATGGAAATTTGCTTGTAAAACGACATTCTCTGGTAAAACTTTGTAATCAAAGATTGCGTGCGTCTCCGGGGAGGTCACGTGATATTAATTGGCCTATAGGAACTATGTATTTGAGCATAAAAATACACACACGAAGCCTACACAAGAAACTCCGAAGAGAAAAAGATGGAAGTGCCTAAAACTAAGAAGCTAAAACGGCGCTTTTGTGAACACTGTGATAATGAACTCTCTCACTCACAGTATTTTTACCATAAGACACTGTATCTTGGGAATGGCGTTTGGGAAAAAAAAACCCAAAAGGGCTAACGTTAACGTTAGATCAGTAAATGCGCAGGACGTGTTGTCTTCAAATGACCTTGTCATTGGTAACGTTAGCTATGCACCATCGATGTTCGAAGACCAAGAAGAGAACTTGGTTAGAGTTGAAGAATGTGAAGAAAGTGAAACAATGCACCCCAAGGACCCAGAAAGAGAATTAGAAGAAGTGATGGAAGAATCTGAAGAAATGGACCCACCGACTGACAATTCAGACAACGGTAAGCAGCAAATTGACGTATATATTCTATTGAATGTGCTTACTGTAATTTTAAGCGTTCACTTAATGTCACCCTGTTTGCCAGAGTTGGGTATTAAAGAGTTATATGTACTCCGTTACATGCAGGTCTATTTAAGTAACTTTTTTGAGTAAATTGTACAGAATAGTTCATCACCCTCTTTCGGTCTTACTTTAGCAGATGAGTACAGTTTGTGGCTACCTCTGCGTTTTACTACTGTTATGAATGCAAATATAGACTGTTGTTTACTGATGTTGTGAATGCACATATAGAATGTAGGCCTATCTTCTAATGGATTATCTGTTCTGCTTTGCATGTTTTAGATGAAACAGAAGATGATCAGAACATTCATCTTTTCCTTGACACCAGCGATTCAGATTCGGAGCAAGATGAAGAAACAAACATATGCTGTGTTGTGGTAAGTTGAAAAACACCTTTTAACATAAAAGTAAAAAATTACATATAGGATTATTCAGAGCTCAAGCTATAGATGGATGCCCACATTAATTGCACAAAAGCTAGCTGATTAAGATGCAGGGCTGGGCGATATGGAGCAAAAAAAAAAGATCTCGATATATTTTGCTATATCTCGATATACGATATATATCTCAATATTTTTAAAGGAAAAATAACCCCCCAAAAATACTGCAAAAACAAATATGTCAAATACCACAGTCTTTTTTTTATTGAAGTGCAAAGAGGTATGCAGTTCATGTAGGAACAAAGTGCTTCTGAGACATAAAAAATAAATAAATAAATAATCCCTGTATACAAAAATAATAATTTAGTGTTATAATAATAGTTATCTGTATAGTGTTTGGAGTGTTGCCAGAGCTAGTGGGTTTAGTGGCCAGGATCCCTACGGCCGTTTCACACCGCAAGCATGAGTGGCGCGTGAGCAGCACGTCAGCGCAACTACATCATCACTGCAGCTGCAGACACGTGCGAGTATTCACACTGGAAGCGTTTGTACAGCGTCACAACAGCGGCTCCCAGGCTACATATAAGCAAGCATTTCTTTACAAAGACTTTTGTTAAAGGAGTCATATAATGGTACATGCACTTTTTCAAGTTGATTGTACTGAAATGTGTGTTGGCAGTGCCTGTACACAACCATCATATAATGATAAAAAGCCATCCAGTGTTTTTGTTTTAATCTCCTTATATGTTTTCCCCTGCCTCAAATCGAGCCGTTCGACCGTGTGACGTCACACGGTCGGAAGCCCCTCCCGCGATTGTTGATTGACAGCCGGGTTTCAACACAGAACCGCCCTCGCTCATGAGCCAGCTGTCAATCATAGTCTGCTTTGACCGGCGCGGTCATTGTTGATATGCTGGAGCACTGTCTATGAGCAGAATGGCGTCTAAGCGATTGTGGTGTTCTGTTCTTGGGTGCAATAACGAACACAGCAGTCATTTTAATGTTCCCAAATCCGAACCGCTGAAGACGCGGTGGCTGAGTTTTGTTTTTGAAGGGAATATTCCCCACGAGCAACGTCAATGTTTTCATGTTTGCGCGAATCATTTCTCAGCAGACTGCTTTATAAACGAGGATCAGTATAAAGCTGGTTTTGCTAAGAAGCTACTCCTGAATAAAGGATCGGTACCAGCTATTCGTGTTCCTGCTGAACCTCCAGAAGAACTGAAGTGAGTGTAACGTTTTATTAACCTTTATATTAATATTTATATCTTTGCAAATCGCTTGCACGCTTCACGATGAATGAGTCTAAGGTTTACACTCAGGGTACATTACGGCATGTTTTCTATGTACGACGTTCTCAATATAATTCATAATCCCACGTTTATAATGAACAACGCGTTATGGTTATTGTGTTACAAACGTGTAAGTTACGCACAGAACAGAAGGGCGGAGTGAGCACAGCTCATGATCATTTAAAGTCATATGCACTGAAACGGCGTGCTGAAAACAGAGCTGTTTTTGACCAGGTAAAATAAGTGTTTTCTTACAATACTAATGAGAACTTTTAATTAAAGTATATTACAAACTTTTAATTTAGGCCCTAAAGAATCATATTAGCTTGTACAAAAATGGCATTATATGACCCCTTTAAATTTGTTTTTAGAAGTTGGTAGACTTGATATACTTGAAGTTTGTTCAAAGCCCAAACTGAATAATTAAAAACAAGTTTAAGTAGGGTATAGGTAGCCTACATTTTCTATAATATTTTAGTCTTCATTTACTTTTTCTGACATACTGCAGTTCTTACACACTAGACATGCAAATTCTGTGCATTTTGGGCACTTTTTGTGTGAAATCATTAATTTTGTCCATCAATGAGCAGCGCTGCAAAAATAGACTCTCCGCCGAAACCCCCGCTTCACAGCTGCTCACGCGACGCTCCTGCTTGACGCCGTTAAACGGCCGTTAATCTAGTGCACTCCTCGGGGGCGAGCACAGCACAGATAAGGCAAACAAGTAAAATGGTGAAATCAGAATTAAATATAAAATATATATATACATATATATATATATATATATATATATATATATATATATATATACACGATATGTCAAAATCCATATCGTGTTTAAAAAATATATATATATTTTAAATATCGAGATATCGCCCACAACTAATACACATGCTTTTTTCAACCTGAAAACAGAGTGAAACTGTACATATGACAGTCTTTTCGGTATCAAATGATCACACTCATTGCACAAAAGCTAGCTGATTAAGATGCACCTTATTCATAGGATGCACACCATACATAGGATGTAAGTATAGAAGAATGTGTGTTTTAAATTTAAATTGTACTTAAAATTAAAATTGTAATTGTACTTTACATTTGCAGGATGAAGAGGCGGGGGAATACCTGGCTGAGGAGCAGAGTGAAGCCTATCCTAACACGCAAGATAACGAGGGACGTGGAAATGATCAGTCTTCAGAGAAAAAAGAAGACCTACTGATGAAACTTCTGGCCATGATGATTTTGTCATGGCAAACAACCTTCAAGATTTCTGACAATGCTATTACATCACTTCTTCTGTGCATCAAACACTTCATGTGGATAATTGCAAATGTTCTCTGTGCTGATTCCCTAACTGCCTTCGCAAGCAATATTCCTAAGACTTTATTCTCCTTGAGGAAATGGACAGGTGTCCTCCGTGACAATTTCCTACAATATGTGGTGTGTCCAAAATGTATGGCAGTGTACACAGTTGATGAAACCTATGAGCTCAGACGGGATGGTACTAAAGAGTGCAAGACTTGCGGTTACATCAGATTCTACAAACACCCAATGGCTGCGCAAAGGAAGAAATGTGGCTCTGCTTTGCTAAGAATAGCTAAATCTACCAGTGGTAAAGAGTATGTCTATCCAATACGACCTTACTGTTACAAAGGTGTTGTACAGTCTCTGGAAACACTTGTTAAAAGACCTGGATTTGAAGAGAAATGTGAAGAATGGCGGAAGCGGAAAATACCTGATGGTGTGTTAGGAGATGTATATGATGGACAGGTTTGGCAGGATTACCAGTATGTGAATGGACTGCCTTTTTTAGCAGAGCCAAATAATTTAGCCTTGATGCTGAATGTGGACTGGTTCCAGCCATTAAAAAATGTACCATATTCAGTCTGAGCCATCTACCTGGTCATTTTGAATCTACCGCGTGAACACCGTTTTAAAGAAGAAAATATGATTCTTGTTGGACTAATACCTGGCCCTAAAGAACCAGCTCTAAACATAAATGCTTACTTAGAACCCTTGGTTGATGAGCTCCAAGAACTTTGGAGTGGAGTTATTTTGGAAGACAACTCCTTCATAGGACACCAGGTTTACAGAGCAGCTCTGCTTTGTCTTTCATCAGATATCCCTGCAACTCGAAAATGTGGAGGCTTTGTTGGACATGGAGCATATAGAGGTAATGTAATTCAAACATTGTCATTTATTATCATTATCAACATCAAAAGCTTATGTATTAATGTGTGAATTATTACAGTTATTAACATGCATTTAACCCTCTGGGGACCAGAGTGTTTTTGGGGCCCTTGGGATGTTTTGACATGCACTGACATTTGTGCTTTTTTCAGTTATTTATAAACATGTTAATGGCAAAGGTGTAAATTCACTCTATATAGCACAAACTTGGGTACCATGATATCTGAGCAACATGTATGTACATGTTTGTATTTTTAATAGAATAATGTTTATGCGTGGTTATTGAAAAAAAATAAAAATGAAAGTTGCTGAAATAAGACCACAAAACACATATTGATTATTTCTTCACAAGACTTTTGAAAATTGTATCACATAGCCTAGAATATTTGCTCCAAAACTATGTGAGAATCATCCTGACTACTCATTCAGATAAGTCAATAAAGTCTTTTACATTTTTAATGATGTGTTTTGTTTGAGAAAGCTTTATGCAGGAGGCGTGATCTCTCATTAATATGTATGGCATTTCGCACCTGAGAAAGACAAAGACCCTCCTCATAATGGCCCTATTAGGTGCTATCAGGCCATATCATTACAGGAGCCTTGCACAAAGAATGAGGAGATTTAAAAAAGAATGGCTTTTAGATTGTTTGGATTTATATAAGGAAAATACAGGGTGCATACGTCTGGACACTTCTATCACACACCCTTCACCATATAGACATGGTTTTATTTCAGTTCAAAGTTCAAAGTTAGAGTTGGAAACATCTTGAAAAGAAAATTGTCTTTCTCCATAAATGTCTTAGTTTGATCATACATATTTCAAAGTTGAGGATTCATTATTTTGATATAGCTTGAACAAACACTATAACATCTTAGTTGATTAGTTTATAGACAAAACATACTATATATTTAACATATGAGCAGAAACTCCTAAAAAAAGCTTATTTGATGTCTATTTTAGAGTAAAAACTTTATCCAAAACGAGTCAACGAAAAGTTATTTAGTCTGTAACAGTGCGTATCTGTGCCTTCATTCATTCATTCATTCACACACACACACACACACACAAACATGATTCACATTTAACAGTACGCTATTTTTCCGTTTACAGACACTACATTATTCTATATCGCGATTAGAACAAAGCACTTGCAAAAAACACTTCTCAGCTGAATCTGTTCATCCTCGAAGTGAAAATAAACCCAGTGGTAAATGTCCCAGGATTGTTCCTCATATAGCCGCGCAAGACGACAGTAGATTAATCTGACTAAAAAATAATGTGTGTTTTCAGAGTTTATGGGCGTTAACGCGTCTCAATGTGTTGCTTCACATATTTGCGTTTGAATAGCGCGTGCTCTCCGTGGGCGTGTCACATTACCAGAGATAATCAGCTGAGCGAACGATAATGAGACGGGCTGACACGTCTCTCTTTTTATATAGATGACATAAACGGAGAATAATAATTTTAGTTTTGAATCGGATCATTTAAAAGTACAAACTCAAATGATTTAAAAGATATATTGCTTATGGCTGGGTGAATAGTATTAGCTGAGTTGTGTTGAAGATTAGAGACGTGCTCCAGAAAAAAAGTTCACGGTGACCGAGAGGCAGAACGCACACCCTGTTTATTTTCTTTATTTTACAAAAGCACAATATTTTATTTCGATTGTATGTGGGCACATAAAAAAGTAGACATTTAACAGATTATTTTCTCATATTTCTTAACTCTATATGAACAGAAATGATGGTAGTACTTTAAGTCTATTTTTCTGCTATGTGAAAAAAAACGAGCAAAACGCGCAGGCGCGTTTCTGGTCCCCAGAGGGTTAATGTCCTCTTGCAGGCTGCCACAAGTGTTTGAAGACCTTCAGCAAGAAAGAGTTTGGTGCTAAAACAGATTACTCTGGATTTGAGCGGTCTTCATGGGAGTCACGCACGTCCAAAGATCACATACACTATGCTGGATTATCCAAGAGGGCAAGGACCAAGGCAGAACAGAAAACAATTGAACACAAGTATGGAGCTAGATGGTCAGAACTTTTCCGTTTGAGTTACTATGATGCCATCAGATTTGTCGTCATAGATCCAATGCACAACCTTCTCCTTGGTACGGCAAGACATGTGTTCCAAACTTTGGACAGAACTAGGAATTTTATCAACAAAGAGCCTTGATGACCTTCAAACAAGAGTGGAAAACATCAAAGTACCTTATGAGGTTGGAAGAATTCCCTTACGAATTTCCTCTGGCTTTACAGGATTTACTGCAGATCAGTGGAAAAACTGGACAACCATTTACTCCCTGTTTTGTCTGAAAGGGCTTATCAACAACAGCCACTATGATATGTGGTTTGACTTTGTGCAGGCTTGTATCATACTCTGCTCCAGAGTCATATCCGTCAATAGACTGGAAGTAGCAGACAGATACCTGCAGACATTTCTTTCAAAATGTGTTAAACTGTTTGGCCCATTGCACTGCACCCCCAACATGCATTTACATCTCCATTTGAAGGAGTGCATGTTGGACTACGGACCAGTTTATTCATTCTGGTGTTTTTCATTTGAGCGTTTCAATGGAATACTGGGAAAGTTTAATCACAACAATAGGACAATCGAAGTCCAGATTATGAGGCAATTTCTGCGGAGTCAACATCTTAGTATGCCATGGACATGCAAATATGGTGCTGAAATTGCCAGTATTTTACATGGACAAATGATTGGGACTTTGTCACGCGATGACACAACTGATGAGCTTTATGTAAAGCACTGTATTTTGGTGTCGGCAGAAACACTTCTCTTGGAAAACTGTACAGTGGTGCCTCTGTCTCCATTCCACCAGACAATCTTGGATGAGCTTGACAGACATGCAATGGTGACAATGTATCATCAGATGTACCCTGAAAACTGTATCACTGACATTGACTGCTTTGCCATGACATGCAAAAGGGTAACATATCAGAATGTAACTTACTCCATAGATGGATCCAGAGCAGAAAGGTCAGCATATGTATATGCTAAGTGGTGTGGAAACACTAACAGTTTTGAGGAACCCATCCTTGACCCTTTAGCAGAACCACGGCCAGCCATTATAAAGCAGTTCATAGTTGTCAATGTTGTGTCAAAGTGTATTACATTTAAACATGTCATTGCACAAGTTTCCTGGCTTAATCCTCACCCAGACAGACATTTTTATGGAAAGCCAGTAGAAGTTTGGAGCTTGCAGGGAACAGACACCTCATACCCAGCATCATTTTTCCCTGTTGAGCGCATTGCTGGAAGATGTGTGGTAAACGCATCTACTGTCCATTTAAGCAAGACAGTAGAAAAGGTGACTGTTGTTATGCCACTCTGCACAGTGGTTGAGATTTAGATAATGTATGGGGCAATGTTCCTATTCATGAGTGGAGGATTTACCTTAATAATCCACAGTGACTTTTTGTAATATGTGTACAAGTTTTTAATATGTGATTAAACAAGAAACCTTGAATGCCCTTGATTTGAACCTATTTTGGATACCGTAAAACTTCAAATAATAGCCAAGGCTTTTATTTTTCCAAATCGCCGAACTGCACCGGCTTGTATTTGAGACAGGCGTCTATATGAGACAGGCTTTTAATTTAGTGTTGAGATGTTGTTCATTGAAGCCTAGATAACGATTCAAATAGCATAGGCTGATAGACGGAAAGCATGACAGTAGGAGGTTACTACATTATATTACGTTTTATTTCTAATTTGAATGTGTTTAACAAATTTAATGTAAGAATCAAGGGGGTCTCACACCGGACGAGAAGCGCATCTAGGACAGCTTGAGGTATTGCACACCGATCGCGCTGTAGCAATAATCAGATTCTCAGGTCTGCCATTCTTTCTCCAAAACTGCTGGTTTTGCATTCTTTTAATTCAGAGACTATGACAAAAGTAGGTGTCCTGGGACTGTTGATTAGATTACTGAGTCACTCACAAAGCCCCTCTGTTTGTAATTTGCCACACGAAGCGGATGGTGCCTGGACTTGATTGAATTACTGATACTGATGCGCTCATGAGACTTTGTCTCTGATTAGTGAACAAACGAACGGCTATCAGCACATATGACTCTTCACAATTAAGCTAAAGATCCAGTGACTCCCCCCTGGGTTTTTTCGCTTACACACACAGAAGAGAATTGTGCAATTAGACAACTGGCCATTGTAGCAGTTGTTAAACTCATCAAATTCGAAGCACACACGCTCACACGGGACTGGTCGCGAGTTCACCCCCGTCACCATCGGTCAATGAACTCTGAACATACACACACACACACACATACACGAACTGGACTCGATCACAAATTCACCGCGTGACCGACGCTGGTTGAACTTCTGAATACCCATATACACACAAGAAACACTCTGAACACATGGGATCAAAAATCCCCTTTTGTGTGTATAAAATGTTTTGTGGTTGTGTTTTCATGATTCCCTTGTTACCAAATCTGCATAACTGTAAGTTTATAATATGTAATCAGACTTGATAGGCGTTTAATCACGAAAAATCATGTATCGTAATCTTACTAACGTATAACTCTATCGTGCGCGATATCGTTGTAATCAGAATAATCAAAGAAGATTGAATCAGCAACTCAAAATTTAATATGCTGCATGCTTTTATTAATACCTAGTCTAGAAGTATATTGTTACTAAATTTTTATCTGCTATGCACATGACCCGGAAGGCGTGTACTCCATAACCACAAGGTTTGCCGACCCGCTTCCTCCCAAACGATAGGATCAGACACGTGAGAAAGGCGTGTCTCGAGCTCCTTCAAAACACACCGCCACACTCTCCTCGGCAGTCTTCTAAGCCAGAGAGAGAAATTCCAAATTTCCTACAAACTCCAGCCGGAGTTCTGCCTATTCTTCATCGTCGTTTTCCTACTTTGTTTTAATCTAAGTTTTCTTTTATTTGATCTACCTCAGTTTGATAGTTGACTTCGGTCAGGGTATTCACGAAGGAAACAAGCCTAAGATTTATCGTTTCTCGTACGGGCCGCAGCTGAAGCAATCGCAAACATCTGCCTCCTATCGGAAGACGCTCCATACACTCCAGCTCCCGATCAGCCTTTGTCACACAGCCGCACACAAAAGGGGACCGTTTAAAGCACGTAACGTACAAATCTCAATTAAGTGCTGCTTAAGGTTGTTTAGATTAATTTAGAAACCTTTGGGTCTCGTGGTTTGAACTGTTTTTAAACTGTGCTCTCTCTCTCTCTCTCTCTCTCTCTCTCTCTCTCTCTCTCTCTCTCTCTCTCTCTCCTCTCTCTCTCTCACTCACTCTAACCTTCTCTCTCCATATACGTCGTATTGCAATCGTTTGTTAATTGTTTGTTTTGATATGCATATTATTTACTCCTGCGTGATTTTAAGTAGTCTATGTAATCTTTAGTATTGTGTTATTAAATTCCATAATCCTTTGAATTGAATCTGTCTCATTGTCCTATATGCTTTGAAGTCTCTGTAGATGTCAAAGATCTGTAAAGCTACCAGCACTACCTCGGTTAACTATTTTAAACATCTGAAAGTGCCGTATACGAGAAGATATTTCCTTGTGGCCACAGGAAAATATTCACTCGGTATATAGGCAGATAATCTTGTGATATAAGGAAGTTTTCGGCTCCGGTCCGCAGGACGGACAGGGTGCACGACAAACTAAGTTAGAATCACATGAAAATGTACCTTTATAATCGATCCTGTTTACCGACCCATATTAATAATCACTACGAGCAATCGTGTTGATTATTCATATGTGGTGAGGTTTAGTCCATTCCCTATTTGGGATAATTCGATTTATGTATGCGATTACATATTCATTATCTAATGAATAATATTCCCCATTTGAGTTAATAATTTCCCCAAACAATCTCAATGTTGCTACAGCGCACTTTCTCATTTTATGGCCAGGAATTTTTTTTATGTTATATTATGAAATAAAGATAATGTCTTTACTATGTTATGATTGTACTGTACAATTAAAAACGATCGTTAATAAGTCTGCAGTCTGAACACTTTGACTCAGACCGTCGGTTAACTGAATAAATTGAGAATATCATTATACTTCGAGTTGTCAAAGACGCGGCGCGGCGCTTCTTGTCTGGTGTGAATGAAGGCTATAAACAACTGCAATAATGTGATACTGACCCTATTCATCACTATCATCATAACCGCGATCCTCAACTACAAGTTCATTGGTGAATTCCTCCTCCACTTCCCCCTCTCCGGCTTCCGCTAACAGCTCCGCCCAGATGCGCAGGGCTCTCTTGCGTGCACAATCTGCACAATAAAACTGGCTTAAACAGACGATCTGATGGGTTTTAGAAGATTAAATACAACCCGAAACTAAAAAACAGACCAGGGGCTCGTTCTTCGTACGTTGCTTAAAACATCCGAGATCAAATGAGACATCCAAGATGATATCATCGTGCTAATCATGATCCGGCTAATTGGGTTCTTCGAACACACCTGTTGTTTATGATTAGTATCGCTGGATTGAGTTATCTGAGATAATTGCGCGTTCATGCGCTGGGTTAAAAGGGGATATGTATCGATAGTAGAAACATTGATCAGCAACGCTGCTATTGGCTGCTCACCGTGGCCAAAGAGCGCGCTCAGTTTTTTTCTCCACAGAAGAGCAAGAGTTATTGCTTGAAGGATATGCAGAATTTGAAAACTTAATTAAAACGCCAGGGAACACCTTAAAGTGTGCAAAAGCCAAGAGAGAGGGCTGGCAAAACGTAGCAGACAAATTAAGTTTGTAGTTAGATGTTTTTATCACTTATTACAGTATATATTTTTATATTTTAATAATTTCTAAATAATTAATAACTTTGTTCATTGTAATGTCAGAGTCACCACCCACTACTACAACATGGGAACAAGTAAAAGTGAAGTACTAGAATATTCTACATAATAGTAATTTGTAGCCTACTAACTAATCTCTTTTAAAAAGGCACTGTTAATAAATGTTTGCCTGTTATAAAAGCAACCAAGAAAAAGGCTGAGAAAAAAACAACGAAAAAACAAACAAACAGGTGGTGGTCCTGCACCCCCACATTATACCCAGGCAGAAGAGCTGCCCTTGGGTTGAGTGTGAACCTTGTGGAGGGCATCCCTGGGTTCAGCTCTTCCTCAGACCCACAGCCAGAGGCCAGGAGCAGAACACCTTCACTGCTGGGAAATGAACTTTAAATGATCCTACACTGTAAAATAATTTGTTGCTGCATTAAATTAAGTAGGCCTATAATCCAAATGGCTGTCCAGTCATATCAGCTGTTAAACCTTGAGTAGCAATGAATTGCTTTGACTTGTGAAAGTGAGTCATGAGTGACTGTGAAACTACATAGTTAATGTAAAAAATATATGTTGCCTTGAGTTATTGATCACATTTCCCCCCAGTGTACTTCATTGTAATGAAATTGTGTTTTCCTCTTTTGTGCAGTATTAAACAATACACCAACACTTGTATGTGTTCCCAAGTATATGCAGTAAGTGGACTTTTTCTAATGTTACATCAAAAGGGAAGAAAGTAGCTAAACACTTTGTAATGGCCCTTTTTCCCCCAATGCACAGGACAGTGAAGAAACCCTCTCAGGTATCTTAAAGTGCATAAATAACTTTACTTAATTTACACTTGAGTACCTATTATTTCTAATATGAGTTGCAGGAGTCCACATCTACAGAAGAGCAGTGATGCAGAGGTGGGCAGTGTTGTACTTTTCCTTTTAATTTTTGATGCATGAGCCATGTGTTTGACAGGTGTACCCCTACCCCTAGAAAACAGTATTTTGAAAAAACTTGACAACTTAAAAAAACAAAACAAAAAAAAAACTGGCACTAGAGATAGAGTTGCTTCATAGGAACTTCAGAGTAAGTGCTAATATATTATTTCACACAGAGTACAATATATATTATTTGCAGGCAAAAGATGACTTGATCACTGGCTTTTCTTTACAAAGAACAATTAAAATAAAAATCAAGGAACTAAGCATATTTGTCTTGTCTTGTATTAAACATTTAATGAAATGTTTTATATTTTTTCTGATGGTGCAATGTTGTGTAATATGGCACATGTCACAGGCCATGTCAGGTGCAACCCTCAGACTTTTCAGACACTTTAGTTGGCTAAAGTTCACTTCATTGTGTGCCCTTGTCCTGGCTAGAGCTGCATTGCAACTGGTCTGGGGTTTGGGTCAGGGAATGGGGTCATAAAACACCTGTCTCCAAGCAGGATCCTGTTGTAATCACCTGTTTAATGGAAAAATTCAGTTCTGTTAGGATAAGCATGTCGGCCTATGTAATACAGTGAGCTTGATATTTATATTTTTCCTTACCATGTTCAAATAATGTGCATAAATCTCTGAAAATTCTTGAGTCATGCACAGATCCATATTTGTGATATGGAACTAGTCACACACCATCTAAGAGATTTTAGTCAGTCAACTGCCTTTTTAAAATTTGATATAATACTAATCTTAGTATTATATCAAATTTTAAATAATACTAATCTTAGTATTATATCAAATTTTAAAAAGGCAGTTGAATCTGGATAAGAATCGCAATAGTGACTTGCCTGCTATTAAAGCCCGACTCCGACGAGTCGAACATTTATGCGTTTCCAACAAATTAATGATGTAAACGACATCCTCACGAGTCATGAGAAAAATGATATCTCTCAAAAAATACACTATCGCGCTGCGCTATGGACTTCCCGTATCACCTCCGCTTATGAAGCCGTGATCCAATCCTGTTTACATGAAATAAGCCTGCTCGCGAGCAGGTTCAAGCTGGCGCACCTGTTGCTATGACAGCAAGTCCAGGATGAGCGTCGAAGAACCAAACGATCCAAGATCATGCCAAATCGCCAACAATCAAATCCAGCTAACTGAGTTAGCGACGTACGAAGAACAGGCCCCAGGCCTCTATTTGAGACCGGCCTTTATTTATCCAAACTAGGGATGCACCGAATCCAGATTTGTGGGGTTCGGCCGAATACCGAATCCACTGGTTAAGATTCTGCCGAATCCGAAACCGAATTACCGAATCCTACTCTCATCCTCAGTCCATTAACACAGTAAACACATTAATGAAGTAAACAAAGTGGATTTTTCATTTTATTTTATTACTGTAAATAATAAACACTACTTTTACTTTTATAACTGAAAAAAAAAGAAAAAGAAAAAGAATAAGCAACATTATGCATTTGAACAGCGGTGATGTTGTGTAGCCTATTGTTTAGAGTCCTTGCCACCATGAGACAAATCAGCATTGCAAATTGAACATGTAGCTCGACTTGAATTGCCTTCTTTTCACTGAAAGTACTGCCAAACAACACTTTTTCTGCTCACGAGTTCCATTTTCACTTTCTCACAGCCTACTGCATTCGAACGGTCCACCTACTGTAACGAGTGGAAATAAGGTGTGGCCCCTTTAAGAGCTGCACGCTCCCTGTTGAACTGTCTGCAATCCGTATTGTATGTGCCGTGCGCCTCGAACACATGCCCATGTATGCGGGTTATTTCTGTTTGATGCTAATTTTTACCTTATTTTGTTAAGTAACGCTGTGGATGGTAGAACGTGTGACAGACAGTTACACAAGTTCGATTGTGGAATAAAGTGCGAGTTGTGAGATGCCAATCGCCTCCATGAGTCTGTCTGGCCTCTGCAATAACTATAGCTGTGAGCTATCCCTATTTTTCTTCCTGACACAACGCGCCACTACAGGCTTGTTCGACTTGAACCGGCGCTGCACAGACAGATCAGTTTATGACATCAAAGTACCGCGAGAGCAATTCAAAAGCATAAGGAGCCGTCTGCTCTCTATTCGTTCACGCGGTACTTTGATGTCATTCACTGATCGGTGACTTCGACAAGCGTAGTGCAAGCCTAGGGTTCCGTTCGGTGGAAAACAATTCTGAGGTTCGGCAGAAACCGAACCCCGTTAAAAAGCCCAATATTCGGCCGAATCCGAATCCTGGATTCGGTGCATCCCTAATCCAAACCTGTCGCCACACCAGGCGTGTAAAAGAGACAGGTGTCTATTTGGTACTCAGCTATTATTTGAAGTTTTACGGTAACTGTGACCTGGGTGACTTATAACCTTTCCAGACAATACGTCATTAAACTTTCATCATTGCCTGAATTTTACAGTACATTAAATGTCATGATGCAAAATAAAGAATGATTTATTGTTAATTTAATCTTGGTCAAATGTTTCCTCTGTATTATATTTCATGTGTAGTCACATATTTGATGGAAAATATTACAAAAAATTATTTAAAATGAAAGAAAATGAAAATAAGTTACTTTAGTTAAAAATGTTGTAGTCACTTGCATGAACAAATCATTGTTAAAATGTAAGCATCTGGTTACAGAAAGGTAATCACACCTCGACCACTGCTAACTTACTTGATTTGCATTTGTATGGCTCACAGCGATTTCATTTACATGTGAAAGCCTCCCCTAGACCTGGGGGTAGGGGGGTCATGGGGGCAACACTGACAAACAAAGCCCACGTCAATTCCTGGCAGTTCCTGACAGTTTTTGGTGCTGACCAAAAATTCCCGTTAATAGCCATTAACCTCAACTTCCACAACAATTTTATGTGCCATTAACTGCCAAAAATCCCACTTTTCATGCAGTGAGATTGAGTCCCTCCTTCTGACTTTGTTCTGCTCTTTTCCATTGCTTCCTCAGCTGTCTCCTTTCTCTAACTAACCCTTCAATTTTCTGCTGCCGTCTAGACATTCCAGGAGTAGTTTGTACTTTTTCCTTCCTTTTTTCCACACCAAACCTCTCACTTCCATATGCGTAAATGATGTCCCCAAATTTATCCAGCTTCTTTTCAACTGTACCAGTTAATCTTTCCAATGCAAAGCATAGATCTGTGTTTACCGTGTCCCATGCAGTTTTCTCACAAGCTCTTGGCCATCTAACTCCAGGCCTATGCCCGTTGAGGTTCTTTTCTCTCTTATGCTGGTTAGCCTGACCGGGTTCACAAGTATGAATATGTTCATCACTAACTGTGCAAGCCCTCCTTTCGTCAATGACAGGGGTGCTGATATCCTGCGAGCTGTGGTTTGCTTCCTGTCGCTGGATTTCATTCGACTGACTTGACTGACTTCGTAAGAAGTACTGATCAATGCGAGGCCCTTGTCCCTTCTCCCTCAAGCATTTCATTTTCCCTTGATGAACCTTCAAACCCCTGACCGTTGTCGCCTTGCTCCAGCCACAGACACAAACTTGGAGTTCAATGACTTTACTAACTGCAGATCTTGAACTGGTCTTACTCTCCATACTCATATCCATTTCCATTCCTAAGTCGTTAACCATGTTGTCCAACATTGAGTCATCTTCCGCCCCCGCTCTCGCAGACTCTAGGGGTATTTTTCTCTTTAATTTCTCAGAAGCCTTGGGCGGGTGTCTCCAGCATCCTGTAAACATGGAGCTGGATACTGCCGACAAGGGTAGCTAACCCTTACCAGCCCCATTGGGGTCTCTTTCCTCCTGTCAGCTGTCTCTCCAGGCTGTCACAAGGTCTTTCCCTTGTTGCCAGCAGCACTATTCACCGCAGTCACTGGATGTATCCAGATCTTCATGATTTCCATTACACGAGAGTAGATGTTAAAACTTCATGCTGATTTGTACTCGGCTTTCGCCAAGATAAGCAAAACTAAGACGTAGCTTTACAGTAAACTATGCTTCTCCATCCATTTACGCTTCTTTCCATATGGTGGTGTGACTCCCCTTCTGTCCAGCATTAACGGCTGCAGTGTACTTGGCGCGTCAGCACACGCGACGGCTGCAACTACAGGACCAGCACGACAACCGTCTGGATTGAGCCGAGTAGGGGACATCTCTAGGGTCTTCAAGTGGGCACCTTCCGTCCTCAGTGTTTCGTCGACTAGCCCACGACATCTCAAGAGGGCTCGACAGTGACTCTGGCGTCCCAGAGTCACCCCCCTCCGTCCCCCACTCAACTCAGCCCAGCTTACTGACCTCTACATCCCTCCTGCTGCTGAGACCTAACCACAATCTCACAATCTCTCCGCAACCCGACCATACGCGCCAACCCGTTTGACTAAGGCTGTCGACCCCCACTGGTGCGTTAATATGCAGTTTCAGTGGACAACGGTTCCGTATGGCATACCACCTACCACAAAACACAATATCTGCCCAACCACCCGTCATTCACGCAATATCCACAGGAACGTATACAAATAAACCAACAGACTCTTCAAGTTTTCAAGAATTCTACGAAACTGTAGCGTGGCGGCCTGCACACAGCCAGCTAGAATCTTTCCGTCTCAACCACAGCCAGTTGCTGCTCCTTTCTGCTGCTTCAGATAAGTTCTTTACTGTGCGACGCAACTCTTGGCCGCTGAATCCGATGTCTCTGAGGAACCGGGTTGTAGAGTGTGCCATAAAACCTCGACAACCCACTTCCACTGGATAAACCTGGACTCTCAATCCTCGCTGTTCTGCTTCAGTGGCCAGATGAGCATACCGCAGTTTCTTCCTCTCATATGCCTCATCTACCGCATCCTCCCATGCCACTGTTAACTCTATCAGTTGAACAATGCGTGCTGATCCAGTCCGAAAAATTTGATTCATTCATTGCTATAGGAGAGGAAGAATTTTCTAAACTTGTTAAATCATCTAAATCGACAACATGTATGTTAGACCCTATACCGACTAAACTATTGAAAGAGATGCTTCCAGAGGTCATAGATCCTCTTCTTAATATCATTAATGCATCTTTGTCATTAGGGTACGTACCAAAAAGTTTTAAGCTGGCTATGATTAAACCACATGTTAAAAAACCGCAACTTGATCCTACAGATTTAGTCAATTACAGGCCGACCGCGAATCTACCTTTTCTGTCAAAGATACAAGAAAAGGCAGTTTTTTCACAACTATGTTCCTTTTTAGTGCCTAGTGCTGCATTTGACACTATCGACCACAACATTCTTTTAAATAGACTCCTGTGTAAACATTGTGTTGGCATTAGTGGAGTTGCATTAGCATGGTTTAAATCATACTTATCTGACCGTTATCAGTTTGTAGCAGTAAATGAAGAGATGTCTTATCGATCACAAGTTCAGTATGGCGTACCACAAGGCTCAGTACTAGGACCGTTGCTGTTCACTCTGTACATGCTACCATTAAGAGATATTATTAGGAAGCATGGCATTAGTTTTCACTGTTATGCTGATGATACTCAGCTGTATATTTCTTCAAGCCCTGACGAAACTTACCAATCCACAAAATTAACGGAATGCATAACTGATATACAAAATTGGATGACTAGTATTTTCCTACTACTAAATTCTGAAAAAACAGAGATGTTGACCCAGGAACCAGGGTGTGCTCTTAACGCATTATAGTCCTTCACGTCTATTGCGATCTCAAAATTCTGGCCAGTTGATAATACCTAGAATACCTAAATCGACTGCTGGCGGTAGATCCTTTTCCAATTTACCACCAAAACTTTGGAACAGTCTTCCTAACATGGTCCGGGAAGCAGACACAGTCGGTTCAAATCTAGTCTAAAAACACATCTCTTTGGCTTAGCATACACATAACACACTATAGTCTTCTGTAATTCAATGTTAGGCTGCATAGTTTAGATCAGCCGGAACCGGGAACACTCCCCATATTTCCTGATGTACTCGTTACACCATAAGAAGGATGGCGTCTACGCTAATGCTAGTCTCTCTGTTTATTCGATGTTTGCCGCAGTCCGCCGGATCCAGGCCGTATCCAGATCTGATGAAGGACCTTCGCCTGGACACGACGACACCGTAGTCCTGAAGTGTCAACCAGTCCCTTCCCTGTTACTGAAGTCAGCCGGATCCCGGCCGTATCCAGTGTCAGTGGTGATCTAGAAAATTTTACGGGGGGGGGCAAAGGGGTGGCAAGAGGTCTTGGCAGGGTGGCATGGGGTAGACGGTACATGGAAATCACTATATGTAAATTGCTTTAGCAAAACAAACACAAAAACACAGTAGTTATAGTTTAATCATGACCTTACACACTACAAAGGTTTTTAACACAACAGGAATAAGCCCAGTGCAGTGTACAAACATAACAAAACTGTGCATCTTTAAAAAAAAAATAAAAGTATAAAAAGCACAATAATTGTGTCCAAGATGCAGTGGACTACAAGTAAAGAACAGCGGGCAATACTAAAGTTATTATTATTATTAAAAACGTATAATTATAGTCTACAAATTACCCATGATCACCCATCTTTTTAGTAAAGCTTAAGGCGACGGTTGTTGTGCTTTGCAGCAAAACGTTTTACAAACAAATCTAAATCTAGTGCTTTTGCACGCTGTTTCTCAATACTGAGAACCAGAGATGCTCACGAGTCTCTGAACTAGAGTCCACGTCAAGTCTCAAATCTCTGAACTAGAGTCCAAGTCAAGTCTCAAGTCTCTGAACTAGAGTCCAAGTCAAGTCTCAAGTCTTTGAGCTAGAGTCCAAGTCAAGTCTCAAGTCTCTGAACTAGAGTCCAAGTCAAGTCTCAAGTCTCTGAACTAGAGTCCAAGTCAAGTCTCAAGTCTCTTGTGGTTATAATAAGTGTTGCATCACGTACAGCGACCCATCCAGGCTGCTTAGAACACTTCATAGCTATATATAAGGAATTCAAAGCATGTAATGTTATTATGACTCCTTTATCTATTAGCATACAGTATCAGCTTTGATTTAGGTATATAATCAGTGTAAACAGGCTATTTCAACATGACAAAAACACCAAGAATGCTTTACTTTTAAGTTAATATCTGCATCTGTAAAAATTGAGGTTCTGAAGAAAAAAGACTCTCATGTCTGTTGCTGAATTATAATGAAAGGCCTTGGCTCCTATTGTGCTGGCTCTGTGGAGCTGGAGCCATAAGACCAAATATAGAAAATGTTATAGCCTACCTCACAGCACCAAAATTGACATAGTGCAAAACATCACAGTGTAGCTAAATGCAAAACACTATTGGAACCAAATGATGTGAAATACATGGTTCCTCATACGTTTATATATTTGTGGCGGCCCGCCACAATATCAACATTGGCTGACCGCCACACAATTTTTTTATTTATTTTTTATTTTTTTTTATTTTTACTAAGCCTATTTAAAATCGTATTTGATTGCAGAGCGCCGTAGCGCATTCGCGCCGCACTACCTCTCGCACGTCTCTCTCTCTCTCTCGTTCACCCATACCTCTCGCGCTCTCTCTCCCTCATGGAACACCTTGAGGTGCACGCGCGCAGATACCGCATATTTTGCATTGAGCGCTTTTATTTTTTACTTTTATTTGCTTGTTTGAAGTTTTTAAACCCAAAGCTTACGATGAATGGCACAGCAGCGGCCGGTGCAGTCGACATGTTTGTTTGTTGTCCTCTCATGTGTGGCCACGCGCACGTAGTACGTGTTATGTAGGCAGGTTTAGGTAACAGGTCGGAGGGAGGGGAATAACAGAGAGCTCATCAGACGTTTCCTAAAAATAAACATTGTTCACGAGTCCCGCAGCTCGAGTCCGAGTCGAGTCTGAAGTCTTTCGAGGACGAGTCTCAAGTCGAGTCTGAAGTCACTGTGTGTGCGACTTAAGTCGCACTCGAGTCCGAGTCTCAAACTCGAGTCCCCATCTCTGCTGAGAACAGCCAGATTTCTCAGACGGTCATCTGCCATGGTTGAGCGCAGGTGAGTTTTTACAAGCTTTAAAGTTGAAAAGCTTCGCTCACACCCAGCTGTACTCACTGGCAAAACAATAGTGATCTTGCACTGGCGAAAGAGCTCAAAGAAAACCTCTTTTAAAGGCACCAAGAACGTCACAAACTCAGTCAGACTGGACGGGTTTACTTTGCCATTTGCTCTGTTTCTTTCAAGAAGTCTTTTTGCCTGGTGTATCTCAGTTTTCAAGTCTTGCAAGTCAGAGCCATATTCCTCAGCCACTAACAAAACTAATTCTTCCTTTAAGAAGTCATTGTTTGATGGGTTTAAAGCTTGTATACCCCTCATTATCTTGCTGCTAGAGTTTGAAAAGCGCCTGTCCACTTCACTGATCATTGAGTCTGTGATGGGAATGAATATACCTATTCTAAAGGCATCTTTGCTGTCAACATGTGTTTGCTGTCCAAGTGTAGATGTTACAAGAGTATCATGTAGTCTCCTAGAAGTGTGTTTGGTTCTTTTTGATTTGACAATGGTAGAAATTTTGCAACCATTGCATATGTCAATTGCTAGACTCCACAGGTCATTAAAGCTCTCCTCTTTGCGATAATCTTCCAATGTCTGTCTGAGGGTTTCAGTAAGGTCAACTGCTTTGGTAAGGTCCACATTAGTTGACTGGAGCATCTCAGATAAAAACTTGGTTTCACCTAGCACTTTTCTGAAGACTGCAAGGAGCCCTATGAAATTAAAATCAATTTGAGAATGTAGTCCTCTTGCGTCTACAGCTCTGTGAATTGGCCTCATCTGAAATTTCATCCAGCACTCTTATTACTGCAGGCAGCCTGTCCATAAGGTTTCTACATGCAGCATAGCGACAGGCCCATCTAGTGTCACTTAGCCTTGGAAGTTCTCGTGGTGCGTTCACTACGTCACGGGTGTTCAGCAGCAATAATTGAATGAACGAATGATTGATTCACTTTCCTGATTGAAGGACGGGCCAGTCCGGAGTTGAAACGTGGACCAGTAAAAATTCCCAAAATCCAGTAATGAATGAATACGGGCTATAAGCAGGAGCGAGTACTAGTTTTAGCATGTGGTCTCGTCAGGAGAGATGCGCCACCGGTAAGCTGCTGTTTCTATCCATTGAGCTGCGGGTTTAAGTTTGTTTGTTTGCGCTACCGCTGTACTGCCGCTGTATATGTGCGCGACTTGTATCCCTGATAACTGTTAGTTTGGTCACGCTGATAAAACCTTGTTTGCGGCCTGATGTTTAACGTTGTCGGCTTTATAGTATCTGTGGTTATATTTGAAGTGAATGTTTTGGATTTGGAGCGTTTCACTGTCACATGAGTTACTTCCTGTTTGCGGTGCCGGATGGGTAATGTAGTTAATCGCTTTACATTGATAATGGATTACTATGCTCAGCATTAAGACTTAAAACTACACTCACTGGTTTTACTTTGGGCCAACACACTGAGAACATCTTTTGTGGTTTTGGGCGACTGGTTTAATGTATAATATTGACATTGTTGTATATTTGGTGAGTGTTTAAACTGAATAACTAAACAAAGCATACACATTTTAAACACAGAAATGCAACAGTTTTACACAAAGTATATTATAATATTTATAGTATTGAATGTTGATTAAATTCCATAATATATTATTCCATAATGTTTATAATATTGAAATGTATATTTATTTATGTATTGTTCAGAATGTATGGTATATTATGTATGTGGTTATCAATATTGTCATTTACACCATTGTTTTTTTTATGTCTACAGGTTTATAACCTGTTATGTGTGGATTAATCAACTGTATGTGAAAAATTAATCCAAGTAAATAAAAAAAACACAACGAGTTATATTAACGTGTCCTCTCCTGATGCCCTGTTTGGTGGGGAGATTCTGAAAGAACCGAACACAGATGATAGAGGAGGACATTGGAGAGGAGGACACATCACATGAGCAGTCTTTTAGGATGGACCTGCTTGGATCTGAGGAGGAGTCTTACTCAGACCAAGATTCTGTTGAAACAGATCAGACCCCTAACCTTGGTGATAGTCTACGCAACTGGGCGTTAACTTTTGGAGTTTCCCTGGTGGCTCTTACAGCTCTTCTTGGCCTGCTGAGACTCCATCACCCTGACCTGCCAAAGGATGCCAGAACCCTCCTTAAGACCAGAATCACGTATAGCATAGAAAAAAAAATGTGAAGGACTCTATTACTATATTGGTATCCTGTCCTCCTTTAAGCAGAAGCTACGACAGGCATTTGAGCAGTTGCAGATGGCTGCACACTAAAAGTCCAAGTCAATATTGATGGATTGCCTTTATTCAAGAGTAGAGGGACTCAGGTGTAGCCAATTTTAGGATGTTTACTAAGTTTTCTAATTAAAGAACCTGTTGTGATTGCATTTTTCTGTGGACCATATAAACCAAAGCCAGCGGAAGTCTTTTTGGAAGATTTTGTTTCTGAGTTGAAAGAGTTGGAGAGTGGTGACTTTGATATGTGATAAATGTGCCCAGAAAGGAGAGTATCTATCTGGCAGAATGACCTTTCCCTTTGTCTCTTGCCCACTCAGGACAGATGAATCATTTGCCCAAAAACATAATGAAGAACATCACCAGGGCCCTAACCCTTTCCAGGGGTTGAATGTAGGGATGATATCTCAGTTTCCAGGTGATTATATGCATTCTGTTTGTTTAGGTGTCTTTAGGAAGCTTCTGAACATTTGGCTTAGAGGACCTCTCAGATTCCGTTTACCTGCTTCGATTGTTGACCGGATGTCTGACAGTTTAACAGGCTTGCGCAACTATATTCCTTTGGAATTTGCAAGAAAATCCAGAACATTGAGGAATAAATTGACAGGTGGAAGGCAACGGAATTAACCCTCTGGGGACGGCAAACGCGCCGGCGCGTTTTGCTGTTTTTTTTTTCACATAGCAGCAACAGACTTAAAATACTCCGTCATTTATGGTCATATAAATAAAATCAATACATGATTATAAACTATAGAGGGTCTTCTTTTTTTGTGTACACTCACATTAACATCAAAACCTTGTTTTTTTTTAAATAAATAAAATAAACAGGGTGCGCTTTCAGCTCACTCTGTCTCCGCAAAAATCTTTCTGAAACATGTCTAGAAAATTAACGGAAACTCAGCTAATACTTATCACACAAACATGAAACATACGTCTAAAGAACGCTTTAAATTTTTACTTTTAAATAAAACAATTCACATTTAAAACAAATATTCTCCTGCAGTGTAATCTGTATGAAACTAAAGAGAAGTACAGTTTCTCCTGTCTCAGCTCATTATCGGTAATTTGTTCACACCCACTCGCAGAGCGCGCTATTCATAAGATAATGTGTTGAGGCCATTTGCAAAATAGATAAACGCCCCCAGGCAAATGCGGTAAACTCTGTAAAAACACTATTTTTGAGTCAGATTAAGATTCGTCTTGCTATGAGGAATAATCCTGGGACATTTACCACAGAAGAGCTGGTTTATTTTCACTTCGAGGAGGAGCAACAGATTCAGCTGAGAAGTGTAAGTGTTTTATGCTTGTGCTTTGTTCTAATCGCGATATAGAATAACGTTAGTGTCTGTAAACGGAAAAATAGCATACTGTTTAAATGTGAATCATGTTTCTGTGTGTGTGTGTGTGTGTGTGTGTGTGTGTGTGTGTGTGTGTGTGTGTGTGTGTGTGTGAATGAATGAACGCACAGATACGCACTGTTACAGACGAAATAAAAGAACATTTCGTTGACTAATTTTGGATAAAGTTTTTCAAATCAAATAAGCATCAAATAAGCTTCAAAATAAAGACATCAAATAAGCTTTTGTTAGGAGTTTCTGCTCATATGTTAAATATATAGTATGTTTTGTCAATAAACCAATCAACTAAGATGTTTGTTCCAATGCAAGCTATATCAAAATAATGAATCCTCAACTTTGAAATATGTATGATCAAACTAAGACATAAGACACAAACTAAGACAGACGTATGCACCCTGTATTTTAAAGAAGAACATTTAATTATTTGCGATACATCATTCATTCACAAAGAATTCAGGGACATTATTCATGTCCCTAAAGGTTGGAGTTTTCCTCATTTTTTTAAATTAAGGCATTAAGATTTTTTATTCCTCTTTTTAGTCAACTTTAGCATGGGTGTGTTCACTTATTCTAAGCAGTGTGTGTGTGTGTGTGTGTGTGTGTATAATTAAAAAGCAATTTTAACCAGAAACCAGTCCTTTGTTGTGTATCTTTGGATTATGTTGTGTTGTAAATAAATCCAAACAATCTAAAAGCCATTCTTTTTTAAATCTCCTCATTCTTTTGTGCAAGGCTCCTCGTAATGGGGCCTGATAGCACCTAATAGGGCCATTATGGGAGGGTCTTTGGTGTGAAATGCCATACATATTAATGAGAGATAACGCCTCCTCGCATAAAGCTTTCTCAAACAAAACACGTCATACACATTCTAAAAGACTTTATTGACTTATCTGAATGAGTAGTCAGGATGATTCTCGCATAGTTTTGGAGCAAATATTCTAGACTATGTGATACAATTTTCAAAAGTCTTGTGAAGAAATAATCAATATGTGTTTTGTGGCCTTATTTCAGAAACTTTTATTTTTAAGTTTTTCAATAACTATGCATAAATAATATTCTCTCAGAAATACAAACATGTACATACATGTTGCTAACATATTATGGTAGCCCCGTTTGTGCTATATAGAGTGAATTTACACCTTTGCCATTAACATGTTTATAAATAACTGAAAAAAGCACAAATGCCAGTGCATGTCAAAACATCCCAAGGGCCCCAAAACCCCTTGGTCCCCAGAGGGTTAATGATGTTTTTGTTGTACATTGGACCTGTCATTCTGCCTTCATACTTGGACACAAATATTTACAAGAATTTTATGCTGCTGTTTTCCAGCATTGCCATTTTAGTCAGCCCAACCTTGTCCTCGATGCACTGGCAGTATGCCGAAAGATTGCTCCATATGTTTGTGACGCATTTTGGCGAAATATATGGCAAGGAGGCAATTGTGTACAATGTGCATTCACTAGTACACTTAGCCCAAGAGGTTAGACAGCATGGTTGTCTCGACAATATATCAGCTTTCTCGTATGAGAACCACTTGCAGAAACTTGTCAGAAAACCCCAACGCCCCCTCGCCCAAATGCTACGTCGATTGTCTGAGCAAAATCAACATAATCAAATCATTGACAGTCACAGAACACCGGTCTCTTTGAAAAAGCCACATTTTGTTGGACCAGTTCCAAATGAGCTTGCCTCTAGAAAGGTTAAAGGGCAGTACAGCCAAATGGTTTCTAACCAGTGGACTATCAAAGTCTCAACAGGAAACAATGTATTTGCCATTGCTGGTGACATTTGTAAGATTGACAATATTGTTGAGTGTCATGATGGCATCTATTTAGTTTATAGAAGGTTTTCTGATAAGTCAATCTTCTTTACCTATCCATTCAGTTCAGACTTTCTGAATATCTACAGTGTCTCAATTATCAGAACAATTCATGTACACTGTAAAAACTGGGAATGGCGTCAATTAATATTTAATAATCAAACATTAGTAACATATACATAATAAAAAAGACTATTTGTAGTTTGGAATCACACTGAGCTGACTTCAACAAATTCTAGTTATTTATTAATAACATTTTACTCAGTTTTGTTTGAATAAAATCAGCTGTGAATCGTTAAGTAGAATTTAATTATATTTTATGAGGAAAGTCAACGATGCAGAAAATTGGTAAATGTTACTCATTGGGAGGTCTTTGGATTTAATCACCTCACACTTCCGGTCCAGCTATTTTCAGCCACATGGATCGTCAACATTTCAGAGACTGCCATTTTCCCAAAGGTAAGACTTGTATAAGTTAATAATAATCTTACAAGGAGTTGCTGTAACAGTTAGCAGTTGAACATTGTTTTGCATTGCTGCAAGTTATCCAACATTCCAACTTTATTGGTTGAAAGTAAAAATAAAGATATGTTAACTTAATGTAAAGTAAGTGATTCTGCCTACTGTTTCGACTAAAAGCGTGGTAATTAATGACTGAAAAAGTAACCTAGTCGTTTAAATATCACACATTTTTTTTCAAAGTATAACGTTATAGATAATGGACTTTAAGATACCAGCTATGTTAATCTACTTTTGCCAATTTTCCTGGCATCGGCCTGCATCTCCACCCCTCCCCCACCCCAAGCTAGCTAACGTTAGTCTGTTTTGCGCACGCCTGGATGGTGTGCTAATCCCAAATTCACAGAGGCTCCATGTTAAGTAATGTTAGCCACGCAGTTTCAAGTCGCAATTCACGGTAACATACAATGAGGCACAACGGGAGATGGCAAAAAGTTTTTCTCTGTTGGAGTATGCATTGAAGCCGGTTTCAGCACGTGCTGACAGATTACACCGGCGAGCTACGTCTGAGGTCACTAAATTAGAGCATGATGTGGACTTGCGCTGCCAGAGAGAGGCATCGTCCGTCTGTTTGCAACAACAGATTTATCATTTAACACTATTATGTTAGCATTTCATGCTCAGTATATCCTCATTCTGTCATGAACGTGTCTCCACAAAACAGAGTAAATAACTAATTTAGGCGATTGACCTTCTTGTCGAATATATAACACCCTTGTAGGTTTAAAAGACAAATTATTAAAACGTCACATCACTGTATATTAGGAATTTTCTTTGTCAGGTTCACTCTTTATTCTTATTTGCATAGTACATGTTTCAGTGTTCTTAAGCTTTAATAATTACTGTTTGTTTAGTTACTCCTTATGTTTCCTCTTATGTATGTGTAAAATACAATTTCAAATTAAATCTAAGCTCATTTATCATTTCTTTTCAGATGCATGAAGAAACTTTGACTGAAATTTATCAACAGGTATGTATTTGACTTGTATGAAAAACACAAAAAGCTGTGATACCACATTTCACATGTTGATTATTACTATTTCTTGTATCAACATTTCCTGGTTAAAAGCAGATTACCTGCAGGTTTTTTTTCAATTATGTCCAAAACCTGTAGTTCCAACTTAAATTTGAAATTTAAACAGCAGAAAAAAATAGAAATACTGATAACATATGTCTCATAGACATACAATTAAGTTATGATAACACATTGTTTGTACATACTTTTTCACATCCTAGTTACCATTTAAGGGAATTTTATTACGTTGACACTAATTAAGCCAATTTTCTTTAAAACGGTTTATTGCAAAAATTAGATGTCAGACAAAAACTTAATATTTAACATATGTACCTGAAATCAAAGGTGTCCAATCTCTTACATGTCATGATCCATCATTTAATTATTAGACCTATTAGACTCGTTTAGCGCCAGTTATCACTCAGTTCTGTGTACTTACTGCTTAAAGGAATACGTTGAGGAACGGCTAGTCTGGCTCTGTCCAAAAAATTTGCCTACCAGCACATATAAAGCACACCGATTGACATGTTATGTCTTGTTTGTTTAATCCATACAAAATCCAAGGTGTAAAAATTGTGTGGTTTTATGGGAGTTCATATGCACTGTTAGTTGACACCGAAGACATTTTGTTTAGCAGTAATGTAAGCCACCTAGTGTTAAAAGTTGCAGCTTTAAGAATGTTTTATGTCATTAAATGATTTTTACATCATAAACTTGAATTATGTTTATGTTTGTCATTTCAGGCTCCAAGCAACCCTAGCATCAGCATGACCAGAGATGTTGTCATTCGGTGTTTGATGGTGTATCTGGGGGAATCCACAGATCACCTCTTAAAGGAGTATGATGTAAGTTGACGAACATGTTAAAATATAAAGAAGGTGATCTGTCTCATCTCTAGGGCTGGGTGTCGACAGCCAAATTGCTTCGACAAGTATTAAAAAGTGCCTGGTCCTTCTGTACCAAATTTGATAAGGAGTAAATCTCATCAGCCAAGCCAATATGCATGCAGCATGCTTGTACTACCAAGATCTACCAAGATGCTGCTCATTGGCTGGCTAAGGTTAACTAGATGTGTTAAATAGATGTGCACCAGGAAAAAGACAGTATACAGTACTCCCAGAGGGTCACTAGGTGACCAGCCTGTGTCAGTGAATGTAGAATAATATGTGTGCAATAGATCACAAAGTGCACAGACAAGTGCTGGGAAGAAATTCATTTCTGTAGCAATGAATGGATTTAATTTAGCCGATTTAACTGTGACTAAATTAAGACCATCATCTCTGGTGTCATTGAATTGTTTTCATGTGGTGGTCAGCTGATTAGATCCTTTTTAACTTACCTGGCATGAAAATATGCTTATGGAAGTACATTATCTCTGATTTTTTTCTGTGACTGAAGTAAATCATGTGCAACAGCCATGATAGCCACAGGTTTTCTTGTCCAAAGGGTTGAAAACAATTTGGGAGTTGTTGAATTAGAATCTTCTCCTTTGGTGGTGCAGTCTGAAATACCCAATGTTGTTGCTTTTTCAGGACGCTGATAAAGACAGTGTGTCACAGGACCTTGCTGTACAAAGGATTAAAATCTACAACATCAAGCCTACTACGCCAGAGGGTCCTGATGACATCGGTATCGTAGTAGAGGGCGTGAAAGTTCTGACTGCTCTGGGTAACTTTCCAAGGGCTTGCTCCATGGTCATTGGCTTGGCATATGCAGTGAATCTTGCCTATCCCAAGGAGCTCAGGTACACGCTTGAAGTCTTCCAGAAACTCCTCCTTGAGCTGGATTGTTCAAAGCTGTCCCCAAAAGTGAACAGCCTCAAGAATAAGCTACTAGCTTAAGAAAAGGGACCCTCGCAGAATGAAAGGGGACAATTAAGTCACTGTCAAAACTGTCACACGGTTACCCACTCACTGTGAAGGAACTGCAAACTGTTACTGAAGGAGACCTTTGGACTTTCTGATGAGTTCAGTCGTTAGTGTTCGGACTTGGAATTTGAAGATTACTTTACTCTTCATAAAAGTGACCAAATTAAACATAAAGGCACCATAAAGATTGTTCACGCTGCCCTGATTGTTCTTAACTTTCTTCCACTTGATGAATGTTTGGGCATTTTCTTTTTCAACTGTTAAGTAACTGAAAAATATTGATTTTCAGTGCAACATGGGGTTGTTCAGAAATATCAAACCAACCATACTCATTTGGCATTGTGTTTTTGAATTTATATTGCCACAGGCAGCTGTTATTGTACATTGTGATTCCTCTGTGTACACCAGGGGCAAATTTTACATCTTTTAATTGAGAAATTTGAACAAATTCATGTGATTGTTTAAGTGAGACCTATTTAAGCAAAAAGTAAAGTAAGGCTAATGGAATTACTTGACCTTATCCCAGGTTCCATGTGATATTTTAATCAATTACTATTAGCCGTTTGAATAACATAATGGCCCTGACGATTTCAATTGGCACATGTAATAAAATATTTTAAATGAAAATGTAAGAAAAATTTGTAGACTAAAAACTGGCATAATAACTGTCATGGTCATAATTTAAATGCAGTAACAGGACTAAACCTTAAATCACATCACAAATCACTGGAAAATTTAAGCCAATGATGTAGCAGAAATTAAACACCATTAAATGAACAAACATTTATTAACATCCGAATCCCAAATGCCATTATATTGTCCCTATTGTACGCATACATGTTTTCTGCCTTTGTTTTCTTAGCCTCTTTCTGTGTTTTATTGTTGTATTTTGACATTTTGCACTAAACAACTTGAAAAATGTCAGATAAACATGTTTAGAAAAAAATTGACAAATAAATGTTTACCTGCTGTTATGCATGATGATTTATTAACCCAATTTAAGTTACCTGTGGCACCAAGAAGGCATGATATTGAGTGTATTATACATAGAAAAATTATGGCAACAAAGTGACATCCAATATAATTGAATAGATTTAAAGCAATGTGATACCAATTAAAACTTCAATTTAAAGAATTCATTTAGGTACGGATAAATATGAAACGCAGAATAAATGTGTTGAATTAGGCAAAAATGTGCTAAAATATTAGTTAATATAACTTATTTTTATCCAGATATTTAGTAAATCTAAAGCAATTTCTCCTAGATATTTAGTAAATCTAAATTCACTTCTAGATATTTAGTAAATCTAAAGCAATTTCTCCTAGATATTTAGTAAATCTAAATTACTTTTGCTCAGATATTTATTAAACATAAATTGCTTTTCTTTGTGAAACTGATTTGGATTTACTAATAATATTTTGGCTTAAAATTTTGAATGCTATTACTAAATTCAACACATTTTAAGTGTTGCTTTTATGAACATGTACTCATTTTTTTTGGTTTAAATTTAGTTAATTTATTCAATACTTTTTAATCAAAGATGTAGAACTTAAAATCTATTCAATTATATTACGTGTCACTTTGTTGCCATAAATTTTTTAAGTAACCATTGGTCACATTTTTTACAGTGTATGCCAAAGTGTGTGCAGTTGCATATAAATGTGTGTTACTCCCCCATAGAAGAGGTTTTGCATCCATACCAATTCTATATTCTGTGAAATGATAAAGTAGTTTGCTGGTTTTGAATTAGGATAAGTTGTTTGATAAATTCTAAATTTAATTATTTTTTGGGTAGGGTGGTATTACAGCTGATAGTCTGTTCTTAGTTGTGGTTAGATTTTAGTTTCTTAAGCATCATCTTCTACGTTACATACATTTTTTATGTACATGTAAGTACACTTTCATGACACCAGTAAAATGTATTTTGTTAATAGAAACGCATATACAACAGACACACCAGCAATATACAGGGTTTATGAAAAGTACTCACCATTCATACTTGAAACCTGATTATTTTCAGGGGCTGAAGAATGCTTTTTTCAGGCACGGTAAATGGCTAATGCTGTTTTCTTTCTTTCTTTCTCTCTCTCTCTCTCAAAAGAATGTTCTGTGTTGTGCAATATTTTGATGGCAAGAAGTCTGTGTCTGTGGTGCCTCAATCATGGTACAATGACGGTTTTACTTTCTGGCCAAATTACACAAGCGATGAGAGGATCAACAAATTAGTGAAGTTTGCCGAGGTCCCAGGCCACAATTGGTCGAAGCATCCTGTCAGACCGACAGTAACGATTTTGTTAATATCTCGAGTCAAGATTGATTTACCTATGTAAATGTTATTTTAGGTGACTTCCTGTCAGCTAACACATTGGACACATTGGAGCTAGACTCTGATGATGAAAATGAGGGAGTTGGTCGAGGCAAAAGAACACCGACTTTTTCTCAATACCAAGTACGCAAACTTCGGACTTTCGTCCTTGGCAGTTCGGACTTGCCAAGTTCGACTCAGGAGAACGAACTCCCGAGGACAAGAGGACGCAAGTCCAGTTATTCTGCAAATGGAACAGTGCGTTCTTGACCGCGTCACTCAGCACGCTCTGGCTACTCCGGTTATCTTTATGTATATTTTAGGCAAGAATAAAACGAAATGCTACAACTCTGCCTCTTTTCATCAACAATAAAAACTGTAAAGTCCGGCTCGATTGGTCCAAACTCGGCATCCAATCAGCGGTAGAAGGTTACTCTGCGTATTACTTGCCTTTCCTTTCACGCAACACAACAAGATTAAATGCAATATATTTTCTCATGTATTATCTCGTTATTATCTGACTCCATAAATGAAAAGGTTTTAATGATATCCGTGCATCATTAAACGTTAGCGAAGGTTTGTTTATTCTTTAAACTCTGATTATATTTTATCCGTTTAGATCAGGAAACTATATCACTTTGAGTTCCTCACCAGGTCTCCGGCACAATCTCGTCAGTTTCCGATTATCAAAACAGAGGTAATTGGCTGAATGTCTGGGATTTGCCGTAATTCACACGTACAAAATCAAAGACATATACACAGCCCCCTTGAATGGTACCTCAGGAACTTAATTCAATAACTTACTTTAGTAGCGTGCACTTATCTAAAGTAACATTAAATTAGAACAGAGGTTTTTAGACGTACCCAAATCTAGATCAAACAGCATTAGCTGATTCTAGACGGAAACTACCCGTCTCCTCATTCAAGTACACTTGAATCTGATATCAGATATTAGTCGTCACTAAACTCTGACGCAAACTTGTGGAAATATACGAATCCGATAATCTACTCGGGGGAAAACAATTCTCAGAGTCGGTTAGAATAAAATCAAACGTTTACAATTTATTGATCAGGTAATGATGTAATCATTTCAAATCCAATTCAGAGGATAAAATCATCAGTTAAGCATATCAATTCAGAAATCACAGAATTTGTAGAAATTATTACCTGTCAACAAAATTACACACAGCGGTTGTGTGGGCAGTCAACCTACAGACTCCCCGAACATTTCTGCTGCTTTTCCTTATAAACCCAGATAATTCAATTGTTACCAAATGGTGATGTCTGTCATTATAATTAGATTTTGGTTGTTTATTCGGGGGCTCACACTGTGAGGTCTGCCTGATTTTACATACAGGAGGTAGTCTGAATGAGGCTATTATGGGACACATCACTTTTCTCACATTACATAACTTCTTTTAGCTTTTCATCATGGTTGGGAGAATGAGACCATGTCACCAGGCGCATTGTGATACATCAAAAGACACCAAACATGAGTAGTCACATTTTTGTACACACATAACATTGCATAAGGTTTCAGTGTATTTCAGGTGAGGAGGAGGGGGATGTGGGGAAGATAGTGTGAACTGCACTGCGTGCTGCTTCTCCAAAGTTCCTGTTACATATGCAAGAGGGAGTTACATATTCAAGGGATAGTTCAAGTGTTAATTCCCCGGAGGGCCTTTTGTCACATTGAGGGGTCGATCAGACATACCGGCACCAGCCTTACAAAACGAAATATGTTATAAAACACCACCCTGCCTCTTTTCATTTAAAAATCTTAAACATAGTAGCCTAATGGCCACGTGGTTCAGGCAACGCGTATTATCTTCACTGCATATATTTATAACAACATGAACATGATCTTTTTGTTTTCATTTTAAAAATATGAAACATTATTTTTATTGACATTTAACAAACAGAGACAGGGTTGTATCATTTTATTTTATTGTACATAGTGAAGAGAATGTTAAAATAAATATAAAAATATATATATATTAAAGTAAATAAAATAAAATTACACAACCCTGTCTCTTTTTGTTAAATGTCAGTTTTAATGATCAATAATATCTACAATGATAAATAAGGCAAACAATTCAAACATAAGTAAGCTCTCTAATAGGCTACAAAGATAAAGTTAAATAGCCTAAATATATAAAGTTATGAAACTTCACTTTGCCCTTAGCTAAAACGATTTTTTGCCAAGGAACAAACTATAGTTTAATGAGACCAAAGATCGACTTATACACAAGACGAATTATACGTCAAGTTTATCCACTAGACTAGAGACATCAGAGCCAGCGGCAAACGTCAGACGCACTAGCCGAGGAAAAGCTGTTCCAGTCGGGGTTGATGAGCGTTGAACACCCGCGGTGACCGCCTGGATGTCACAACTCCGAAAACGTCAGAGACATTTTTCAAATAGGCGCTATCTTTATAAATAAACCACAGATTTGAGTTTTAAACATCCACATTCTCGCCTGAAACACTCTTAAAATTACATTTCATGACACAATAACAGTAGTATTTTGATATTACGCGGGTTTTCTCCTCTGCTATTGACGCTTGCTGGTTGGTGCGAGATGCATTCTGGGATACCTGGCTGTCTCAAGTCCGCACAAGTCACCTCTCGGTGCATCCTCGGTAAACGGGGCGGATCAAGAACACATCCGGGGATTTGAACTGGACTTGGCTAGATGTGAACTTTGAATTGGAACAGTACTTGGGCAGTGACTGATGACGTTTCACAAGTCCACAAGAACACAAGTACAGACAAGAACGCATATTGAGAAACGGCCCTACACTCACCTAAAGCATTATTAGGAACACCTGTTCAATTTCTCATTAATGCAATTATCTAATCAACCAATCACATGGCAGTTGCTTCAATGCATTTAGGGGTGTGGTCCTGGTCAAGACAATCTCCTGAACTCCAAACTGAATGTCAGAATGGGAAAGAAAGATGATTTAAGCAATTGAGCGTGGCATGGTTGTTGGTCCCAGACCGGCTGGTCTGAGTATTTCACAATCTGCTCAGTTACTGGGATTTTCACGCACAACCATTTCTAGGGTTTACAAAGAATGGTGTGAAAAGGGAAAAACATCCAGTATGCGGCAGTCCTGTGGGCGAAAATGCCTCGTTGATGCTAGAGGTCAGAGGAGAATGGGCCGACTGATTCAAGCTGAAAGAAGAGCAACTTTGACTGAAATAACCACTCGTTACAACCGAGGTATGCAGCAAAGTATTTGTGAAGCCACAACACGCACAACCTTGAGGCGGATGGGCTACAACAGCAGAAGACCCCACCGGGTACCACTCATCTCCACTACAAATAGGAAAAAGAGGCTACAATTTGCAAGAGCTCACCAAAATCGGACAGTTGAAGACTGGAAAAATGTTGCCTGGTCTGATGAGTCTCGATTTCTGTTGAGACATTCAGATGGTAGAGTCAGAATTTGGCGTAAACAGAATGAGAACATGGATCCATCATGCCTTGTTACCACTGTGCAGGCTGGTGGTGGTGGTGTAATGGTGTGGGGGATGTTTTCTTGGCACACTTTAGGCCCCTTAGTGCCAATTGGGCATCGTTTAAATGCCACGGCCTACCTGAGCATTGTTTCTGACCATGTCCATCCCTTTATGGCCACCATGTACCCATCCTCTGATGGCTACTTCCAGCAGGATAATGCACCATGTCACAAGGCTCGAATCATTTCAAATTGGTTTCTTGAACATGACAATGAGTTCACTATACTAAAATGGCCCCCACAGTCACCAGATCTCAACCCAATAGAGCATCTTTGGGATGTGGTGGAAAGGGAGCTTTGTGCCCTGGATGTGCATCCCACAAATCTCCATCAACTGCAAGATGCTATCCTATCAATATGGGCCAACATTTCTAAAAACTGCTTTCAGCACCTTGTTGAATTAATGCCACATAGAATTAAGGCAGTTCTGAAGGCGAAAGAGGGTCAAACACAGTATTAGTATGGTGTTCCTAATAATACTTTAGGTGAGTGTAAAATGGTGCTATTTAAAAATGCTGAACAAGTACAAAATCTTTTCACACAAAGAACACAAATAGGGTCTCACATCTGAATGATTTATTAGGTGTTATGGTAAGTGTGATGACAAAATATATATTTTTTATACTGATCACAATTAAGTGGCATCCCTCCAGAGTAAATGCACAGGTGATCTTTAGAAAATTATCAGTTTTCTTAACCTCGTCACACTGAAGAACACTGACATTTCTTACCAGAAGAATGGCGCTAATGACGTTTCAGGTCTGTGTAAATTGAAGACACTTGTAAGGCCTCTCTCTAGTGTGAACTCTCATGTGAGTCTTTAGGTTTGCTTTGTTTGAGCGAGTCTTTCCACAGTGATGACACATGAAAGGCTTCTCTCCAATGTGAGTTATTACATGATTCTTAAGGTGATTGCTGTCTGTGAAACTCATTCCACACTGATGACATATAAAACAGTCCACTCTTGAGTGAATCCTCATGTGGAAATCAAGGTTTACTTTACGTCTGAACCTCTTTCCACACTGATCACATGTGAATGACTTCTCTCCAGCATGCATTCTTGTGTGGGCATTAAGGGATCCTTGATGTGTAAATGTTTTTCCACACTGAGAGCATACATAAGGCTTCTCTCCAGTGTGAATTCTCATGTGGACTTTAATTGTTGCTTTATGTGAAAAATTCTTTCCACACTGTTGACAGGTGAAAGGTTTTTCTCCAGTGTGAACTCTCATGTGTTTTTTAAGGTTTCCTTTTTCAGAGAAACCTTTTCCACACTGTTGGCAGGTGAAAGGCTTCTCTCCAGTGTGAAGTCTCATGTGGACTTTAAGGTTTCCAGGTTGACTGAAACTCTTTCCACACTGAGGGCATGTGTAAAGGCTCCCTCCAGTGTGAACTCTCATGTGGATTTTAATTGTTGCTTTATGTGTAAAACTTTTTCCACACTGTTGGCAGGTGTAAGGGGTTTCTCCGGTGTGAAGTCTCATGTGTTCTTTAAGACTTCCTTTTCCAGTAAAACTCTTTCCACACTGAGGGCATGTGTAAGGCTTCTCTCCAGTGTGAATTCGCATGTGATTTTTAAGGTTATGTTTTTTAGTGAAACCTTTTCCACACTGAGGACATGTGTAAGGCTTCTCTCCATTGTGAATTCTCATGTGGTCTTTAAGGTTTCCATGTTGACTAAAACTCTGTCCACACTGAAAGCAGGTGAAATAACTTCTAGTTCCAGTATTTTGACATCTTTTTTGCGAGGACGTCTTTTCAGTCTGTGAGCAATATTGTTCTGCAGTTATGAAATCATAATGTTTCTCTTCCTTTACATCATTCAGTTCTTGACTCTCCTCTTTCAGTGGCATCGGATCTAAAGTAAAAAAAGACAAATACATGTTTATCCCCAGTTTAATGGCACAAAGCAACAAACATCAAAACATTTAGACCAGTGGCTCTAAATGTTTCTGGGGCCATTATCCAGGCCCCTTATCACCCCCATCAAATAAAATAGTCAATGCCGTCCCCTAAATATTATTGTTGATTATTATTTTGTGTGTATTAGCCAAATCACAGATGGTAGTCCCTATTGCTTCAGCTGTTTTTCTTATTATTATCTTATTATTATTCCTCCCCAATGGTAGACTATGGCAGCCCTATGAACCATACCTTCCAAAATTATGAAATTTCAGACAAACTGCCAGTCTGCCATTTTGACATTTTTCATAAAGTGTGATATTTTATAAATTATTTGACATTGGCACAAAATTTGGTAGTGTTCAGCAGACATTAATTGTTGTGTTCAGCATTTGAAATGTTGTCTGAAATGTATTTTCTCTGTATAAAAACATTCCTTGGTTTGTGACAGGGGTTCCCTGCTCCTAGAGAGCTACAGTCTTGCATACCCTCTCTATCGGCCTGCCTTGCTGCTGGTTTGGTCTGCCTTGCTGCTGGTTTGCGTCTGTATGCTCCGTTTAGCTTTCTGTTTTGAATATCCATTTACTATCATTCCTTGCTGTTTTTATTTGCTAAATTTAACTTATTCATCAAGATATATTAGATATTGTCTAATTTTGCCTATCACATTAATCTGACATCGCTAGCTTTTATCTAAATCGTTATCGCTAGCACAACACACTACTATATCGCTAGCCTGTTAACCTGCCATCCGTGCTTGCAGTCTTTTTTTTCTTGTGCGTGCGCTCACACCTTTTACGAGTCTATCAAACAACTAAGGTAAGTAGGATCAGTCAACAAACACGGTGAGTAATGTCTTCTCCTGTTTTTGTCACTTGGACTTCGTGTCACATGTATAGTATAGCATTCTCTGTCAGCAATGAAGGATTTACATGTGATAAATGCAGGGAGACAGTCAGGCTTACGGAGAAGATTTCTAAACCAGAGTCACGCATCCAAACTTTAATCAAGGATAGTAAGAGTGCAAAGGCTTTAGTCACTGCTTTGGATGTGACTAGCTTAGTGAACGTTGTACATCGTTCAGTTACGGCTGTAGAGCCCGTGCAGCAGGGCAACTGGGTGACCGTGAGACGCTGCAGTCGCGGGACAAAACACCGCTCTTCCGTTCCAATTACAACATTAAAAAGGTTTTCCCCACTCAATGAAACACCCACTCAGAATCCTGTTGAATGTGCCCTAGTTATTGGTGATTCTATAACACGCAGTGTTGTGTGTAACGCGTTACTAAGTAACGCGTTACAGTAACTACTTTTTCGGGTAAAAAGTAGTGTAACGCGTTACTACTGAAAATTTGGTAACGAAACGTAGTTCCTTTTTCAATTCCGCACAACGTTACTTTTCCCATGGACAGATTTGACAGCAACACTGTCTCCTCAGCTGCGCGCTTGCAATAGTCACAAGCTCCACATGGTACGTGACAGAGGCTGGTAGCAGAGCAATCAATTCTGTTAATTACACTGCGCAAACCAAAAGTAATACTCCCACCGGATGAAGAAGGGTTGGCTCTCCACAGAACATAAAATATTACTTGTATTGAATTTTTCGTGTTCGCATTTATGAGGAAAGAAACAATGTTATGGACGTTCTTCGGACTTGACCGCTCTGAAAGTGGCACTAAAAGACTGCTTTAAATCTTTCACAGAGACCTCAAACAGGCATTTAAAACACCAAATATTAAGGATTGGCATATCAAGCAAAATAATATTCGATGATTGCTCGAAAATCGTACCTCTACCCCCACATGCTTACAGTAAGACGGCGTTCGCTCAAATCCCGCTCCGATATTAAATTTCTCTGTATAGACCTGCGTGTTGTAGCCTAGTCATTAAAGAAAACGATTTAGTTTCATATTTATGTTTAAATAAAATAATTTATTTTTTAATTTCATCAATGTTGATTATTAGTGCTGGGCAAGTTAACGCGTTATTATCGCGTTAACGCATTTATTAATTAATGCCGACAGTTTTTTTATCGCACGTTAACGCAGTTTTTTTATTATTATTATTTTGAAAGTCCGTTGCTCACTGGCTCTGAATACACATAGGCCTACAGTCAAACCATGATCACAGGAGGGGTGGGATGTTGGTCAGCCAGCAAATAACCCACCCAAACAAGCAGTGGAGAGGCTTTGGCAGGTTCTCTCAGGTGAACAGAAAGGGAGACAGCGCTCCGCGAGTGAATGACAGGCGCTCCATGGATAGTAACCATGCAACGGCTTCTGTGCGCTACGCAGCTGTAGCCTTTTTAATTAAATTAAAATTATACATAACTTTACCTGATAGGCCTGCGTTTAGTTCAGCGGGGATGCTCTGCCATGTGAATTCCCTCCTGTTGATGTCCTGATAACTATTTAGATTCTGGAAACTCACAAACAGCGAGCCAAGGATCAGTCTCTCTTCCAATGATTTGTGCTGCGCGTCGTGTACAAAATTCAACTTCGGCAACGCGCGTGCGTGAGGCGAGCATGACCGCAACAGTTTCACAGGAACGCACCCGCTTGTCGCTGCACCTGTGCTCGACCACTTCACCTCACTCTAGGCTGATTTATACTTCTGCGTCGGACCTACACCGGAGCCTCTACGCTATAGACTACGCGTGGGTTTTCATTTATATATCTGCGTCGTTGTCCGCGTTGACGCGCAATTACACATGCAGAGGGAGAGTGTGAACCCCGGGGAGCGGTTCTAGCAATCACAGCGCTTGCAGTACGCGAAGAATTGACGTTACATTTTTGGAGAGATGCACGTCAGGGTACGCGCGCTACACAGCTACGGCGTGAGTTCGACGCAGAAGTATACATTGGGCTTTACCTCTGTTTAATGTAATCTTACGTGGGAAACCATGGCATGCCATGACCAAACCTAAGCTGCTATCAGAGAAGTAACGTTGGTCGACTTATATCTGTAGTAGTGATCATGACCCTTTAACTAGACTGTTTCTGCTGCTCCCTGATACAAGATACCTGTTCAGAAAAAAAGAAAAAAAAGAAAACTGGACTCTTTTTAACAAGCTAGATAAAAGGTAATGCCCTGGCAGTGGCAAATAGTTTTGTTTAAATATTTGATTTGATTACGTTAATGTTTAAGTTGAGATTTACAAGAAATATTGTATTGATACTGTGTAAAGGGAATACTGCTGGTATAAAAGCACCTTATTTGTTTAAAGTTTTTGCAAACCACATGTTATTGCACTTTTGTAGCAGTACATTAAATCAAAAGTGCGCAATACACTACTTTAGAATTCATTATTCAATATTGCGCGTAACAATGTGATTAATCGCGATTAATCGCAAGAAAATCATGCGATTAATCGCGATTAAATTTTTTAATCATTGCCCAGCACTATTGATTATATAAAAAGCATGAGTAAGAGCATAAGATGCGCAATCGGGAGACAAATGGAGTGGGCAGACATGATTTTGACCACTTCATTAAGTTTGTTTTGTAGAAAGCCTTTCTTTAAAGTGAATTTCGTTTTGTATTAATTGTATCTTAATTTTAATCAATGTTTCATCAACCAATTGTCTTTAATAAAAAAGCAGTAAATATAGCAGGCAATATAATCAGGACTTCTCAGGAGCTCCGTGCCGCGCGTGGACTGAGCTCGTCTCATAAATGAACCGAAACTTAGCGCAAGCTACTTGCCTCAAAGATCTGAGAAATATATAGAAAGCTTGAAATGTGTACTTTAAAACAAAACTATTCAAAACGAGAGAAAACAGACTCTCTGCTTATGTAGCCTAATCCATATGAAATGTGCATTTCTCTCTGGCGCGTTCACTACTGTGAAGATCGCGAGTCAGCATCGTCAACTTTATTTTTGCAGCCGACACTGACTGACAAAGAAAACACTTGTTTATTAATAAACAATTGAAATGTCTCCTTGCTATATTTGATATTCATAATCATTTCTTTTGCCGGTTCTTTGTGACATTTTTCATGAACTCGTCACCACCGCTCAATAGTTAATATTGTGGTTTGGTGTTCAGTTTATACAGGTTTTTCAAATGTTATTTAAATAAATATATATTTTTTTCTATCTCAAAATCTCTCTTTTTTTCTAGTTTTTTTTTCTAGTTTTTCAATAAGTAGAGTTCATAGTAGAATTTTATGTATAGGCCTACACATTTAGGAACAGATATTGGGTTCTGCCCAAAGTCAAGCAACATAAAAGTAACGTAAAAGTGACGAGTAACATAAAAAGTTACTTTCCAAAGGGGGTAACTAAGTAAAGTAACGGATTACTTTTTTAAGAAGTAACGAGTAACGAGAAAACACTACTTTTTAAAAGTAACTTCCCCAACACTGATAACACGGAACGTGAAAATAGAGACACCAGCCACCATAATCACATGTTTGCCAGGTGCCAGAGCGCCTGACATCAAAGCAAATTTAAAAGTGCTGGCTAATGCAAATCGTAAATTTTCTAAGATTATTATTCACATCGGCACTAATGATGTTTGACTTCGCCAGTTGGAGATCACCAAAATTAACGTTAAAGAGGTGTGTGAACTCTCAAGTACGATGTCAGGTACTGTAATTTGCTCTGGCCCCCTTCCTGTTTGAAGAAGTAATGAGATAGTAGACTGTCCTCACTCAATGGATGGCTGTCTAAGTGGTGTCTGCAAAATAATATAGAATTCATAGACATTTGGAAAAGTTTTTGGAGCAGACCTGACCTGTTGAAAAGAGATGGTATTAATCCCTCCTGGGATGGTGCTGCTCTTCTCTCTAGTAATTTGGCACATAGTCTTAGAGCTCAAACATGAATTGGGGCACCAGGTCAGGAAGCAGACAGACTGGCTAAACCGACCGTCTGCTAGCTGTCTCACGTCACTGATGCCAGATAAATCCCATCACATAGAGACCCTTTCACCTAGATATCATCCTATAGAGATTGTGTCTGTTCCCCGAATTAGGACACACAAAAAACTCCTAAACCCATTTAAGGGTAAAAATTTCATAGATGTTCAACAAATAAAAAGCAGATATAATACGGATGAACAAATGATAAAGTTTGGGTTGCTGAATATCCGATCCCTTACTTCAAAAGCACTTGTTGTTAATGATATGATTACAGATTATAACCTAGATGTGCTGTGTTAGACAGAACCCTGGCTAAAACCAGATGATTAAATTACTTTAAATGAGTCAACCCCCCAAGATTACTGTTATAAACATGAGCCTCGTCTGAAAGGCAAAAGGGGTGGGGTGTTGCTGTAATTTACAGTAATATCTTCAGAATTACTGAGAAGTCTAGTTTAAAATATAATTCTTTTGAAGTGCTAGTGCTTAATGTAACACTATCTAGTGTAAATGATTAATCACGTTTGAGATTTGTGCTGGCTACTGTATACAGGCCACCATACAGACTTTATCAAAGAATTTGCTGATTTTCTTTCAGAGTTAGTACTGGCTGCAGATAAAGTCCTAATTGTTGGTGATTTTAATATACACGTAGATAACGAAAAAGATACATTGGGATTGGAATTTCAAGACATTCTGAACTCTATTGAAATTAGACAACATGTGTCAGGACCTACTCATTGTTGTAATCATACTTTAGATCTAATATTATTGCATGGAATCAATGTTGATTCCTTTGAAATTCTACAGCAGAGCGATGATATCTCAGATCATTATCTAGTCTCGTGTATACTTCATTTAGCCAAGGCTGAAGAGTCGACTCTTATATGTTAATATATTGTTATAATAAATATGTTAGACCAGTGGTGCAGATAGGATTTTTTAACTGGGGGGGACCAAGCTGTCAGCAAATGATTTAAACTCAATTCGTTATTTTGCGCAATTTGGGCTTTGACTAGTGCTCAAGTAGTTACTTTGTGTAATTTGGGCTAATGATTTGCACTAAAAAGCCATTGGGGGATTCTTATTTGAAATCATGGATAAACAACAATGAACAAAGGTAAACAAATGACTACCTGATCACCACTAGCAATGCATGATCAGACTGTTATTTGACTAGTACGCCAATCACCCACCAAAACGTAATGTCTTCAGCAAAGTATGTTTTATTTAAACGTTTGCTTATCTCAGCATACAAAGTCATTATGAACAAAAAAGCAAAGAACCTATGCGCAAATAATAATAATAAAATAAAATAACAACAAATTTACATAAATAAAAATTAGTAGGCTATACGGAGTATGAGAAATTCGGTCTAGTGCAGCCAAACAAATTTACTCAATGAAGGACCCAAAAACATCTCTCCTCCTTTCATTACCCTGAACATACAGCTGGGCAATTTCTTGTCTGTCCAGTCTGTCAAGCCTCTCTTGGTGAATATGGCACACAGCAATGCCATTGAGTCTTTTTTGTTTCATGGTTGATCGCAACCAATTTTTCAACCTGCGTAACCCACTAAAACTGCGCTCTGCCTCAGCAGATGATATGGGCACCACCATCAACAATCTTACTAATGTCTCTACCTGATCAAATAGGCCCCTGACTTCAGGGGGCATTTCTCTCAAAACATGCACAGCATCTGCAGTTGTGCTGACCTTGTACTTGTTTTTAAACATGGCTAATTGGACTTTCAAGACTTCCTCGTTCAGTTCAGGATATTTACAAACTGCTGCATTATTTGTAATGAGAGTCAGGAGTGAGTTTTCCAGTTCTTTTAAAGTTTGAATGCCTGGTTGCATAAACTTCTCAGTAGTTTGTGCATCTACTGTGTCAAGGACACGGTAGAACTCTACTCTGTAAAAATCCACAGCTGATCCAGGTGTGTATGCAGGAGCCTGCCCAGAATATCTCTTAGGGGGCCTATGTGTGCGTGGTGGAACAATGGTCTCTAGAGACAGATTGTCACACATGTCTCCTGCCTCCTTAAAGACTGCCTCAAAGTGTTCAGTGTTTCTTTTGGATTTCAAGCTTTCTTGGACAAGGGAGACTGCAGAGAGCATGCCCTCCACTGTCTGAGTCTTTTTCTGGAGAGATGCATTTAGAACCTCTAGTTCACTGATCACATCTAAAGCAAGCAGAAGTCCCAGTACAACATTACCCTGTTGCAGTCGAACACGTAAGCCCTCTGCCCGGCTTGCAGATCCAGAATTACTTGCAGCCATCTCATCCAGTGCATTTAGTACCATCCCATATTGGCTGAGAACAGCACGGATAGGAGGTGAGCGTACAGTCCACCTAGTGGGACATAAAGGCCTGATGGACAGGGCTGGCCCTTCCCCTTCAGCTGCAACAATGGCTTTAAACTGGTCTTTCAACTTACCAGACTGCCCAAAAAATGTACCAAGTTCATGTATCCAGTCAAGTGCATTTCGCACGACACTGGAGGCTGAGCAAGCCTGTTGTGTAATTAAATTAACACAGTGTGCTCCACAATGTATATATGGCGCTAGTGGCTGTGCTCGCTGAATAACAGCCTGGGCACCTGAGTACTTTCCAGACATATTTGAAGCCCCATCATATGCTTGACCTCTGAGGCCAGATATTGGCAAATTCAGTCTCAACAGAACGTCCAAAATGATTCTGGCAAGGTTTTCACCTGTTGTAGAAGTTGTTTCATACAACCCTATAAAGTCTTCGTGCACCAGCAAATCAGTGTCAACATAACGTAGGCACAGCGCCTCCTGCTCAACACCAGAGATATCCCTTGTCCCATCCATAATTATCGAATACTGCAACACTGGAAGGGACCGGATCTCATCTGCAATTGTCCTGATAATCGATGAACTCATCAAATTTATACGCTCATTTTGACAATTCCAGGATGTGTGTACCCCCCTCTTTCCAGATAACCATCTAGTGAATGATTGATCATCTTCAGCTTTGTATTTTAAAAGCTGGTCAAGGTTACCTTTATGATGTTCATGCCCCCTAAAGGCCAATCCCTGCCTCGCCAGAAACATCTCACCCCCTATTATTTTTAACAGGCTAGCTCTGTTTTCTACCTGCTGTGTACTGACTCCACTGCTCAACTGTGTAGTAACTGGCCTGTTTTCATAGGCAGCAGTTGTAACAGCAATGTTGTGACCCTCTGATTTCTCATGCATGGAACATTTTTCAAGTGCTTTTTTCCCGTTTTTAAATCCAGTACTGACAAAAGCTGGGTCTATACTCTTGGCTTGTGCTGGTTTCCCTGTCTTGAAGTACTTCGGACATTCTCTTCGGAGCAATGAAAACACAGAACACCATCTGTACCCATACTAACATGCAGCCAAGGATACTTCTCATACCATGATTTTTGGAATGTCAGTGTCCGGTCTTTCATCACTTGTTTTTGCAAAACTTTAGGGTCAGGTTGATTTGGCTTTGTATATGTCATTATGTCAACATCCTCTCCCTCTGTGTTGCCTCCTGTCCCTCCTTGTTGTTCTGTCCCTGCTTCTTCTGTCTGTAATTCTACTGTCTCTCCTTCCTCATGCTGTCTTTTTCTACTGTGGCTGCCCTCCTGCAGATCCTCACTTGACTGACTAGGGCCTGCCTTACTGTCATCAGAAATTGCCTGCAGGCCAGGAGGACAACATTTTAAATCTTATCATTTCAATTAACCCTCTATACCACAATATAATTTCACAACAATGTGAAATACAACATATTCCTGAGAATTAATGGCTAAAACTACTATTTCAAAAATGTCTAAGAATAACTAAAAAATTTAAATTTAAGTGTTAATTACAAGTTTGTTGCAATTTATAGATTAAAATATCTTTCAAATGATGCATGACATTAAGAAATGTTTTTCATAGCCATTCATTTAAGAATCTATATCCTCCGTACAATAAAAAAAAAACATGATTTCCTGCTATAAGAGGATGTCAAAAGTTTATGTAAGCCTTTATTTGTTGTTTGCATAAACCTTGAACCACACAAATTGACTTATTATAATTATTTTTAGTGGCTTACACGACAGTGAACATACCTCAGTCAATTTATACAGTTCAATGGGTTAAATGATAAGATAAAACATTATTTCCTGACGACGATAAATTGTTTGATTTATTCAACCATTCTTTTTGTGTTCATTCATTATTTGCCTCCACTCACCTAAATGCATAGTTATGGTCTCCACATTTTGCTGTGTTTACTAAGTGCAAAAGCCTTATTGTCAGACTAGCTATTCCCTAACAAATCTAATCTGCCACATCTGGGAAAGTCAACAGGCATAGGATACTTACATTGTTTGGTTTTTGAAAAAACGAGGTGATAGTTTTTTGTCTCTTCATTGCCTTTATGTGGCATTTACAGTCTATTTTTTGCTCAGTTCAGAAAATCACGGACTCAGCCTCAGTCATAGATTGTATATGATCACTATGGTTACCGGTCCACTCCTACAGGCACGATTGAGGCAGCTACCAGCTCATAGGACCCCGGCGACGTCACTCAGGAGTCGCCGCACACACACAGAGAGAGAGAGAGTGTAAACGTCGGTGGCATGATGGCATTGTGTGTTTATTGACAACAGAACAGCGTGTAGTGAGAACGTGGGTACAAAGTAATGGTGACCGGTGTAGATTATAATTATGTGTCAACCTGCGTCTGCCCCGACCCGATTCTGAAAGCAGCGGCGGGGCGGGACACTACTTTGGCTAATGTACATAGCGAAAACACTGGTTAATCCTCTGTTTTACCAATTTTTGTCGCCTTTCGTAGGGATAGTGAGGGGGGGACGGATCGGGTCACTATAAATCTGGGGGGGTCATGTCCCCCCAGTGCCATCTGCGCCCTTGTGTTAGACCTATCACTTCTGCCACTAAAGATTGCTTTATTAATAATATTGACTAACAAACTAATTACGCAATTAGTTTGCATTGACTTAACATTGAAATCACTCGCGCCAGTCGCTCTATTCGCGTCTGGTGTGAACGCAGCATCAAACCAAGGGCAGGCATGCATATGTTCCAAAAGGGCTCTCGACGCCGTTCAGAACACAGGTTATTTCCTCGGTTGCTCTCTCCTCGCCAGATGACGAAGGTTTTACAAGTTGTTTCTTATTGTTTATTTGCTATTCTGCACCAGGTTAGCCCATCAGTGGGAGCACGGTAACATGTTTAAGTACCTGCAGGATCATACACTCATGTGTAAATGTGTTTTCATGAGGTTTTCAAAAATAAAGCTCTCTTGAGGAAAGTGTACCCATGTGAAAATATATTCATAATTTATAATATTTATATTCAAGTTCATAGATTTGTTATTGATATTGTAGTTGAAAACAGCCCTGTGAGAAATTCATAGTAAAGTTCATAAAAAGTAAAAAGTTCATAGAATTAAAATTGATGGAGAAGGTCAGACTATTTCCTTCAGAAAGACCGTTGGTTAGCTAGCTCATTTAAAATATCTTAACTTTTTTTACCCTGCCTCTTAAAAGAATCGGAATCGAGAATCGTTAGGAACCGGAATCGAAACAAGGAATCGGAATTGGGATCGGAATCGTTCAAATTCAAACGATACCCAACCCTACTCCTACAACATGTTTACATGCATCAAAGTAAAAAAAAAAAAAAAGTTTAACTTCCTCATAATATACATTTGCACATCATCACATTTTCAATGATTCTCAAACGACTCGTCAAAGGAATCAATCCCTCTAAATCCCTCCTTTCCACAAGCTACTCTGTTCTGATTGGCCAGACAGCTCGGTCTGTTGTGATTGGCCTACCGTGTACAGCGCCTCGAGAGAAAAAAACGCCCATTGCCATAACAACGCCAACTCTGCGTGTCCTGAGGCTTCCAACACTGTAAATTAAACACAGTAACGAACAATGACGTCGATTTGACCATATCAATGCGAGCGCGATTTCGATGATGAAACACTGGAAGAGCTGGTTATTCATCCCGAACCTTCATCGCAAGGACGACTCGAGCAGGACGTTTCTCAGTGATACACTACTCAGTCAGTTTGAGATACATTATAAGATGTTGCAACTGTAATTTCTCACCATCAGCATTAACAAGTGCATGTCCATCAACAAACCAATTATTTTACTTGTACTAATTTATTTACAGAGTATTTTTTTATATATATTGCGGTGAACATGTGGAAACTGTTTCATTAACAGTGCATGTATGCAATGTACATTAGCCGAGCTCTAGAGTGAATGATCTGATGTAATATAAACATTGAGGAAATACTTGTTTTATTAAAGTAGTGAAAACGACAGACAATCTGCATTAATTTATAGGTAAAAGTGGCCCACAGCTGATCAGCAGAAGTTTTTCAGTAAGACAGTAATAATGTGAGTTAGCAGGAGACCTACACAATATAAAACTCAAAACTAAGTTTTTTGAACACCATCTTTCAAGAGCAAGCGGTTTGCGAATCCTGCAATAAACTGGCTTTACCTTCACATTATAGAGCACAGCACCGTCTTCTCGACATGATGCTGTCCAGTGTTCACAGGAATCAGCTCCCGGTTTGAGGTTCAAGTTTTTTCCTGGTGTCTGCGCGTGCGGGCTAATGTTTCATCTTCTTGACGTCACAACAAAACGGCTTATGACTCGTTTGAAAAACGATTCATTTAATTGAATCGGAGTCGACTCTTACTTTTGAAAGACAATAACTTAATATACGGTGCACTTTCAGATTTAAAACTTTGCAGGATGTTTTCATTCACTAAGAGTTATGTTACAAACTACATGAAAGGTCATTTTCAAAAATCCATAATATAATAGGGGCCTTTAATATCATTAATTCATCTTTGTCATTAAGATATGTACCAAAACCTTAAGTTGGCTATGATTAAACCGTGTGTTAAAAAAACACAACTTCATCCTACAGAATTAAGTCAATTACAGGCTGATCTCGAATCTACCTTTGTTGTCAAAGACACTAGAAAAGGCAGTATCCTCACAACTATGTTCCTTTTTAGAAAGACAGGGCTCCAGACTAACCTTCTGCCTTGGTTGCACAAGGCTCAGTACTAGGACCGCTGCTGTTCACTCTGTACATGCTACCCTTAGGAGATATCATTAGGAAGCATTGCATTAGTTTTCACTGTTATGCTGATGATACTCAGCTCTATATTTCTTCACGCCCTGACGAAACTTACCAATTCACAAAATTAACGGAATGCATAGCTGATATAAAAAAAAACTGGATGACTAGTAATTTCCTACTACTTCATAAAAAAAAAACAGATTCTAATTATTGGACAAAAAAACTTCCTCACGTACTAACACTTGATGGCTGCTCTGTCAAGTCTTCGTCGTCGGTTAGGAATACCAATATAAAAATATACCTAAATTACGTCATATGCTCTCAATGACAAATGCTGAACAGTTAGTTCATGCGTTCATGACATCAAGGCTAGATTATTGTAATGCTCTACTGGGTGGTTGCCCTGCACGCTTAATAAACAAACTACAGCTAGTTCAAAACCATAGACAGTAAAAGAAATGGACAAAGCGACCCCGTTAATTTCAACGGAGAGAGTTGAAGCCCAACATGGGCACTCACTTACTGATAGCCAAGCGCACTGCGCAGGCTCAAACTGAGCTTGACGACGTAGTTGTCATGTGAGCAACCGTTCTGACCTTCTAGTAGCTGTGCCGAGACAAATCTGAATTGAAATCTGAAACAAATCTGTTGTTGAAATATTTTGTCCCGTTGCTTTTATGAACTCTCTATCTATGGGCTTCTCCCTTGACTTTATGCCTCCAAGTCCACCCGATTGCCTCATAGACAGTGAACGATTGCCTACGAGCTTCTACTTCTGTCTATACGGTAATTTCTCTACTGTGCGACAGAGCGTCCCGTGGTTATGACGCAATCGTTAGCCTATTTTTACAAGAATGGCTTCTACGGGGCCATAACGTAAGATACAAAGTAATGGAGCCTTTTATACATTGTCGTGTTTCTTTAGAAATAAATAATGGACAAATGGAGTCTTTGGACGCCTCAGATGTAAAGTTATTCGCTGTCAAAGTGACGCCAAAATGAATGGGAGTCAATGGGATGCTAACAGCAGGTGATAGCCAGCTACAATGGCGGCCCCCGGAGGCAGCTTCAACTTCCGGCTGATGGATTACCCCCTTGTTCAAAACGCAGCAGCTCGAGTTCTTACCAGAACCAGGAAATATGACCATATTAGCCCGGTTCTGTCAACACTGCATTGGCTCCCTATTAAACATCGTATACATTTTAAAATATTGTTGATTACTTACAAAGCACTAAATGGTTTAGCTCCGCAGTACTTGAGCGAGCTCTTAACGCATTATAGTCCTTCACGTCTATTGCGATCTCAAAATTCCGGCCAGTTGATAATACCTAGAATATCAAAATCGACTGCAGGCGGGAGATCCTTTTCCTATTTAACACCAAAACTTTGGAACAGTCTTCCGATCCACTGTCCGGGAAGCAGACACACTGTCAGTTCAAATCTAGACTAAAAACACATCTCTTTGACCTAGCATACACATAACACATTATAGATTTCTATAATTCCTAATCTATGCATGTTAGGCTGCATAGATTAGGTCAGCCGGAACCGGTAACACTTCCCATAAATCCTGATGTACTCATTACATCATAAGAATGGCGTCTACGCTAATATTAGTCTCTCTGTTTATCCCGAGGTTTACCGCAGTCCGCCGGATTTGTAGAGGTTTTGATCACAAGTTCAGTATGTCCAGTAAGCTCAGTACTAGGACCGTTGCTGTTCACTCTGTATGCGACCCTTGGGAGATATCATGGAAGCATGACATTAGTTTTCACTGTTATGCTGATGCTCCTCAGCTCTATATTTTTACAGCCTGACTAAACATACCAATTCACATAACTAACTGAATGCATAACTGATATAAAAAATTGGAGACACTTAATTTTCTACTACTAAACTGGTAAAAAAGAAGAAGAATCCGATCGGTCTGTGCAGCGCTGCTTCAGGTCGAACACACTTTTTGTCTGGTCATGTAATCTCAACATGTCTGTCCACTTGAGGTGACTCGCACCATGCCAAAATAAAAACACTTTAAAAATTAAAACCCTCACTCATTTGACATTCTTCAAAAAATATCATTAATTTCTGTCGAGCTGGACATTTTAATAAAGATAAAATGACTGTGTTCAGCTTTGAGAATGAAACCAACCTGTTTGTTCCTCAGTTTCTTCTAGTTTCACTCTGAATGTTTCTTCAATCTTCATGTCTTCACTCTCCTCTTTAATAAATCCCGTCTTTGTTTGTTTCTCATCTTCTTGTTTCACTCTGAATGTTTCTTCAATCTTCATGTCTTCACTCTCCTCTTTAATAAACGCCATCTTTATAATACTGTGACGTGGATCTCAGCTGCTTCACCAGGAGTTTTTCTGTGTGTTTGTCCTGTTTAAGATGAGAATAATTAACAGAAAGAAAAATAAACCCAAACTAAATATCAATCAGCTCTAGTTCAGTAGTCAGTGCACTGGTAAGAGAATCAGTGTCAGTCAAAAACACTCAAAACTACCACTACAAATTCATGAACATAAATTACAAAGACTCTTCACATTAAGTTGTGATTTATATTTGTATATTGATTAGAGTGATAGTTAAATGGACCAACTCTGGTCCGATATGCTTAAAACAGAGAAGTTTTTCCTTTGAGTTTTCCGAGTCTATACGCAAGTTTAATTCTTGATCACTGTTATAGTAAGTTATTGATCTAATATTTATTTTCATGGCGCGCCAAAAAAGACAATTTGGCAGCAACTAATAATTAAGTATAAAAACAATTCAATCAGGTAAAGGTACGATGATGTGAATATGCGTCCAACCACATTGGAATGCATCCATCAATGCATCCAACCACATTGGAAATCCTAAAGGAATTTCTAAATATTACGTTACTTCCAGAGGTTGCAGTTATCAAGTTAACGTCATTTATCTGATTCGCCACATTTAAACCGATTTCTACACTGACCTGCAATCCTCTGAAGCTCCTCTTTGATGGCTCTCACAGGTTTGTGCTTAGGAAACAACACAAAAACTGTCAGAAAGAGCATGAGAGCGAGGCAAACTTTCCTTAACACTCTGATACAGTGGCTTTACTAATGTGCTCTGTATCCCCAATGTTACTGTATATAGAAAACTACCATTGTACCAAATGTAACTCTACGAATTAATGCAGCCTCCTCATCTACAGGATCCTGTATAAAAGTCATGCCATTTTTGTCACTTTGACTTTGACGGTGCTTGCATGATGAAAATATGAGCAATGAATGAATGCACTGCAAAAATACTTTTCTTACTTAGTATTTTTGTCTTAAATCAAGATGCATTTTCTACCGAAGAAAAATGACATGGCATTTACTCTTGTTTCCTGAATTTTTATTTTATTTAGCAAATGATCTGCTAATGGGGTATCTTGTTTCCGTTTGCATTAAGAATATTTTTCTTAACCCGCTGGCAGATAATTTGACTTGTTTTAAATAAAGTGCACTTAATTTAGTAACAGACTCAGTAAAAAAAAAGCATTTTTGCAGCGTGAATGACGAATTTAAACTCCGCATAAGCTTTAAAAAGGGGGAGGAGACCGAAAGAAACTCTGGGTTTACCGAAGAAAACCTGCTTCTTCTGACCAGGTTAGGTTCACAGAGTAAATGACCATGTTAACTGACACTGACTCTATAAGTTACTCCTCTTTCAGAAACGGGTTTGTCTTACCCTGGTTTCTCTGGTTTGACATACCTCCCAGAGTTTCCCTCATTTCAGGGTTAACATACTCCATTTCCATTTAAACCTCCTAAAGGCCTCTGATAAAAATAAAAAAGCTAGCAGTACAAATTTATAAAACAAGTTATTCAGACAATTCATATTTAGTTATGAATAATACTTGCTATTTTAATGATTTGTAGATTACATTTAATATATTACACTTTCATAAACACATTTGCAGTTCGTTGTACGTCTTAGTGTTGCTTATCTTGGCGAAAGCAGAGTACAAATCAGCATGAAGTTTTAACATCTACTCTCGTGTAATGGAAATCATGCATTTACACTGTCTTATCCAGCATGTCAACTCAGCGTGCGGTGATTCGAGCGATTCGAATCACTGAATCATTTAAGCATTTGGTTCAATTGACTAAAAAAAGCTCCGTTTAACCGAATTCGTGTTAATGATTAACTGGAGCGAAATGAGACGCGCGTCTGTTACTCGTATGTTGAAGCGCTTTACTCACACAAAAAATACGTTCACTAATGTTTGATAAACCATTTGAATGTTACATACAGGTAAAAACAGGGAAAGTAGTAACATTTAACGGGTTGTATCGATTTAAATGGTTAAAAGTACAAACCTTTCTTCAGCCTAATCACAACAGAAGCAGGAGCGTGGCGCAGCCTTATAGCGTCATATCACCAGGCCAAAATAAGAGTCCTGTCCACACGCTAAATTGTACATATGTATTTATAATCTTCATATTAGACATCATTGTATAAAAATGCAAATAATGACCAAACCACCTGGCTAAAATAAGGGTTAGAGTTCATAGCAAAGTTCATACATCAGTACAGATGCACATATAAAAGTCATGTTTTTCTAATTACATTGTGATTTGAATTTGAACCTAAAAATACCCGATAATGGGTATAAAATATCTAAAAATATGATCTTCCAAGAAACAGTTAAAGATAAATAAATGGCAAGTACAAATGTGATTCATTCAGTACCAAAAAAGTATTGATAAACAGTCTAATTAAAAGTGAGTATTTCTAAGATTTTTTAATGAAAGTAATAAGCCAAGTCTTTAATGTCATTTGAGTTGCAGCATATGTAGAGAGATTCAAATCACTCAGACACAATTTACACCTACTGAACTCCACAGAAAGCTATTTAATTTTTTTTAAATCACATGTTAAAGTAATTATTTTACAGCATATAATGATCTAACATTTACTTCCAATTCACTTAAATTCACGGAAAAGAGGTTGGGTCTTAATTAAATTGGCTTTATGTACAAAGAACTGTACTATTATTATAGTATTATTGACAGATCCGGTCAATTTCTTGTGTGTGAAAATGCCTGAGCAGTGGATTTGAAATATTTGCTCCGAAACTGATGTGAGAAGCATCATCACCGCACGTGATCACCAGTTAAATTATACTGCATTCATGTGGTGTCAGAATAATCTGAAAAATAATTTCCTGATTGAGAAAATTCAAGTGAACGCAGGTTGGAACAACGACACGGAAAGTTGAATAACATGGCATTTGTTTAAGCCACACATAATGGGCGTTCTAATTGGATATTGTAGGGTATCTGGACTGTGTCAGTTGGGACTCATTCAATTCTACATTTAGGAAAGCTTTTAACATGTGACTCCTACCCGTAACTCAGGCCTGGCCCCACAGAGTCTGCGTCAAAATTGCCATTTGACACCTTTACGACATGAGTGTTTACCCAAACACCAATAAACTAGAATTCGCCGAGCTTCAAAAAGACCTTATCGGCCTAACACCCCCTTTCTGCGGAGAAAGGAATGCCAGGCGGCCGAAAGTTCGTTCCTTCATCTAACACACACACACACACACACACACACATGAATCCTTCATTAACCTACTCATATAAAGACTTTACCGAGATATATTTGATTTGTTTTTAAGTGGACCTGCTTGCCCACGTCATAGTGGGATATCTGTGATTTTATCGTAGTATTAAATGAACCATAAGTATGTGTAATTATGCAATAAGCTGTATCTTTGTAATTCCTATGCTTTTCATGTTGATGTTGGGTATCAATGTAAATCTCTCGGTTTGTCTTAGCTGAATCCATATCGTAGATTGTGATGAAATGTATTTTACTATGCTTTATCATCTCTGGAGTAAAATTGAACAAATTTCTGTCACTGTCATAAAACATGCAAAGTAGGCCTCGACAGGACAAAGAAACACTTTGGCCGCGCACTTTTCTCACAGGTGATTGGTTCACTCACGCGAGAGGAGGCGTGAACCGAAATGTCTTAAAGAGACGCGCCAAGCAGCTCTTTGTCTTGTCTCTCTTCCTTCGGCTCCGATATAACTCTTTTGTCTTCGTGATCTCCTCCCAGGAGATCTTTTCTTTTCTTTTGTTTGTTTGTTTAAGTCTTGTAAGTCGAATTCTCCTTTGTTCATTCCTTCTTGCGAGGCAAATGAACTTAGCTGAAACCAGCTGGCAACTGCACCTCAAAAAGGACATTCAAACTCACGCACTCGCTCGCCCCTGAGGAACCGAGCGAACACGTGACGCCAACAGGACCGAAACACACGCCTTCTTCATGTCAGCAACATGAGAGAACCATTTATGCAAGTAAATTTCGTGTTATCGAGCTTTCAGAGCATTAAGATTGTGTTTTTCCATGTTGTCTCTTAAAAGGTTTAAATGTCCAGGTGAATTTTGCCATTCTGTGATCCTTACGGATCTCTCTCTCTCTCTCTCTCTCTCTCTCTCTCTCTCTCTCTCTCTCTCTCTCTCTCTCTCTCTCTCTCTCTCTCTCCCTGTTTCTTACACTTTCAGTGTCTTGTTTTGTCGTTGTGTTATTGTCTGTAAATACATCTTATTCCTTGCAACGTTAGTAACCGTATACGTAGTGTACACCTTTATTAAATACATTATTCATTTGGTTGACTGTCTGTGTTGCTCATATACAAGTCCCTTAAATGTTTCGATCCAAAGCTACGTGCTTTACAAATTTAAAGATACTTTAAATAGTATTTTGTTTATAGAAAAGGAAAGTTAATCCTCGTGGCCAGAGGATAGCTTCTCTTGAAAGTCTATAAAGTAGGATAATTCTGTACGAGTTGATAAAGATCGCGTGATCAGCTTGCTGGACAAACAGATCATCCGATACTGAATTAATTCCATCAGGGGTATCCTTAGAGTTGATATATGATAGACATAATTGATATATTAATATTTAATTATAATTCTTATGATTGAGTATTGATAGTACAATTGAGCTAATTTTAACCTGTCTGTAAAATATGTGTACTAGGGGTGTCGCAATATACCGGTATTGACGATAATCGTGATATTCAAAACATGAAATATCGACATCGTGTCAATTTAGAGTGTGGCGATATACCGGTATTGGTGATAACCACGATATTGAAAATGAATAGGACTGTTATGATAACATGAAACGTAAATACTCCAGCGCCAGTACCTGGTTGACCTGTCAGGTGGCAGTATTGCACCCGCTGACACCTATCAAACAAGAAGAAGACGCAGCGCGCGCCCGCGCCCCGCCCGCTATTCTGAGAAGAACCATGTCGTCTGAGCGAGAGAGTGAAACGCTCTGTCCACATCCGAAAAAAGAAAGCTCGCCAGTATGGGAGTATTTTGGATTCAATGAAAACAGCTCCTTAGACAGCCCAATCTGCAGAATTTGTCGGGCTACGGTCAGTGCGAAGGGCGGCAACACCACCGACCTTTTTACCCATCTCCGAGTCCATCACCCAGCGGATTACGCCATTTTACAGAGAGTAAGTTGTGATTTATTTTACTAGTGATGGAATGGGAAATGTGACATTAACCTATTAACAGCGGGTTTCTATGTTCATATATTTAAATAAAGCGTGATTATTAAGTGGGCTACCTCATTTTCTTTACTCGTCTTATTTCTGTATGTTGTATTTGGACGTGATTTTGTTTTTTCAAATCTGCATGATTTTATTGGCGCCGGTGCAACGATAGGTTTAAGAGCTTAAAATATGGGTAACGTTATGCAAGTTACAGGTTAAAGTATCATTGTATATGTTAATATTAATTCATCATACTGTTGAACTTGACAGTATTTTCTCTCTTGTTATTTCATAGGGAGCTTCAAAGAAGACTGAGAAAGCCAGAGACAGAGTCTCAGGTCAGCTGACGATTTTTGAGTCTGTGGAAAGGGAAAAAAAAGCAGACATGGCTAGTGCATGTGAGGACAAGGCCATCACTGAGTCACTAGCCTACTTCATAGCAAAGGACATGATGCCCTTTAGAATGGTAGAGAGGCCAGGATTTAATGCACTGATGAAAACCGTTGCTCCAAAATACAAAATCCCAAGGAGACGACACTTTTCTGAAAAAGAAATCCCAAACATGTACGTAAAATTAAAAGATGACATTGCCAACTCTTTGGCTGAAGCAAAACACTTTGCATTTACAACTGATCTCTGGACCAGTAATACTGGACACCCCTATATGAGTTTAACAGTACATTTTATCACATCAGCATGGGAAATGAAAGCTGCATGTCTAGAGACGGCATTTTTACCTGATGACCACACCAGTGTAAACATTAAAGAGATGTTCGAAAACCTAATTAATGAATTCAGCAGTCAGCAGTGGTGTGTGTCACTACTGACAATGGCACAAGTATGAAGGCTGCATTTAAATCCCTCCTCCCATCGAAATGGCTCAGCTGCTTTGGACATAATTTAAATCTTGCACTTGGAAAGGCCCTGAAGATTGACCAAGTGGATGCTGCGGTGAGAGCTTGCAAGAGTGTCGTCCAAGGATTTAACCACTCGTGGAAGAGAAGGAGAGAGCTGGCGAAAAAGCAAGCAGAACTTAATCTTCCTCAACATACCTTGATCCAAGATGTTGTGACGAGATGGGGGTCTACATATGACATGATTTCTAGGTATGTTTGAATTTCTTGTCCATGGCAATATCCTGTTCAGTTAATTATTATGTATTCAGCATACGCTTAAAAGGCACAGCGTGCATGGAAACAAGACAAATGTTAATGAAAACAACAGATAAAGAAATGCATTCATTTTACTAACTCAGTTGCCTTTTCTCACTCTCTCTCACTCACAGACACACATGCACACACATACATCTGCCGGATGATTCTCAGCAAGCCTGTTGTGTAGATTAGGTACATTTTTCTAACTTAATCTAATATAATGTTTGCAGATTTGTAGAACAACATGCTGCAGTGACAGCAACTCTCATGGCTGACAGAAATACCAGGCATCTTGTGCTAAGGGGGTCATACATCTCTACACTTGAGGACACGTGTAGGGTGCTGAAGCCACTCAGAACCTTTACCGATTCCCTGGCTGCAGAGAAATGTATCACAATCTCATCCCTGAGGCCTGTCCTTCAGCATCTGACTGAATCCATCCTGGCCGAAAAGGATGATGACAGCAGCCTGGTGAGGAGCATGAAACATGCTATCTGCAAGAACTTACAAGAGCGGTATGAGGATTCTGATATGGCTAATGGTGAGTATGCCGGTACAACAAATTTCTCCAACATCACCTTATTCATAGTCTTATATCATTATTACTCATCATGACTGATTGTGTTTTATGAGCTCCTTTAATAATGAATTTTCTCTTTGGTTCTTTTACAGTGACATACCTGCCAACATGTACGCATTTTGCGTAGCGAGCACGCATTTTGACCTCAAAGTACGCTGGTACGATTTGTCACTCTAAACTACGCAAAAACCTGGTGACGCCTCTTTGCACGCGCAGTCCTCAAATCAAGCAACAGCAAAAGAAGAAGAGTTCGACCAATCATAGCGCTGGGTTCATTCCCCACATTGCAAACGGAGATGATTGACAGATGCGTAAGTCCTATAATTAAAAAGACACTGAAAATCGACACCAATAAAGAATCCTTCTCGATCTATGCTCTCGATCCACGCTCCACTCCCACGCGCCCGCGGTCTGACTGATTTAAGCGAGGACAGTCGGCCTACAGTCACGGTACTTCTGACTCCTGAAGGTAAACGGGCTGGGGTGGATGTGGAAAGTTGAAATATTGTATTTGAGTTCATTTTAAAATGGATTGGTCATCAAACGGGACGGGAGTGATCGCATGGATTTTTTTTTTTAAAAAATACTCCGTAATTCATTCATGGTAACTCAGATAAGAGGAAGACATTCAGCCATGCAAATTATAAAATACTCACGGTATTACACGGTATAAAATACTCACGGTATATGTCAAAATTCATTCATGGTAACTCAGATAAGAGGAAGACATTCAGCCATGCAAATTATAAAATACTCGAGTAATGTTGAACAATAAATCTTCGCCTTTTCAAGGCTTGGGCCCTAATAAAATTGAAATCGCTATGTCTTAGTGATTATGAAAGCGCTGTGATTTGTGGATGACTGATAAGCGCGAATCCGGAGAAACAGGCGTTTATTTTTTCATTATCAGTGTTGAGAAACATATCGCATGTGTTACGTTATGTATTATGTTAACTAAAGTACCGAATTATGTTACATATTTATTTTGTATGAAAACTAGCGAGTTAGTTGGTGAATTTGTGGATTAAAAATGACCGTTGTATGATAGCCTATCATGTATCAGTGCTGCGCGAGCTCTCTCACAAACACAGACTCGCGCACACAGAGAGAGAAGATATTTATAAAATAAAAATTAACAGGCAAAGGTCTTGCTTGTGTTTTTTATGTCAAAATGTCAAAGCTTTTTGTATTATCAATTCGTGTTTTTAAAATTCGTTAATGACGGACGCTTTACTGTTAACAGCCCTCATTATATTATGTCGGATTCGTCTTATTCGAAAACTTATATTATTGGTCATGTGACAGGACTCCTGTCTATTCATTGTTAACTGTTTTCTATAAATATGTTTGGATTGGCTAAAGTTTATTCAGCTAATGCGTGTCCTGTTTGTAGCCTAATGTCCAAATGTCAAAATAGCACGTCACAAATATAAGCCCTTTTCCCTGTGGGATTTAATATCATATTTGTATAATAAATTAAGTAGCCAATTTAAAATTATAACATGTAGGCTACACACCGGTATTTTTTTTTATTTATTTTTTTGACTATTATCTAGGGGTTTCTTAATTTTAGACTAATTGACCAGCACAGATTATATGGAATACAATATCAATCATGAATAAAACAATAGTGTTGAGCAGGATTGAAACTTTGGACTTTCACTGTTGCATTGCTGTGCAAGTTAAATTTTGTATTTGTGTCAAATTAAAATACCTTTAGAGGTCAAAACTAGAATTATGAAGATAGGCATGTGTCTGTGTGTGTCTTGCATTCTCAAAATAATGACAAAAATTGTACTCATAAAAGTACAATTTTTACAACGCGCGGTTGTACTCATAAAATTTCTTCTAGGTTGGCAGGTATGCAGTGATTAACATGGCCTGTGTACTTGACCCCCGCTTCAAGCTGTACTTCGTGGAAGAGGCAGATTCAGTAAAAAAACAGCTAGTGGAACAGTTGTTGCAGGAGTCTTCTGCCAATGTAGGTAGCAATTGTACTCTCTCACAGGAGTCTTCTGCCGGAGGAGAATGTGAAGATGAGGGGACCAGTGTCTCTGTCCCTGAGGCCCCAAAAGGCTTGGCTGGTTTTCTCAAAATAATAACAATGAAAAAACAGGAGAAAAAACAATCAGCAGACACGGTGAAATCTTCAGTAGCATTTCAAAAAATTTCTTTATACACAGCCTTGCCCACTATTTCTGTGGATAAAGACCCACTGCAGTGGTGGAAAGAAAATGAGGAGGAGTTTCCAACGTTGGCAAAACTGACACTTTGCATTCCCGCCACCAGTGTTGCATCAGAAAGACTTTTCAGTTCTTCGGGAAACATTCAGACAGCGTTTCGCTCCAGTTTGAAACCAGATAAGCTTAACATGCTTGTCTTCCTTCACAAAAATCTGCCATAGATTAAGAACGCAAGAAGTAAAAGTGCATATGCCTTGTGTTTAGCAGTATTATGCTTGTTGGGTAAAAAATAAATAAAAAAAAGTAAAAATGAATTTGACTGATAACTTTTTCCCCCCAAGGTCTCTATAGATATCGCGATATATCGATATCGTGAATTATTTTGGCCACAATAACCGTGGTGTGAAAAATCTAACATCGTGACAGCCCTAATGTGTACATATGCAGTTAATTATAATCCTTTGTGGTTAATTGTCTATGTATATCTAGGAATGCAGATGCAGGTAACATATTATCCCCCTCTTTGGGCGATTTAACATGACATAATTATCTGGTTCAAACCCGTATGAATAATTATTAATTATTGAATACATATTCCCCAAAACCTGACCAGATACTTTACAATATGTTTGAGCCTTTTACCTCAGGCACACATAGTCATAAGCCAATAGAGTTAAGCCATTCGGCCCAAACTACTTAGTTCAGTGTCACGCATACACTGGTATTTAGGCAATGTAGAATACCACATTGGTAAGTCACTTGGGTTATTCAAATGGACACCGTGTTATTCAAATGGACACCGTGTTATTCAAATGGCGGACCAATTCTATCCGGACCGAGGGACATAATTGCGCCATTTTACAGATTAAAGTGAGCAGCGTGTCAAAACAACAGCGCGGTTCACACCACAAGCACTCGGGGTTGTTTATGGTAATGATCTTTTGGTAGTTTATTGCTTTTAGCAAAATATAAAAATAGTCTATACTTTTCTTGAGAAGTAAACCTGTACTGTAAACCTGTATGTTTTCTCAGTCCCAAGGCCTTCTATGTGCCATACACGTAGGTGTTTAAATTTAAAATAAAAAATAGCCTGTTAAAACATCTGATCTAACCTTCTCATATTCATATCCAATTCAGAGAATTATTTACTTTTTTGGTACATTTTGGTAAAAATTCGTGGACATCCCTGCCCGGACCTCCGATGGGATCCCCCTCATGGCAGCCCACGTCTAACGGCTAGATCCGCTTGGGTGAATACTGCGTAGGCAGATCTAGTCCGCCTAGACCAAGCATATGCCCCATTTCTCATACTCAAAACTAAAGGGCCAGGCACACATTTCTAGCATACGCACGTTCCTATGGCTCTTCGGAGCAGCAGCAGTACAAATGTTTTGGCAGTAGATCTGCTGGGGGTGTGGGATTTATGACGTGTATTGTATTGTCAAATATCATGCCACCCGCTCTGTTGGGGGGTAATTCATGTACGTTATATTGTACAGAACTCTGAAATGACGTAAGCCACGCTTGTTGTTGTGACTTTTATTTTGATGGCGCGGTGGACCTTTATTTTGACTATAGGACTATATTGCTATAGGAGAGGAAGAATTTTTTAAACCCGTTAAATCATCTAAATCGAAAACATGTATGTTAGACCCTATACCAACTAATCTAATGAAAGAGATGCTTCCAGAGGTCATAGATCCTCTTCTTAAAGGGCACCTATTATGGAATTTTGAAAATTATCTTTCATGTAGTGTGTAACATAGATCTAAGTGAACGAAAACATCCTGCAAAGTTTTAAATATGAAAGTTCAACGTATGCAAAGATATTGTCTCTCAAAAGTAAGAGTCGACTCTGAGTCGCTGATATGAATCGATAGACGAACAATGCTTTTTCTCTATCTAGATGACGTCAACTTGACAAGTTATTTGAACAAGATACGCCCACTCATTGCGCTCGTAGACGCCAGGGAAACCATGAAAACATCATGGCGACGAGACGCTGTGTTCTGAAGTGCGACGCAAAAGCAAACTTTTTTCATCTGCCCAGGGAGTAGCATTTAAAGATGGCTACAGTTCATATATACAACTATACCACAGAAGTATAGCCCGAACCTTGTGCTGTGTTCGCGTAATTTTAAGATGATTGCTTCACAAACATAAATGCTATCAAATATGGATTCGCGAGCCGGCTGATATTGAAGGAAGGTTTAGTACCAAGTTTATTTGGATCAGCTTCCTCCTCCGAATCACAACCTGTAAGTATTATTAATATTAATAATTGTTGCTTTTATGTGTTTATGTAGCATGCTCAATAATTATTTTGTGTGTTGTGTACGCACAGCGCAGCTTCTAGGTCTTCAATGTCAATTGTATTGAAATATGTGAAGTGTTTGTCGTTGTTATTGGAGTTGTCATTAAGAATAGAGCAATACCTCGTAGTACTACATTATCAATATGTTTATGCGTTGGGCTAAAGCAAACAAAGACTGAATGTGCTTTTACCACTGAACTTTGGGCTATGGTCGCTAACAACTCAACTTAAATTCCTTCTCTTATTTAGATTTTTTTACTACAAAGCGGTGCACTATAATCATTATTATAACACAATGTAATTGATAAAAGCATTGTACACTGTACTCCGTGTTAACCAATAGAAGTATTATCTCTGTAAAAAACGCTAACATTTTACTTATACACACATTGGATACAATATGTGCAACAATGTTTTATTACAATTAGCAGTTCCGCATCACAATCCGTACAGCAGCGCTTCCGTAACATGAATCTGTACAGTGACCCTTTGAATCAAATGTACAATGAATCACTTCCAGGTCAAATAAAGTTATATATACCTTTGGAAACTGTGTTTTGTCATCTTTGATCTTCTTCACGCATTGTCGAAGTCCACGCCCTTTGAAGACGACATTTCAGCGGTAAGTACAATGACACCCGAGTGACATTTAAAAATGGCGGTGGGCAGGGATCTCGCGTAGACTCCGGTGAAGGAGGGAAGAGAGTCAGCAAATGAAATTAATGAAGTTTTGGTCATGTGGTCTATAGTATTGAAGTTAAACGTAATGGTTATTGGTGTTGAACATTTTTTACCTGAAATGTGTGTTATAAGGTTAATAAAACCCCATTTTAAATGGCGGTTTTAAAAACTATGTTCACAAGGTCTTGGAAACGACCTGCGGTGACTGAACGCGCCATTTTTTGTAATGAACAATATTTTGCAGATCAGCGATATAAGGACTTTAAAGTCAACCAAAGAGTCAAATGTGAAGTAAATTGTGTCATAATGAAATCTAACTACTATAAGACACCCTGCACGATGAGGCAGGGTGTCCATAAACGAAGTTAAAGCTAGCAGCTTAAGCAGAAGAAACTGCACTTTGAGGGGCACTTTGACGTGCGCTAGAAACAGTTTTTGTCAAACGCTTTTTACCGCCCATAGCAGTAATTAATGTAAGTCCCCCAGGTCAAATGTAAACATCTTGTTTTTTCAACCCAGTGATCTCAAATAACTAGCTAATAAACACATGAATGAACAGTTTATACCCATTTTATTAAGTTTATATATATATAGTTATAATGTAAACCACCCAGGAAAAATTTAAACATTTTGCTTCAACCCAGTGATCTCAAATAACTAGCTAATGAATAAATGAATGAGCAGTGTTATACCCATTTTATTAAGTTTATATACATAGTTATAGTGATCTCAAAGAACATGTGAATGTATGAACCATTTATTCTTTATTTTTTTAAATCAAACAAAACAGAAAACTCAAAGTCTTTTGTGTGTGTTTTCAGAAAATGCCAAAACAAAACAAAACTTATAAAAAATGGTCTGAAGAGGACATGAAGGCGGCCCTGGAGGAACTGGAGGCAGGGGGGAGCCTGAGAACGGTGGGGGCCCGCTACGGCATCCCCCACAACACTCTTCAGGACCATCGGCGAGGCCGCTACGCCTACCAGCCCCACCCCAGATGTGCCCTCCTTCCGGAGGAAGAGGCATCTTTAGTTGCTTATATAATTTGGATGGGCAGGCACGGCTTCCCTGTGACAAGGGCCGTAGCAACGTTGATGGCCACTGCTATTGTCAAGGCCTCGGGGACGCCAGACAATGGTGAACTTTGAACATGGGCTGAGCCGTATGTGGTGGTGCCGTTTCCGGAAACGCCACCGGGAGCTGTCGGCCAGGACCCCCGACCCCCTGGACCGGCAGAGGGTCTTCGGTGTGACAGTGCCTCGGGTGGAGGCACTCTTTAATATATTGGAGCTCATGTTTGCCGGGAAGAGCTGGCATGATCGTCCTCACCTGGTGTTCAATTGCGATGAAACAGGCTTTGGGGATAAACAAAAAAGCAGGAAGGAGAAGGTATATGCACAGAGGGGACAAAAACATGTGTATCGCCAAACTGTGGTAACAAGGGAGCACATCAGCGTCCACTGCTGTGCTAGCGCGGCAGGTGTGAGCATCCCCCCCATGATTATGTATGCCCAATGCCTGCCCAGTAACAGCTATGCGCCAGATGGCCCCCCCAACGCCCTGTACGCCATCAGTGAGAAGGGCTACATGGATGGGCCCCTGTTCGTGAGGTGGATCGAACATTTCCTGAAGCATGCTCCGGCAGAGCGTCCACTCCTGCTAACTTGCGACCAACACGAGACCCATATGTCCAAGGATGTGGTGGACCTCTGTCGGGGTAATGGTGTGGAGGTGGTGTGCCTGCCAAGCCACACCACCCATGCCCTTCAGCCCCTCAATGTGTCCCTCTTCGGGCCACTGAAAGAGGCCTTCACCAAGCTGGCTACAAATATGGGCCTGGTTAGGGGAGACCTTGTCCTGGGGAAAAAGCATTTTTCATCAATCTTAAAATTTGCTTAACCAAAGGCGGCCACCGTGGAGAACATAAAGAAGGGGTTCCGGCTGACAGGCTTGTTCCTCCTGAACAGGCACGCGCTGGAGGACATTGATCAGGTACAAACAAAATAACAAAAAATAGACGCTGCATAAATACAATAGAAACAATGCAAATAATAATTTACTAATATCTTTATAGATATTCCCAGCCCCTCCTGGCACCACCATCGCCACGGCCCAGATCCACCCAGCCCCTCCTGCCACCACCATCGCCACGGCTCCTCCTAACATCATATCAGTGCCAGTTGCTCCTGGCTGTGTAGAGTGCCCCACCTGCCATCGGCCGCCAAATCCTTTGGTCATGGCTGGAATTATCCCGGCGGGGCTCGCCCACATCCTGGTCCCGCCACGCTTTGACCAATCGGCCCGAAGGAGGCGGCGGCAGCAGGTTCCTGCTGGAGCACCCTGCATTACTAGTGACGAGTTTGCATCTCACCAAGCTGAGAAGGAGAGGGAAGAGAGGGAGAAGTAGGAGGCGAAGAGAAGGAGGATGGAGGAAGTCAAGGAAAGGAGAGCATTGATGGAGGAAGAGAAGAGGAAGCAGAGAGAGAAGGAGCAGAGAGAGAGAACAAGAAAGAGAAAGAAGAAGGAGAGAGAGGGAGCAGGAGCCATCTGTGCAGCTTGCAAGCAGCCAAGCCCCCCAGGATCTGCAACAGAGTCAGTGGAGTGGGTCCAATGTGAAAATTGCACCCTCTGGTACTACACTGAGTGTGTCACTAATGTGGTAACTGAGGAGGCATGGCTGTGCAGGGAGTGTGCAGAGATTGTGACATGAGTCGCGATCTGAAAATATGTTTATAAATAGTTTTGTATATATATATATCAATTACATGTTCTATCTTATATATGTACTGCATTCTTTGTTTTTTTTGTTTTAATAAATATGTTCATGTTCCTAAAACATTTATCAAAAGTGCATCAGTGTTTTCTTGTAGCACACAGTTTCCTAAAACCTAAAGCCATGTTTGATACAGTGACCATTATTGACGGGTTTACCTCAGTGATTTAAAAAAAAAAGTAGCATACTGAAACTAAATGATGATCTAAATGAAGGACTTTTGGTGGAGGATACAAGCTTTCATAATACACACAGCCTATCAAATAATAAACAGCAGAAGCTAAGATTATCAAATAAAACATTACCTACACACCGTTGAAAACACGTGAAGTTTATGCTGAAACTAAATACACATCCAAACCGTTTATTTCGGCCTGACAACAGATAATATACATAGCATATGAAGTAACAAACAGCAAAAGTTAAGTTAATTCACATAAATTTATATAGAAATGATACCTTCACGTCGTCGAAATCATGATGCCCCGTTGTACGGTTTCATGTTACGCTCCCAACAATGACTGTACGGAATCTTGTGACGCTTAACATAGTTCCCCACCCAGCACAGCCTCAAGCAAATCGCCATGTATGAGCATTTCATAGGCCAAAAATAAACCAATCAAAGCTAAGAAACGAAGATAAGACCCTCCCCCAGTAAATGACACATCAAAAGTTCATTGGTCTAATCCGGTAAGGATCGCACTGACGTTTTACGTGCCCGGAAGCGAGTTTTCGTGTACGGATTGTGTTGCGGAATTGCTATATGTTGTTTTTGTAATTTTTACCCAAGTGATGTGTTTTTCTTCCTTTTTATGCACCAACATTTCGTTAAAAAATAAATTTTCTTTCAGAGTACATCATATCAGAGCAGTCAAAGTAGAGTTTTACATTCTGATGTGGCTTGTCAGACTGACTGTCCACAAACTGTTTCTGTGATGACACAAACACATATACATTTCATAAATGTTTTTTTGTTTTGTTTTTTAGATTTTAATTGCACTTTTTAAAGCACGTTTTAGTACTATCAAAAAGTTAACATAGTTGCATGTTTTTTTTAAGTTTCACAGGCTACGGTTGCTTGTGTAACTGTTGGCACAACAACCACATCAACCACCTATGATATACCATTTTGCATCAACACCAATAAAGTCTGGTTTCAGACCACCCAAAATACCTCATATCTGCTGTTGGAAGAAGAGGGGGAAGAGGAGGAGGAAGAGTCAGACATACAAATTCCGACAGAACCTCTCGATTCAACTTTTAACCCCACTAAAAACAATTTCACAGGAATCTGAAATGTCATAAGTAATACTCATCAATAAGGTCAATGTGTGACCAATATATGGTTTTTGAAAAACTTACAAATATTTACTTATTTATTAGGTTTGGGCAAAGCTCCATATTAGGGCTGGGCGATATATCGATATAAAAGATATATCGATATATTTTTAAATGCGATATGGAATTAGCAGTGTTGGGGAGTAGTTAACTACAAGAAGCGACGCTACTTTAAAGTAACACCAGGTAACTTTTCAACCTTCATAATATACTTCCACGTCTCTTGTGATGGTACATCGCCTTACAATAGGTTGAATGACACGTCTGCCATAGCCTGGCGGGGTCTGTAGGGTTTTTAATCGTACTTTTAAACTTCGGGTTTCGGGTAGTAACCGGCGAACAAAGAGAACTACAAAATTCGACTGCTTTACGGCATATACGTCACTTCCACCACCACCCCCACTTCCTTAAAATCGGACGTGCGAGCCAAATGTTATAGTCATGGCCGAAGCAGCACAGAAAAACAAGAAAGCAAAGGTTTTATCGGAGCAAAGCAAAAAGAGAAAAAGAGAAAGTGATCGCGTTAAAGGCAGAACGAGGATTAACATTGGGCCAGCCTTTTCTCGCTGGTGTGAGCTGAAGGAGGAGGGGTGCCCGACCGATGCGGACTTGGCAAAAAAAAAAAAAAATCAAATGAAAGCCTGTGTCTAAACGGCGTGCACAAGTTTGGTAGGGGCTACATTCTTGCAAGTAAATATATAAGATGTACAAAATCATATTTTAGGATACCTAACATGTCTGTGATATTTGTTTATTTGTCTTGCCTCAAGCTATAATGCAAATCGATTTGTAAAATTTGTAGATTCATTTATGGTAGCTTGATATTATAATATTGACAAATATATGGTTATTATCTACCACTCAAACATTGCATTGAAGTATCATATAGATCCAGTAAAACGGTAACCAATAGACTAGGCTACTATAATGACGCTGGCTTGTAAACGTGATCATCGCGATCATTTGTCGTTAGAAAAAAATAAAACCCATGAAATTATATTCATATGACATGCTGAAATATATGCCACTGTACCTGGGATGAAGACATTTCAGACAAGATGCAAAGCAGAACACCTGCATGTGACCTCCTCCTACAGTGTTCAGGGCTATCATGGTTGTCAACAATTGCACGTGCATGTAGGATGACAGAGTTTACGACAGTAGTAGAGGTCTAGAGGACAATACTGTTTCCCAACTGTAGGGGGACCCCACCCAGAGAGCAAAAGTAACCTGGTGTTACTTTAACTACATTTTTCAGTAGCTTGGCAGTAGCTCAGTTGCTTTTTAAGCAGTGTAGCTTTTCCAGTAGCTAACTACTTTTTGCAGCAAGTAGCGGTGTAGCGCGAGCAAAAGCTACATTGTGTTTTGTCGAGCCTTCGCGAATCAGCGCGATGCAAGGATATTCTTCTTCTTGTTAGATTACAAACTAATTTTTTGCCATTACCGCCACCTGTTGTTTAATCACGCATTTTGCGGCTAACGCCCGTTTCACACATACTCCGTGTGCAGTGCGTATGCGGTACAGGAGCAGCTTTCACATATGTTGCAGCGCGTTCCCATAACTTCCAACATTTGTGTGGGCAGCCAGATAATTACAGCATTTCACTCGATTTGTAATATAAAAGCACTTTTGACAAACAGTCTGAGATATTTGAGTGTTGTGTGTAATAAAACAATGATCTTTGAAATCATAATTGTATTGCATTGTTTTAAACACTAAATATTTTACTTAAAACATTCCTCAGACACTTATTCAGTTATTTATAATATACGTTGTTCAAAAAAAGCAAAAGTAGTTTCAATGTAGCTAGCTACTTTTTGATAGTAACTTGTAGTGTAGCTAACTACTTTTCCAAAGGGGTAGCTTGACTGTAGTTTAACTACTTTAACTTACGAGCAGAGTTGGGTAAGTTACTCAAAAAAAGTAATCCACTACAAATTACCAATTACTACTTTAAAATTGTAATTTGATTACATTACTGATTACTGCATGTAAAAAGTAATCTGATTACTAATTACTTTACTTTCAAGTTACTTTGAAAACATATTAAAACTACACAAAAATACACTACAAAGTGAAACTCAGTTCTTTCCGTAATTTAATTGGGCGAGCTCTGTGGACCCATAGACTATTATGTCTATGTGTGGACCTCCCCCCCTTCTGGCCGCGAGTCGTCAGGGAAACAGGCCAGCCCGCTGTAGTGCCGCGCCGTTAAAGCGCCGTACTCAGCGGGTCCCCGAGCCTTCTCCAGCCCGTTAAAGCTCGCCGGTGCGCCTGCCAGCTTCACCAGCTTCATTCGAGTCGCTCACTGATGGACAACGGCCGCCGCGCGCCGCCTTTAATGACGACGAGATAGCTGCATCTGTAGAGAAGGACCGCGGCTAGCTTTCTTTACGTTATAAGAAAGCTACCCCGCCCCCGCCCCCCGTAGACGTCTGCGTCCATTTTAGCAGCTGCGTTCTCCGGTAATTCATTAAAGCGCATGCTCATTAACTGACGCAGCCGCGCCAATAAACGTGATTAGAAATGTATTTTACTTAATATTTTTTCTTAACAAAACATTTGTAACCTAAGTAACTTAATTTTATTGACATTAGTAACTGTAATCAAATTACATACATTTTAAATGTAATGAGTTACATTACTGCGTTATCACGAAATGTAATTACACTACAGTAACGCGTTACTTTGTAACGCGTTATACCCAACTCTGCTTACGAGTAGCTTGTAGCTTGTCAAACTACAGTTTCAGAGTAGCTTCCCCAACACTGGGAATTAGACCATATCGCATATATCGATATAGTTCAAATTTGCGCCGTGCTCCAGCTGCTGACTGCTTTTGAAGAAGTCGTATCGTGCATTCAAGTCAAGTCAAGTCATCTTCATTTATATAGCGCTTTTAACAATGAATTGTTTCAAAGCAGCTTTACAGAGATAAACATATAATTTAAGGTAACAGATTGCATTCTATCAGTTCTGGCGCTTCCGTCTCAACAGCCTAGTGTACAATGCGACAAATACTCGCTTATATAAATAGGCCTACTTAATCAAATGTTAACGCTGAGGAATGGGAGACTGCAGGTCACAAAAGTGCATTGTTTGCATGTGCTTTAAAAGCCTTGCCGGTAAAACATGTCATTCGATGATACGCTGTTCTGACATCCGCTTTTCTGAGCGCTATACACCCGACGCGCACATGCACTAAACGCACATAAAAAACGCACATGCACATCTTTCAAGTCTTATTGCGCAAATACTGACAAATACACACAATGTTTACATAAATAAAGTTGGTTATGTCTAAACTGAGAGCAAACCGAGAAAATTGAGAGAAATCTGCGTGTGTATTAGACCTGGCGCGTGTCTTAAAGAGACAGTAGTCCTAATAGTAAACATGCAGCCGCTTGTCCTTAAAGGGATAGTTCACCCCCAAAAAAATTATTCTGTCATTATTTACTCACTGTAATGTTGTTCCAAACATGCATTAATTTATTTATTGTGCTGAACACAAAATAAGATATTTTGAAGAATGTGGGGAACCAGACAGTTGCTGATCCCCATTGACTTCCATACATAGGCGTAGCCACGGGTGTGCCTGTGCCACCCACAGTGGCAGCTGGCACACCTACAAATAGATGCAGAATTATTTTTTAAAGTCTTAATAAAAAAAAAATTCTAAACTTGAACTATTGTTGTTTACTTACAATATTTGTAAGTTAAAATTTAATTTAATCTTTAAATTATTATCGTTAACAGAATATCTGCCGACATTCGGACTGCCAACCAATCCGCAAACAGCCTCTGACTTTCTGACGGTTGCGCTGTTGAGGCTCGCGCACGCGCAGCCTCATGAGGAGAAATGGAAACAAATGAGCGCAGTTCACACAAAGAAACTTAATGAACATAAATTGGTTAAATTTTTTTAATGTAATGTGGAGTTTTTATATTTATAATATGATACAGTTAAGCAACATCAGACGACCACGAGTGCTGAATACCATCAAGATTGAAAATGTGACATTGATTTCATATGGCAGTTCAATAAAAAAGTAATTCATATCAAGTCACTTATATTTTAGACAATAATGTTTTTGTTCTATTTGAACAGCGAAAATAGTTCCAATCAAAGATCACAGCAGAACCACAGCGCATCTCATAGGAACACATAACCGCATTACTGAATGATTCAACGCTTTAACCGAATCGGTTGAGTCAAAGATTCAACTGCCTCATTCCTGAACAATTCAGTCGTTTGAACGAATCATTTGAATAAATGACTCAATAACTCACTCATTAAGTCGGTCACCTGCCGCCCCCTACTGGTGGTTTAGTTTCGTGTTTAAAAGGCTATCATTCTTTTCGATATTTCATATTTGTATATTCAAAAAATATTTAAAACAATCTCATAACATTATTTAATGCAGTTGTAATTTTTCAGTGTAAATTAATTCATTTGATTGATAACAGCCATATAGTGTCTTATTATTCCAATTGAATTTATTGATCAAATTTAAGAAAGATGAAACATATATTTAAAACGATTAGGGAAAAATGCTCTTTATAAAGGTTAAAATATCATACATATGCAATTTAAATATGTAAAAGCTGACTGAACACTGACGAGAAAATTGCTTCAGAATAAATTATAATTTACAACACACACAAAAATATTTTTCCGTATAAGCAATTTTTTTTACTTGGACAAGTGAATGACCAATTTACTTGTTCGAAGGACAAGCACATGAAAAGCCTTAATGTTGAGCCCTGAGTTATATTGTATATAGGCCTAGTATTATGGTTATGTGGCGAGCCTGAGTAGTTTTACATATCAGCCCAGACTATTCTGTAACGTTAGTGATATGCCGGGTCAGGTTTTTAGTTGCATATTAATCTGACAATAAATGTGGCACACCCAGTTTTTCTTATGCACACCCAGAGATGATTTTCTGGCTACACTACTGCTTCCATAGGAAAAAAATATACTATAAGTCACTGGGGTACATCAACTGTTTGGTTACCCACATTCTTCCAAATAACTTCAACAGAGGAAAGAAACTTATTCAGGTTTAAAACAACTTGAGAGAGTAAATGATGAGAGTAAATGATGAAAGATTCCAGTATCTGGAGATATGCGTGCAGATTCCCCAGGTAAGCCATTAGTTTGTCATATATTAATAGTTAAAAATTTTGTTAACCGCTTGTTTTTGCGTGATCATTATATTATTACATGTTTAGACATAAATATGTTTCCATTTATTGGTTTTATGTAGGACATTCTGCAAAATATGGCAGCTATACTCTTATGCACATGCATACCAATACTATTGTTGACCTCCAGCTTGTTCAGGTGTGTAACCTTTTTACAATAGAGTACATGATGGACTGTTAAAATTAAATGAAAGAATTATTTGCAATAAAAATATATGTTTTGATGCTTACTTAGAGCAATGAGGTTGGTGGTAGCTACCACATGGAGAAGGAAGGCCTAAAGAGATGTCTGGACCTGCTAGAGTCTAATGATTTAGAAGTGGATTACATTGTCACCGACCGTCATCCACAGATCCAGAAGTATATCAGGGAGCGTGACATAACCCAGTTCAATGATGTGTGGCACTTTGAGAAAGGTTAGTGTTTGACTTTCTAACCATATAGTTATTTTTCACTATCAAACTGATAAATTATTTATGCGTTTCTTTTAACTTATCTTTTAATTTCTTTGTATCAGGTTTGTCTAAGAAATTAGACAAACTGGCAAAAAACAAGGACTGTGGATTGCTGAGGAAGTGGCAGCGTAGCATCAGAAATCATGTTTACTGGTGCGCCAGTTCCTCGGCATCAGGACCAGAGAAGGTGGCTAAGTGGACTTCACTGGTCAACCACCTCCAGAATGTGGACACACATGACAATCCCATCTTTCCCAAGTGCGCACATCCACTCACAGCAGCAAATAATCGAAAGGAATGGTTTCAACAAGGTAATTCTTAAAAATAAGTTTATCTCTATTACATTTTATGTATATATATATATATTTATATTACATATGTAAAAATATTTAATACTGAAAAAAAATTATAGGTACTTTTTATTATTATTATTTGGGTATTACTGACACTTTTCTAATAATGCAGGGTCGCTGGCTGTTCACAAAATTGAACAAATACTTTGCAACAAGAGGGTGCTCAAAGATGTGGAGAAGCTCAGTCACACTTTCCACACATCTTCCCTGGAGGCTTTCCACAGCCTAATTCTACGTTTTGCACCTAAAAATGTAGTGTTCCCTTTCATTGGAAAAAATTACAAACATATTGTAGAGGAGCTGGCCTTTTCTGTCTATTTTGTTATTGCAGACTGTATCTTGCTGCGCTTCATCATAACGAAAACACCAACAGAGAACAAGCCACAACAAAGACAGGACAGGGGGTGTACAAAATGGTGTTCCCGAAATAAAAAAAAAGGCCAATGCATAGCACAGCCATTTAAAACCGAGTCAACATATAGTAAGTAATAAAACATTTTATTACAACCAATAAGTAAACAAATTAATTATAAAATATATTATATATGTGTATTAATGAAAATAAGGTTCCATTTTTATTACAACCATCAAGTAAAAAAAAAGAAGAGATATTCTAAATATGTAATAAGTAATAAAAAATGACCTTTGTTTCTTACAGATTATGTTGATGCGCTACTGAAGCTGGTCTTTGAAGAAGTTGTCGTGGCCCCTCTCCATTTGTTGATGAATTGAAGTCAATCCCCATTCCAAAGCTACTTTGTGCAGAGTATGACAGACCATCAAAGGATGAAGCAATTGCCCGCCGTGTTTCCAGATTCAGTCAGGAGGGGGTCGAAAGCCAGTGTACTGACCAGCCGGATCTGGAAACGCCTGGCGTATCCGGGTTACAACGCAGCTTGGAATGACAACACAGACACTCCAACCTAAGTAGCCCCAGCACCAGCTGACAAAGCTGCAGTATGCCACATGACGGAACTGTCTAAAAATTAGAGACAAAACTTGTGACCAAATAAAATGTCTATGTGACCAAATAAAATGTGTACAGTTTTTTTTTTTGTAAATAAAGATTTTTGAGGATACAAATATTATTCAAATGTCGTCATTTACGTGTTCAAGTTATGCAATAAAAAAGTAATAATGATATTATATATATTTGATTATTTGTAGGATTATCAAACTACACTTACTCCTCTGTGGTTCTGCGCCTTATCCGGCCATAGTCACATCTATAGATGTTGTAGATGTTCTGAAGTGTATATGGATTTAAATAGTTTGGTTCAAAGCCTGGATGGTGCACCATGCATGTTGGTGGGACTGGAAGCTCGTTAATTTTTTTTACAACCTAAGATGAAAAAAGGTGCGTCACCACAGAATAGGGTTGCCAACCATTCCGTATAATACGGAATCGTTCCGTATTTGACACATGAAAGGCTTGTTCCGTATTGAACTGATACGGAACGCACTTTGTTCCGTATTTTTGAGAATCAATTCAGTGCAAATCCATGACAGACGCATAGCTTCTAATATATATGTCAGACAGACTATGATGAATGAACGAAGACCCGCTGCTATAATGGCAAATTCGGGGACTTGGCGCCACCTTGACGGGCTCTGACGTGTAATGACGTAGAGTTGGCTCATTGGTCGCACGTCAGAGGCGCCCGCGCCATTGGATGTGCAGTTGCCGTAGCGCAGCCTGAGCGAGCCAGACGCTTAATGTGCGAGCTGTGCAGCTGCAAATGCGTTTTACAGGCTTCAGTAAATCGAGTAAAATATGTTTCCGAAGACATTTGTAGGCTATGATAAGAAAAACTACTAAAAAAAAAAAAAAAAATTTTTTTTCACTGGAAAGAACATTCTAGAAGTCTAATTCTATTGAATAAGTTCGCACAAGGCTACAGAAAACGGTTGTGTTTATTTTTCTTCAAATGCAGTCTAAGCCGATGAGTTTCGAATGTTATATGTTGTTAAAAATAAAACGTATTATAATCTAAACAAAATACATGGTTCATTTTTGGCAAAATGATCATGATAGCCTTTATATATCTGTGGGTTAAGTCTTGTATATTGATTAAGCCTACTTTGCTATTCTATAAATATATAGGCCTAATAAGTTGCATTATAATATGATATAAAATGTATGAATTTCAGGGGTTCGTTTTCTAAACCCCCCTTACACACATATATGTGTGTATATCTATATGTACATATACATATATGTGTGTATATATATAGAATATTTTCACTTCACGTTCAGATTGTTATTTTAATCTATAGCTTTACATGTACATGTCAAAAGCACAAGTATTGCATAAACAATAGATCAACACTACCTGTCTGTCATGATCGCGGGATGAACGACAGGAAGCAGATGCAAGTTACTCTTTTAATGAAGACAAGTAGTAGGTTGACACACAGTACAGCCGATGGTGAAGTGACGCAGGGGCTTCGGTGGCCAGGACTCGTGAAGACGTGCAGTGAAGACGTGACGACAACGAAAACCCCAATCCACTTGAACACGACGACGAACAGGAACACCAGGCTGAACAGGACACAGGAACACCAACACCGAGGACCAGAGACAACGTACTGACAAGGATGCAGAAACAGAGGTAAGAATATATAGGGTTGAGAGATTGCGTGCAGCTGGTGAAATGATGATGATCAGCTGGAGCGGATCCGGAGTGCCAATCATTCACGCCCACACGCACGTGCACTCATACAACAACATAAACACGAGACAAGAAGAGACCAGAGAATACGTCTACCGTGACAGTACCCCTCCCTCTAAGAACGCCTCCTGGCATTCCCAGACCCCCTTACCTGTCGATTGTAATCATCAATAAGGGAGTGATCCAGGATGTCTCGAGCAGGAACCCAACTTCTCTCCTCCGGACCGTAACCTTCCCAGTCCACCAAGTACTGGAATCCGCGTCCCCTCCGCCTAGAGTCCAGAATCCGATTAACCGAATATGTGGTCTCCCCATCTACGAGCCGCGGTGGAGGAGGAACCGGGACCGGCGGATTAATGTGTGAATGAAAATTTTAATCTTGGGTTTAATCTTGGATACATGGAACACGGAATGAACCCTCCTGTACGCGGGAGGTAATTTGAGGCGGACTGCCACCGGACTAAGGATCTTGGTGACAGCGAACGGGCCGATAAATTTGGGTGCAAGTTTATTAGAAACGGTGCGGAGAGGAATGTTCTTAGTTGAAAGCCACACTTTTTGACCAACGACGTATACGGGAGGCCTTGACCTGTGGCGATCGGCCTTGGCCTTGGTGCGGGCCCCCACTTGGAGTAGAGTCTCCCGGGCTCTAGTCCAAGTGCGGTGACACCTCTGGACAAAGGCGTGAGCGGAGGGGACCGCAACCTCGGATTCCAGACTGGGAAAAATAGGTGGCTGGTAACCTACACTACACTCAAACGGAGATAGGCCCGTAGCCGACACTGGTAACGTATTGTGCGCGTACTCTACCATAGACAGTTGTTGGCTCCAAGAGGAAGGATTCTTGGAGACCAAACATCGCAACACTCTCTCCAAATCCTGGTTGGCCCTCTCGGTTTGACCATTGCTCTGGGGATGAAATCCAGAGGACAAACTCACAGTCGCCCCCAGTAATCTGCAAAACTCTTGCCAAAATTTGGACACGAACTGGGGTCCCCTGTCGGAAACCACGTCTGTCGGGAGGCCATGTAACCGAAAGACGTGATCTACGACTGCCACCGCTGTCTCCTTAGCTGAAGGTAATTTGGGTAAGGGAACAAAGTGGGCTGCCTTCGAGAACCGGTCCACCACAGTCAAAACTACTGTGTTACCCTGGGAGGGTGGGAGGGCGGTAATAAAATCTAGAGCGATATGGGACCAGGGTCTCGAAGGAACCGACAACGGCTGAAGTAACCCGTCTGGAGGTCGATTGGAAGTCTTACCAGTGGCACAAACCGAGCAGGCCAAAACAAAATCGTGAATGTCGCGAGCCATAAGTGGCCACCAGAATCGTTGCTTGACAAAAAATCTAGTCCGATTTACCCCTGGATGGCAAGCCACATTGGAACCATGACCCCACTGAATAACGTCTGACCGTAATCCCTCCGGCACGAATAATCGATTCGGTGGGCAACCGGGCGGAGGCGTTACCCCTTCCAAGGCCTTAACGACCCTCGATTCGACCTCCCATGTGAGTGTTGAAACGAATAGCGTTTCGGGTAAAATACACTCGGGAGTAGACGGGCGCTCGGAAAAATCAAATACACGAGACAGGGCGTCGGGTTTGATGTTCTTGGAACCCGGACGATAAGACAGGGAAAATTCAAAACGACCGAAAAACAGAGCCCACCGAGCCTGCCTGGAGTTCAATCTTTTAGCGGTTTTAATGTACTCGAGATTCTTATGATCGGTCCAGACGATAAAAGGTACCCCCGACCCTTCTAACCAGTGGCGCCATTCCTCCAATGCTAACTTAACTGCCAACAACTCTCTGTTACCAATGTCGTAATTGCGTTCGGTGGGTGACAATCGATGAGAAAAAAACGCGCAAGGATGCATCTTGTCGTCTGCAAGAGAGCGTTGGGACAACACTGCACCTACTCCCACCTCCGACGCGTCGACCTCCACCACGAACTGACGTGAAGAATCAGGGGCAACAAGGATGGGGGCTGAAACAAAGCGGCCTTTCAGTTTGACGAACACAGCTTCAGCTGCGTCCGACCACCTGAACGTCGTCCTGGGGGAGGTCAAGGCAGTCAGAGGTGCGACTAGTTGGCTGAAATTGCGAATAAAACGCCGGTAGAAGTTGGCGAACCCCAGAAACCTCTGCAGGGCCTTGCGGGAATCTGGACTTGGCCACTCCACCACAGCCTTAATCTTCTCAGGGTCCATCCGCACTCCTTCAGGCGACACGATGTAACCTAAGAAAGGGACAGACTGTGCATGAAAATCGCATTTCTCCGCCTTGACAAAAAGCCCATTCTCTAGCAACCTCAGAAGCACTCGTCGTACGTGTTGCACATGCTCCTGGAGAGAAGAAGAAAAAATCAATATGTCATCCAGGTAGACATATATGAATTGATCGATCATATCTCGCAACACGTCGTTGACCAATGCCTGGAAAAAAGCCGGGGAGTTGGACAGCCCGAAAGGCATGACCAAGTATTCAAAGTGCCCCCTGGGGGTGTTAAATGCTGTTTTCCACTCATCCCCCTCCCTAATGCGAACCAAATGATAAGCGTTACGCAAATCCAATCTTGTGAAGACGGACGCTCCCTGCAACCTCTCGAAAGCTGAAGACATCAACGGCAAAGGATAAGTATTCTTTACCGTGATGTTATTCAACCCTCGGTAATCAATACAAGGTCGCAGAGACCCGTCCTTCTTCCCCACAAAAAAGAACCCCGCCCCCGCTGGAGAAGAGGAAGGGCGAATGAACTTGGTTGCTAGAGAATCAGAAATATATTTCTCCATAGCCTCTCTCAGGAACAGAGAGTGAATACAACTTGCCCTTGGGCGGAGACTTACCTGGCAGTAAATCTATAGCACAGTCATAGGGACGATGCGGAGGTAGAGAAGCAGCACGAGACTTACTGAACACCTCCTTCAGGTCATGGTACTCCGCGGGCACGTTAGACAAATCCCCTGCTTCCTCCTGAAACACAGAAACAGGCACAGACGAACAAGCAGACACAAGACAAGACTTATGACACCCCTTGCTCCACTCCAGCACTGATCGGTGATGCCAGTCCACTCGGGGGTTGTGTTGGATAAGCCACGGGTGTCCAAGTACGATGGGTGCCAGGGGTGAGTCCAGAATATAGAACGAGATAGTTTCAGAATGATTTCCAGAGGTAATGAGGGTGACGTCTTCAGTGGCAAGGGAAATGGTGGGTAGCTCTTGTCCATTGAGTGCGTGAACTGAAATCTTGTGAGTGAGTGGTTTGAGGGGAATCTGAAAATCTTGAGCAAATTTGTGGTCCATAAAATTACCTTCCGCGCCCGAATCCAATAGTGCCTGACAATCGTGCTGGTGGACTGACCACCTAAGCCTTACCGGAAGGAGCGTGGAGGTCGATGTAACAGCTGATGAGGTCTTCCTGGCGGAGATCCCACCCGATAGTAGCCTCAAATTTACTACCGGGCTGGGCCTTTTACTGGACAGTTGTAAGCAAAGTGACCCGATCCTCCACAATAAAGACAAAGGCCCTGGGACCTCCGCCTCTCCCTCTCCTCCCGGGAAAGCCGAGCTCGACCCACCTGCATGGGCTCAGGATCGTTGCTGGGACTGACCACGTCCCTGCCACTGGACCGAAACCCGTCGACGTCTCCGAAGGTACGGGTGGATTTAGCCCGGCGCTCAACTCGAGCCAACCGAGCGTCCACCCGCAGCGCCAGGTCAATAAGCCCGTTCAAGGTGGTGGGCAGGTCCAGGGCGTAGATCTCCCTCTGGACGTGGTCAGCCAACCCATGCAGGAACATGTCCCACTGCGCCTCCTCGTTCCATCCGCACTCCGCCGCCAGGGTTCGAAACTCAATTGAATAGTCCGAAACTAATCTTCCCTCCTGTCGCAACTCTGCCAGGGTCCTAGCGGCCTCACGCCCAGAGACCGCCCGATCAAAAACCTTTCTCATCTCGGCGGCGAGGGTCTGGAACGAGGCGCAGCATGGGTTTTGATTCTCCCACACCGCCGTTCCCCATAGCGCCGCCTTCCCAGTCAACAAAGTCAAAGTAAACGCTACCTTAGCCTGTTCGGTGTTAAAGGTGCGGGGCTGTAGTGCAAAGTGCATCGAGCACCGAGTGATGAACGCTCTGCAGTGGGAGGGTTCTCCTCCATAAGCTTCAGGAACAGGAAGGCGTGGCTCCGGCTGGGAGGCGCTCTCAGGTGGTGTGGGGGGAACGGCTGGTGTGGGCGGCGCAGTGGGAACTCGTAGGCGTTGGATCTGCTGGGTGAGCTCGGACACCTGCGTCACTAGGGCTTGTACTGCGCGTCCCGTGCCGCCGATCTCTCTCTCTTGGGCATCCATTCTGCGAATGCTATGGTGAATGAAATCATCCAGGGATGATGAAGACGCACTTGCTGCTTCCATCTGTTGGTCAGTACGTTCTGTCATGATCGCGGGATGAACGACAGGAAGCAGATGCAAGTTACTCTTTTAATGAAGACAAGTAGTAGGTTGACACACAGTACAGCCGATGGTGAAGTGACGCAGGGGCTTCGGTGGCCAGGACTCGTGAAGACGTGCAGTGAAGACGTGACGACAACGAAAACCCCAATCCACTTGAACACGACGACGAACAGGAACACCAGGCTGAACAGGACACAGGAACACCAACACCGAGGACCAGAGACAACGTACTGACAGGGATGCAGAAACAGAGGTAAGAATATATAGGGTTGAGAGATTGCGTGCAGCTGGTGAAATGATGATGATCAGCTGGAGCGGATCCGGAGTGCCAATCATTCACGCCCACACGCACGTGCACTCATACAACAACATAAACACGAGACAAGAAGAGACCAGAGAATACGTCTACCGTGACACTGTCGTACTTCCTTGCAGCAAAGATTTTCAGCCTCGCTTGGCATTCTGATACAGTTCCCACATGTGCACCTAAAAAAATTGCCAATTAATTCGTCTGATACTTACGTTACAATGAACGACATTGAAATTACTCTGATTACAGAACGTCATTTATCAGACATTATTACTACAATTAAGCGTGTTCCGTTATGGCCTGAATTGCCATAAACAACGGTACATTGACACTTACCATTGGGAAAGGTCCTGCTCCAGTCGTGTTTGTGATTGGGTTTCTGGTTCATCTCTGGACGGTTCATCTTCGTACTCTGGCTCGAATTGATAAGGCAAAAGTAATGCCGTGTCTGTTCATATACTGTTTACAGTTTTCAATAATTGATAAACCATAACCCATTAAAGGTGATGGGCGTTCCGTTTCCGACAATCTCTGCACAGAGTATACCAATCACAACTGACTGGGTCATCCGACCAATCACCGCTGATTAGCGTCACGTAAAGGAGGGGTTTGGAAAAATGAATCTCTGAACGATTCATATGGGAGTCACTGAGCAAATCAGGTAAAAATAAATGCATTTTATAAAACAACAAAAGTGTTTTTTGTCATTGCATGCTTGTAAAACTGTAGTTGGGGACTCCCAAAACAATATTAGGAACATTTTAAATGCCATAATAGGTGCCCTTTAATCTACCTTTTCTGTCAAAGATACTAGAAAAGGGAGTATCCTCACAACTATGTTCCATTTTAGAAAGAAATGATATCTGCGAGGATTTTCAGTCCGGATTTAGACCGTATCATAGTACTGAGGCAGCTCTCATTAGAGTCACAAATGATTTGTTCTTATCATCCGATCGTGGTTGTATCTCTCTATTAGTGTTACTCGATCTTAGTGCTGCATTTGACACAATTGACCACAACATTCTTTCAAATAGACTAGAAAACTATGTTGGCATTAGTGGAATTGCATTAGCATGGTTTAAATCATACTTATCATACTTAGCACTTTGAGATTTCGTTGAAATGTAAAGTGCACTATAAATACAATTTATTATTATTACTTATCTGACCGTTATCAGTTTGTAGATGTAAATGAAGAGATGTCTTATCGATCACAAGTTCAGGATGGTGTACCACAAGACTCAGTACTAGGACCGCTGCTGTTCACTCTGTACACGCTACCCTTGGGAGATATCATTAGGAAGCATGGCATTAGTTTTCACTGTTATGCTGATGATACTCAGCTCTATATTTCTTCACTCCCTGACGAAACTTACCAATTCACAAAATTAATGGAATGCATAGCTGATATAAAAAAATTGGATGACTAGCAACTTCCTACTACTTAATTCTGAAAAAAAAACAGATTCTAATTATTGATACCAATCTTTCATTTGAAAGTCATGTGTCTAGTATCTGTAAAACCGCATTTTTTCATCTTAAAAATATATATCTAAATTGCGTCATATGCTCTCAATGAAAAATGCTAACAGTTAGTTCATGCGTTCATGACATCAAGGCTAGATTATTGTAATGCTCCACTGGTTGGTTGCCCTGCACGCTTAATAAACAAACTACAGCTGGTCCAAAACACAGATATAGTCCTTCACGTCTATTGCGATCTCAAAGTTCTGGCCATTTGATAATACCTAGAATATCAAAATCGGCTGGTGGTGGTAGATCCTTTTCCTATTTAGCACCAAAACTTTGGAACAGTCTTCCTACCATTGTCCGGGAAGCAGACACACTCTGTCAGTTCAAAGCTAGACTAAAACACATCTCTTTGACCTAGCATTCACATAACACATTATAGACTTCTACAATTCAATGTTAGGCTGCATAGTTTAGATCAGCCGGAACCGGGAACACTTCCCTTAAATCCTGATGTACTTGTTACATCATAAGAAGGCTGGCATCTACGCTAATATTAGTCTCTGTTTATCCAAGATTTACCGCAGTCCGCCGGATCTAGCCCGTATCCAGATCTGATGCAGGACCTGCGCCCGAACACGATGACAACGCAGTCCTGAAGTGTCAACCTGATCAGATGGTGGATCTGCACCTGGACCCATCCATGGCGCATCCCTGAAGTGCCAGCCTCATCAGCCCCTGTTAAGGCCATTGGCACTGATCCTCAACAAACTCGTCTCCATACCGGCGTGATGACTCCGACTTCCAACCAGATGAAACTGGATTGATATTCTAAAAGTTCTGATCCAATCTGACTTCTGACCTGTAATGTTGCCTGAATCATAATCATACACTGTTCGTTCGTTGGCCAGAGGAGAACTGCCCCCCCGACTGAGCCTGGTTTCTCCCAAGGTTTTTTCTCCATTCTGTCACCTGATGGGAGTTTTGGTTCCTTGCCACTGTTACCATGGCTTTTGGCTTGCTTAGTTAGAGATAGGGATGGGAATTGAAAACCGGTTCCACTCGAGAACCGGTTCTAAGTTTTACGATCCATCGATATTGTATGCCCTCGACGTTAACGAGTCCTCTTATCGATGCTCCTGCTCTGAGTCAGGCATAGTATGTAGGCTACAGACCGTGAACTCACAACTGTCCCTTTTGTCCTTTATCAAGCACCATAGCACGGCGTCCAAAGCGAATTTTTGTACCGCCAAAGTCTTATTTGATCGGTGAGTAATGTAGATGAACTGCCGCGCTTGTCACAGGGCGCATGTTTAACTGAACGAGCAGAGAGAGAGAGAGCCCCGGTCGCGCGCGCGCGCACTCTCTCTCTTCGGAGTAAGGCGGCTTCACCGTCTCAAAACTAAGCGCTTTCTTGCTCTCTCTCCCTCGCACATATTAATCAAAATAAACGACACAATGGTAAGGTCGGGAGACTTAAGTTTCATGTGGAGCATTCAGAGATTTGTTTTTCCTGAATTAGGCTACCGCTGGGTGTGAATTGTGCTAAAATACGTTGCCTTATCTTCTCTGAAAAGCGTTCCGCACATTCAGCTGACATAAACCACACTTTAAATAAACAAAAAAAAAACTATCCAGCGATGAAATGTTTTCTGTGATGATGACACATCTTGTGGGATGTCCCAACCGCCGGCACACGTCCGATAATGACACGACCAATTCGCGAACTAATGACTCATTTGAACCGATTCGTTTTAATGAATGGTTAAAACAACTGATCTTTCCAACACTGAACTCACGGTACGTTTAATCTGTGTATAACTAATCGGTAGCACTTTACAATATGGTTCCATTTATTACATAAAAAGTACAGTTTGCTTACTCAAGTGTAAGCTGGTGGAAAAGTGGAAACCCCAAATAAAGTGAGATGTATGTATTGTGATGGGCAGCTAGCCTACTGCAACAATCATAGACAGTAAAAGAAATGGACAGAGCGATCTCATTGGAACTCAGTTGAGACAGTTGAAGCCCACTTTTAGCGCTTTTTGAGAACTTCCGTTCCTGACGCGCAGACTCAAACCGACTCAAACTAAGCTTGATGACGTGAGCAACCTGTCTGACAGACGTGAATCTTCTAGTAGCTGTGCGTGAAAATTGCCAACGTTAATCTTGCAGAGACGGGGAACTTGAGCAAAGAGTCCTTTATCGTGAGTGAGCAGGAGTAAGTATTCCGTTGCTTTTATGGACTCATTATCTATGGGCTTCTCTCTTGACGGGATGTCCCCCCGATTGCCTGCGAGCTTCTCCTCCTGTCTGTACGGTCATTTCTGTACAGCGCGACAGAGAGTCGAGTGGTTATGACGCAATCGTTAGCCTATTTTTACTAAAACTGTTTCTACGGGGCCATAATGTAACATAGAAGGTAATGGAGCCATTTATACATTGTCGTGTTTCTTTAGAAATAAATAATGGACAAATGGAGTCTTTAAACGCCTCAGATGTAAAGTTATTCGCTGTCAAAGTGACGCCAAAATGAATGGTAGTCAATGGAAATGCTAACGCAAGTGAAGTTCTGCTACAAGATGGCGGTACCCGGCCGGCTTCAACTTCCGGTCGATGGATTACCCCCTTGGCAACAATACATCATCCATGATGCGCCATTTGAGGAGCACTCATTCTTCCTACACTTCTATAAACAAACTTTGTTGTATTATTTTCATGTTATCACTGTGAAGCTGCTTTGATACAGTCTGTATTGTAAAAAGCGCTATATAAATAAATATAAAATATAAATATAAAAGACTTGACGGCGCTGAGAACGACTGAGCTCGCATACTTTTTTAGATAGAACTGTTATATAAAAAGTTGCGTTGAATTTTCTCCTCAGCGTAAAGGTTAAGAGGCCCATCTATCACTGTTTTCCATGTTCGTAGAGTAAATACATAGGCTATAATCTGTGTGTTTATACAGCCTTTTTTTTTTTTAAATGGCGGGTGCTGGTGTTTCCAGTGCGTTTGGCCAATCAGCGAACACTAATGTCACTGGTAGTTCCTATACACCTTATGTAGCCGCGCCCCTTTTGAGCGCTGAGCTCATTGTCTTTTGACTTCCGGTCTGTATTTTCACAGCGATCTTGCATAGTTATGAATGAACAGCTCATTAAAAAAATTCCCAAGGTCCATTTGTTAAGATATATGCTTTACAATGCTTATAGTAAACATTACAATGCTCATGATAACTTTCGTTAACTCTACAATAAGTAAATCAACTTCACCAGCTAATTACTCCTGGACAGCGATGCCATAGAAATATACAGAGCGACCGCAAAAACGGAAGTTCAAAGACAATATTCTAAAGATGGCGGCGCCCTCGTTTCTCTGGTGCATAAGGTCTATAGTGCTGGTTTAGACCAGCCTTTCTCAAAGTGGGTGCCGCGGCACACTGGGGTGCCCCCTGACTGTGTCAGGGGTGCCGCCAAAAAAATACGTAGGCTAAAAAAAAAAAATCTAAAAATAATCTGACATTTCATATATAAATATATTTCCATAAATACATTCTTCTTCTTTTTAAACATATGAACGTATTAATAAAATTGTAAATTCATTTTAGATAAATATATACGAAAATATATACGGTAAAAAAAACGATGTTGCCTACACCGTGTTATCCTCTTTTTAAAATTTGCACCCTGTTGACTTAAACGGGACAAGTTTTAAACCTGCTTTTAGCCTCTTAACAACCTTAATGTGTCATTACAAGTGCACAGCCATGTGAGTGAACACGGTGAATCTGACTCCAGTAAATGTGAAAGATATGAATAAAAATGATGTTTATTCAGCCAGCTCACATACCCGTATTTTCTTCCTGTTTCGGTCGAAGTCCACAGTAGGCGATTGTCGAGTGCGCGCGCGCGATCATTGGTAACTAAGCAACAGTGGAGACTCAGACTTTCAGCCGATGACGGTGCTGTGTGGTGTTCTCTATGTGAGAATATCAGGTCAAATGGATAGTTCATCCGAATCAGATGTTGAACACACGGAGGAGGTTTGATCGCGCGCGCGCACTCGACAATCAACTACTGTGGACTTCGACCGAAAACAGGATAAAGAGATTATTCCTGCCTTCGTGAAAGCTCGGATCACAGATGAGACTGATATATCAGCCCAGGCATCCACGATCCATTGGCAGATAGTGGCGTAAGTCGCCCGGCGCTGTCTCCCCGTCTTGGTGAACGTGTGTTCACCATCCATGTATAAGGCGCACTGTCGTTTTTTGAGAAAATTAAAGGCTTTTAAGTGCGCCTTATAGTGCAGAAAATATAAAAATATAAATATAAATAAATATAAAAAATATATAAAATTAACCATAAAAATCCGTCTCACAAGAGTCAAGACCGAAGCAAGACACACACACAACTTGACGCAAGTGACGCAGCGGCAACCCATAGCAACGCGTTATAGCAACAACACCTCAGACTGACAGAAACGTAAAAATAAACGTAAATTTAGGCCACTTTAGTTTTGTACACATTGTCATGTTAATTATAAGCAAATATTTTTTTTTATTGACCACAATATACCAAAAGGTGCTACAAAATTGTTATTATTATTGTTATTGTTATTTACAGTTCGTATTATGCTCGCTTCATTACTGTTCTGTCTAAATAAACAGGACATTTGCATTTACATTTGGGTTATGCAGTGTTTTTAAATTATATTTTACACCGGGGTGCCTTGAGATTTTATGCACTTTTGAAAGGTGCCCTGACTGAAAATCTTTCCTAGTTCCTGCGGTGCGAACACGCCAAAAACCAGGAACTTCTGCCAATTGTTCTAGGAACTATGAAAAGGTTCCTTCAATGTGAAAGCCCCTAATAAAAGCAACAGCAGCGTAGCAGATCTAATCCGCCAAGACCAAACATTCAACATTGACATACCCATTACCATGCCAATTACTCCGAGAGTTGTCATGACAGAAATGTATTTATCGCCCAGCCCTAATAATCTTATTTGGATTTAAGTTGGTATTAAAGGTTATACTTTCTTTGATTTCTTTGAACATGTCGGTAGAAATCTGAAGTCGTTTCAGACACATCAGTAAGAGTTGATTTGCAAAATTTGCAATTCGCTGAGTGCTTCTTTTTATCAGATGTCTTGCAAATAAATTCTTTATGATTTTCATAAGCAAAACAAATTATTGCTGACTTTGTAGACATCGTCCTATAAACGCGAAAGATGATGTCGGTGTGGTAAAACGACTGGCGGGGAGACATTAACCCTTTGACGCGTACGATCACACCGGTGTGATTAGAACGTTCAGTGAGTCACGTGATCAACTGCTAAATTCAAAATTTGGATTTTTTGAACAACTGAGAACCCCCGGGTCAGTCGGAAATTACGCGTCTCGACAGGAATAGAAATAGGCTATTTATAGCCGATCGGAAATGACGTGTCAACGATTAAAGAAAATTTGTAGGCGGCGAGCAACTTATTAATAGACAACATGGGAGGAAAGCATCCGGTCACAAATGCACCAGAAAGTCTACCAAGTGGTACAAGAAGATCTTTTTTCATGTACTTGACACTGTTTTACTCAACAGCCACATCATCTACCGGCAAATTACTGGTGAGAAATGGATACAAATCATCTAATAATAAATATAAACAAGATAAAAAGTGATAACATTTTTAATTAATGTAATCTAAAGTGTTAACAAATTCACAATAATAAACAGACCACACTGTCACATACTATTCTATTCTCCTCACTCTCTCCCTATTGATGTGCTCTACTATGAGTAGGAAAGGAAATCACCTCCCTGCAATTCAGGACGAACCTGATGAGAGGGCTGCTGGAGGAGTACAGCACATCGCGCGGTCCAACCAAAGGAGGGCGTCCTGCCTTAGACACTCCTCTGCGCCTTACAGCCAGGCATTTCCCATCTGAAGTCCCTCAGACCACTTCCCAGGGCAGCAAGACCAGGCGGCACTGCAAGGTCTGCCTCTCCAGCACACGCAAGGGCAAGCAGAGGCGCCTCACCAAGCACATGTGTGTGCCATGCAACACTCCCTTGTGTGCTGTCCCATGTTTTGAGGAGTACCACACACTGAAGCATTATTAAGCCTGTAAAAAGTCAGAGTATATTAATTAATTTATGATGATACTATTTTAATTATTATTTATTGTAATTATATTATTAAGTATAAAGGTATGTATAATAGTTTGTTTTAAACAAAAACATTTATCAAAAGTCAGAGTATATTTATAGAATTTTTGTTTGTTTGTTTATGATGATACTATTTTGATATTCATTGTAAATATATTTGTTATCTGTTTTGTAATTATATTAGTAAGTATAAACGTATTGTGTTAAAAAAACAGCAGAAGAAAGAAATTCATACAGGTTTGAAACAAATTGAGGGTGAGTAAATGATGACAGAATTTTCATACAAAAGAAGATATTTTGAAGAATGACAGAATTTTCATTTTAAAGTGAACTATCCCTTTAAATTATATTTATTATGTAAAGGATTTAACGGCAAATATGTGCTTTGGTATATTCATGTTATGTATAACGTATCAATTCAACTGAACCCCGACTTTACCTCCTGAATGCACGGATTACTGAACATATTTATTTGCAATTTGCAATGTGCAAAACAACGCGTTGACAGACAAACAAACCGTAATGACCACATTATTGAGCACTATCCGTTTTACGTTCTTTATGTAAGGGATAATCCACGGCTAGCCATGCATTAAAGGATTTTAATGCACGACGTAGAGGCGAAGAACCACCCGACGCGAAGCGGAGGTTATTTGCCAAGTTTATAAGAAGTTAAAGCTGTAACTGATGTTTACAATGTAATTTTTTAACAGACGTGTAAAAATGACGGTTATTTTCTTAAGTTACGGCTCGTTAGTTCTAGCACTCCGTCCGCTTTAAATAAAGTAGAGCCATCGGATTGCTTTTATTTGAATGAATTATCACATTTATTTAAATTCATTATTAAAAGAGAGAGACAGAGAACTGAAAGAGAAGAGAGAGAGAGAGAGAGAGAGAGAGAGAGAGAGAGAGAGAGAGAGAGAGAGAGAGAGAGAGATGCGTGCGCGAGTTACCTATGAGCGTCTCTTCTTTAAAGTCTACAGTCCCCTCGTTGCTTAAGCATAGGCCTATAGCTAACTTAATGATTCATGGATTTATTAAAATTATTTATGAATGATAGGCAACACTGACAGTGACAAGGAAAGCTTTATTTGAACTAATCATGTCATTTATTTAAATGAATTAGCTGTATGTCAAACCAAACTTTTCTTACGCGGATGATGAACGCTGGTGTCTTTTCCATTTTTCCTGTAGCGCTTTAAAGGTTGTATCAGTGATTTCTGGCCCAAAAATAAATGTCTAATCTTTCCTAACGATCCGCTAGCTGCTCGCCCCATAAGCATGCCGTCCAAAAACCGCGTCTCTGTAGGCAGCCTAGGCTCTGAGATCTGCACACAAAAACAAATGTGTACAACCACCACTCAAAACCAAAATAAAGTGTTCCAACCAATCACTGACAGGGGCGGGTGTTGCTCCGATTTCGCGTCCAGCCGTGCACGAGCGCAAAACCTCACAACACCCGCCCCTGTCAGTGATTGGTTGGAACACTTTATTTTGGTTTTGAGTGGTGGTTGTACACATTTGTTTTTGTGTGCAGATCTCAGAGCCTAGGCTGCCTACAGAGACGCGGTTTTTGGACGGCATGCTTATGGGGCGGGCAGCTAGCGGATCGTTAGGAAAGATTAGACATTTATTTTTGGGCCAGAAATCACTGATACAACCTTTAATAAAACAGCTTTTAGACTCTGTGGAGATGCCACTCAATATTTATCTTTTTTGTTTGTTTGTTCTCGTGATTCAGAAGATTTTGCGGATTAGCAAAAGAAACAGGATTTCTAGACACCGAAAACGATGTGCTGTTCTTGCTACGCTAGCGAGACGTCGTCAAATTGTAAGTTAAAGATGAAGATGATGCTGATAGGTCTTTTACGATCAGCGCAATGCATGATGGTATGTAGGGCTTGGGTTAGTGACCATCGGTTGTACCATAGACTGTAAAAAAATATGGACGTAGTGTCCGTGACGTCACCCGTAGGTTTCTGAAGAGCGTTTTTGAAGCCTAAAGTGGGCGTAGCCGACCGCCGCTATCTTGCCAGCGCGTCACTCCCGGAAAAACGAAAATGGGCAAAGAGGCGGGACGTGGGTGGAGCCGAGGAGCCTGCTGCTGAAACCGCGCCCTCCTAGCTCGACGCAATCAAGTTATCTTTGAATGGAAGATATTGGCGGTTTATTTTGAACCGATTCATACCAAGCTTACTATTGAACTATTGAGGTAAATTAACCTGAACCTACACAACAAAACTTGAAATAACTATTTATATGTTATTGATATTAAACTACACAAAGTTTAAAACGCTGCAGCACTTTTAATAGATGTGGTAACGTTTATTTGCAACACTAGATGACTTGCAGAAAACGTTAATAGTTGTCATGAATAAGAATTAACGTTATAACTTTACTTAAATACTTGCATCTCAAAGAAACAATTTGAAGCAAATCAATTAACCTGCATTTATGAGTGTGTATTTGGATGTCAACTGAATATAACGTTAAGATAGGGTTAGATTCGTATTAGCTAACATTAAAAATGTTCTTACCCATTTACATGAGTTAGCTTTACAAGCTGTGTATTCTTTTTTTAGTGATCGATTTTGAGGTGATGGGCACCCGTGACGAATGCACCACGTCTGCACATAGCTTAAACTGTAAGTACTAGTCTTGGCTATTTGACAGCTGATATTATAATGTCTGTCTTAAAAGGACATCAACAAATTTTTGAGGTGTTGTTCCCTTCATCTATGTTCTCCCACATGTGACAGTATTGTCAACATAAAAAACTGAGCAACATTTCATAGTTAAATTCTTAATTTTCATTACCTCAAGCATTTATTAAACTCATTTATTTTCCTTCCATAGACACAGTGTGGATCATTGGGGACAGCTATGTCAGACGTGGTGCCCAGAGACCATGGGAAGCAACCTCAGTCTGCCAGGCGTCCGTGTCTGTTGGTTTGGCTGTGCTGGACTGCGGTGGAAAGGACTTCTCTCCTTCTTTTCCCACTTCCTGCGAGGAAGAGCAGCACCGGATGTCCTCCTCATCCACTGTGGCGGCAATGACATGGAGGAGGTCAGCAGCGTCCAGCTGGTGAATGCCATGAAGGACCTGCACCAGCTTAAACTCTGGCACCCGGGCATGAAGATCATGTTGTCAGCTGTGACCCAGAGGTGCCGGTGGAAGGCTGGTGCCAATCCGGTGAAACTTGACAAGGCTAGGAAGTTTGTTAACAGTGTTATGGCTACATTTGTTTGTAGCTTTAATAGTGCCATGATTGAGCACCCTCACATTAGACATGACAGTCCAGGTCTATTTTTGAAAGATGGAGTTTATTTCACACCTAGGGGAAAGGATATGTTTTTAAATACATTCGCTAACTGCCTTAAAGACCACATCCAAATGCAGTTAACTGCTTACAGTTGGCAGTGTTACTGCTTTTGAATTTTGTCTTTAGGGCCAATTTTGTTAGGCCTAAATATAGCCCCGACCATCATGGCTAATGTTGAGTTTTTTATGTTAATTTAGAAACACCTGTAGCCATAACACTGTTACCACCTCTGCACTTCCTCATCCCTAAACCCATCCCCATCCCCCCAACCCATAACCCACCCCCACCCCCACCCCATCCCATCCCACCCCACCACCACCATCCCATGGTCTCTGCAGCAATATCATCTGGAAAGAAGCATTTAATAAAATAGATTCAGTCTTTCACCGTTGTTTTAGCAGTTTTTAAGGCATTGATTTTTCATTTCAATGTTTTATGAAGTAAATTTAGAATAATGTTTTGATTATTGTTTTAATGTTTATCAAAAGTGAGTTGCCACGAACACTAAGTTATTTAAAGAAAAACAGCTGAAATGCAACTTTAGATAGGGTATTTTCAACATTTTAATAATGTGGATGTGTGTGGATAACATAGGATAAGGGGGGAGTACAAGTTAAACAAAAATCTAAGCAAAGCAAAAGTGTGCAGGCAATGACAGAGAAGATATAGAGCCATGATGGAAGCTGGGATCAGAACGCTCCTCATCTGGAGGATAGATACTGCAATCAGCTCTTCTGGCACATCAACAGACAACATGAGTACGGTTACTGACAAAGCACAGACAAAAGCAGGGGACGTCACACACCCTACATGAGAGAAAGACGACAAAGGTTAAAAAATACTAGTAGAATACATCATTCAGTATGGCCTGTCTTGGTTAAAAGCCCACCCACTACGACAAGGTGCAGGCCAGGAGTGAGAACATATAACGGGACAAACAAACACAAGACACTACAAAACCACAGGTACAAGACATGAACATACGACCGATACAATGCTGGAAAAGCAATATACAATGGTGAAAACTGAGGGATAGGAACAACCTTAAATATGAACATTTTGCCCAGCCCTAATGAAAACAGCAATCAGACCAAAAAAAAAATCACACGAAAATCAATATAAATAAAAATGAGATTTAAAGCTATTTTTTATAACATAACTTAAAATACTATATTAATGTATTACCGTAACACTTCAATAACTCAATATATATAATATAAAAATCAAACTAACCATGGATGTTAACTTTTTGAAGCTAGCAACTTAACATGAGAATAGTTTTTTTTATATATATATAAATTTTGTTAGATTTTTTTTGTAAATATGTCATGAACTGATCCTTGAATTTGACACAGAATTCCAGAAACTATACACATAATCATTGACCAGGGAGGTTGCATATGTATTTCACATAATAGATGGCAAACAGATCAATATCATCTTGCGAACTCTAAGAGATATTGAACAGTCCTTAATGTGACATGGGAAAGCCAATACAAACTATAAGTTTAATAAGCGATATCTGTGTGGGTTAAGGAAGGCACTATGTATAAAGGCTCTATGTACAACTCACAACTATGTCAATATTGCATGTTACTGTAGCATCGCAGCATGTGATTTGTAAGAGTTGGGCCCCGTTCATGCCAACTGAAAATCATCCTGGGAAGCAGTGGGGTTCTCTTTATAGAAGCATTTCATCAGTATAAGATAGGATAAGATAAGATGTTCCTTTATTCAAGTACAGGCACAGCAGCTTAGAGGAATGTTAAATGAAGAACAGACCACAATAAAATAATCATTTACATGGATGTATAAATATATACACACACTATATACAATCAATATACAATTTACATTATGTAGATGTATACTGCCCTACAAAGGCTAAGAGCAGTATCTTCAATTTTTCACAAAAAATTTTTTTGCACAAATAAAAAGTGCAGGATCTGCTCTACAATCTGTTAAAATTTCATATGGCTACCTAATAAATTTCTTATATAAATTTACATTTTTAGTTGCAGTATTGTATAGAAAAGTAGAGTGAAACCAAGGCAGAATGCAGTATCTGCCCGTACTGCAGTCTGCCTTGCAGTCTGCCTTGGTTTCACTATGATACTGCAGTTTGCCTTTGTGTGGCATATGAGTCAGGTTTTATAGCATACTGTATAATGTATATAGCTCATATTTCATTTATTGATATATTGTTTCCCTGAATGATTAAACTTAAACTGTTAGTAAATTACATGTGAAGACCTATCCCAAACTGAAATAAAAGCAATACGTTAATGATTGCCATAAAAAAAACAGCACTTTTGTGATACAATTAAAATATATTAATCTAATAACGCATGTTTTTTGTTTGTTTGTTTTTTGAAAAATATGATTATAATGCCAAAGGGGATGGAAAGTCACAGCTTAGCAGAAAGAATGAAGATGGAGAAAACGGTCAATAAAAAAAAATAAAAAAAAACGGGGGTTTACATAATATGCCACATAATTTTAATAGTTTGGTTATAATTAACATATACTGTACTTTTGACGACTATAAGCAGCTGCTGCAGCTGTGTGCAAAGATTTTGGTGATTTATGATTTATGATTTATGATATAAGCAAGTGATTATGATCACTTGCTACACTTACTGCTATATGTTATTGTATGGCCATGTAAGTATACGCAGTAATGCAAAGGCAAAGCGCAGTATAGCCTATAAAACTACCAAATTTTGCCTGACTGTCAAAAAACGAAATGTTTAATATTCACATCCCTTTGATCTATCTAATTGTACCCTTTGTTGTTAAATTTAATTGGATGCTTATATTTGGTGTAAGAAAAACACAAAAAGCTGTTTTTCTCAGTTTGGCGTTTTTGCTGATACTGCTCTTAGCCTTTGTAGGGCAGTATACATATATACACACTGTACACACACTATATACAATAAACAACAACATTAACACAATAACAACAACAATTATGTACAATATATAAACTTTGGCCCGTGTATGCAGGCTCTAAGGGGGCTTTCACACTGGCAGTTTAGTTCGGAACGGGACACGGTTCGCATGAAAAATCGCTAATGTGAACGCTGTCATGGGACCCGGGTGCGCACTGGGGTACCGAACCCGAGACTGCCTGGAGGAGGTGGTCTGAGTTCGGTTGCTCCCGAACCGTGCTGCGGTTCGCGTGAATGTGAAAGCAACACGGACTCGGGTGCGCACTTGTTCAGGAAGTAAAGTAACCTGCGCATGCGTTTTTAGCTTATTGTGATGTATTTAGTTAAATAAAACGCTTGTAAGGGATGATAGTGTTTATTTACCTTGGATACGAGCGAGAGTGAGCCTGCGTGCAGTGTATTCGTGCATCGCGCGTGGAATCAGGGCAACAAAGTTGGAAATCCACTGTCTCCTAAAAAGAGTCCGTTTGCAAGCAGCAGAAGTCCACCTTGTGTGACACACGCACAGTAAACCTGTAGTGTTCACTCAACTGCGCATAAAAGCAGCGAATTAATTTTAAAAAGCACAATATTGACCCGCGTTCTGTTTTCTATCATGCGCCGTGCACGTTTGCGATGACGTCATATGCACGCAAACGCACCAGGGTTCGATAGAATCAAGTTGAGTGTGAAACCAGACCAACGCTGCGGGGGACGCCGGGGACAAACGCGCTCGGGCTCGGACCGCAGCAAACGAGCCCAGTGTAAAAGCCCCCTAAGTTAATGTTCAACAACTGATTTGTCAGCAAGGTACATCTGACATTGAGGTTAATTTGAGACAACACATGTATGTGCGTACTTCTTTTACAGCAGACATTGAAAGTTACTTAGGCCAACTTTCATGCAGGCTCCAAGTAACATTTACAATGTTGTCCAAAGAGAGATAGGCTCAGTACCATTTTCCATGTTCTACGTCTGATAACTACAAAGAAAGTTTTAGTTGGCTACATTCTGACATACACATAGAAAAACATACTGTACATCAACCACACACACACACACACACACACACACACACGCACGCACGCACACACACACACACACACACACACACACACACACACACACACACACACACACACACACACACACACACACCTGACCAACCACCTTTCCCTTAATCTCCATAAAAATGGATTAATTTTGTGAGTTTTTTGCGGACCACCTTGCCTTCTTTAATTTTATCTGTCGTCCGCCTTGCTATATGATTTAATCTAACTTTGCAGTACCACGCAGAAGCCATCTTCACCAGAACATGGACATGGTTAGCTTCAACACACATGTCAAACATGTGATTGTGCAGCTGTGGGAAGAGATTCTTCTCAGAACAATCAGAAAGAACCTGGGTGACAATGGCTGCTGTTGTTCCTCTTCCCTGTGAAGCCCTTCCCTCATTGGTTTTTAGCAGCCGCTGAAAGCATCTTTCTGTAGCTTGGCAAACTGCAGTGATGCCTGGAGATGGTTTCTGTAGGCCACCTCTGTCCTTCAAACTAATGAATCGATGCACCAAGTCATCTGAGGTGAGTGCTTGTGAGCAAGGCATGCAAGTAACCTTCTCTTTCATCTTTTTCACAATGAAGCCTGTGATGTAAGAGATTGCTGCTTCCTTGTACTCAGAAAGATTGTCAACATCTGGAAGGTCAGAGAGGGAGTCATCCTCAGGCACAAGCACTTCCACAGGCTCCACATCCACCCGGCGAGCAATGTTTACAGTCGCAATTGTTGAGTCAAGGATGGTTGTGTTGTCTCGAAGGAGACAGTTGCCTGTGCCCCTTTTCACCTGATGCCTTACAAGGAGGCGCTTGTATGCCCCTCGGAACTGCCTTACATTGGGGTTGTTGTTGTAACCTCCACGCGCTCTGACTGCAGAGAATAACAACTCCAAGTGGTCCTGACTGAGTTTATAGGTCAGAAGGTATCGGCATGGGGCAGCTGGCTGCTCTACCAGGTCTTCGTAGATGCCCATCACACTTCTGCCACAAGCAATGAAGCCATAGATGGGTGTCTTTTTTCTGTGTGGAATGCACATGTACAAGTGTGTTGTCTCTTCCTTTCATTTTGAGCCCAAGGAGAAGTGACTCGGTTTCTTCTAAAATACCCTTAGCACGGTGTTTAGTAGTTGGCTTGATGGGTGCTTTGTGTCCTTTACCAAGTGGGTTGCGGCTATTTAGGACATCCAGTAACATGCGGTGAAGTCTTGTCATGGGTAGGCTGTGACCTATCAATGTGGCATATTCACAGGGGCGTAATTTGCCGCTGCGATCGGTGGCGCGGTTACAGTGTATAGCCTATCTCGTGGCCAACGCAGTCTTTACATGCACGCGCGGAGACTTTTTGTTCGTTTCGGTGAAATCACAAAACAAAAATGTACACAAACGTGTCCCTGCTTAATATAATACAACCACTGATGAACATATTCGGTTTTGATGAAAAAAAAAAAAAAAACTATACGAGTGCGGATTAGAACCCCGAACCTCCAGCCCGATCTCATGAAAGTGCGTATCTATACCACAAATTAAATTTTTTCGTGTCATTTATACGCCAAAAGTAGTTTTTGCGTGTTTATGATACGCAGTTTTTCGCGTGCATATGATACGCATTATTTAGCGTGTAATACGCACGCACTCCCCATCCCTAATCCTACCCAAGAGGTTACAGTGCGTAGCATATGCACGCAAAAACCATTTTTGGCGTATAAATAGCACGATAAATTAAATTCGTGGTATAGATACGCATGTTCATGAGATCGTGTTGGAACCTCTGACATGCTCGGCAAAAGTTCTACCACTGGACCATTAAAGGACTCACGTCAAATATATTTATTCACGGGATTCATTCATTTATACACACATACGCGCACACACATACACCTGTCCCACCCACTTTTTAAAACAAAGTTAAGCCACTGTATATTCATTCAGGTAATTTAGCAACCCAAGTTAATATCAGGCATCATCACATCGCTGCCTGCATACAGAGCAAAGTCAGAATCGCGGATTGAGTGAGAGCGAGTGGATCACGTGATATGAAGCAGTCTCGGTCTCTGCCTCAATGTTGATAATTCAAAACAGCATGAGAACTGACTGCGCATGCGCAAACCTCCGTAAACTACGTTCTATGGACCAAAGAGGCACTGCGAACCTCTGCCTCAATGACCATGGCCTTGAATTTCCTGCATGAAACAATGGTTTTTAGGAGCAAACTATGGCAAAAGGAGTATTATATAAATATTCCTGATTATTTTTGTTACAAAAATTAATATTTGGAATAAAATAAATGCAATTAATAATGTGGTGAATTAATAAAGCTCTTGGGATTAATAAATGTAATGTCAGCATTTCCTTTGGTGAGGCACTGCCTACCCTGCCTACCCTGACCGCACGTCCCTGAGGACATCAAAGGCTGCATCTATTGTGCGCAGGAATTGAACTGTGGCTGCACATCCACTGAACTGGGGATACTTTAGCTCCTGATCACAATACTCTAGGGCATCAGCCACACTGCTGCTGAAGAGCTGGGCTGCAAGATTGACCTTCATTTTCTGATTTCGCCACTGAATGTGCGCCATTTTTAGTTTGTTACCAAGACGCAAGCCTTCCTTCTCCTGAAGCTTGTGGAGCTCCTCAATGTACCGCCACCTTATCTGCTGGCCATCTTCTCTTACCAGAACCTCAACTGTTGAGAACACATTCCGAAGAAGCTTGAGCATATGACATGGATCCAAGAGCACATGGACTTTTTGTGTGTGATCCTCAGGATGGAGAAAGTAAGGTCTCATGTCCATGATGCACAAGTTAGCACCAAGCTCCCTGATCATTGCTATGTTTTGGGAGGGTCCATCACACGTCAAGGAGACAACCCTAACTCCGATTTCATGAAGCCTAACAAGGCTCTCTCGGATGATGCTAGCTCTCTCTGTTCCTGTCATGCTGTTGATAAGAAAGTAAGCAATGGGAATCTTCCAAGACTCATTGATTGCAACAACCATGAGGACCAGTGCTTGTGTTGCCACAACATTTTCTATCTCACCACCTCCAATGTCAACATAGCCATGAATTTGGTCCCCGCCAAACTCAGTTTGCTTATGAATGTACATTTCATCCATCATCAATGAGCAAACTGTGTCCTTACCTACTTTCTTCTGCTCAGCAACGTGACTTTTTAAAGCTGTGAATGAAGCAACAGTATATCCAGGATCTGCAGGGATGCTACTGTACAATTTCCGTATGGTCTGAGGATGAGGCAAAGCCAAGAGAAACTTCTTTCTCACATATTCATAGGCCTTTGGAGAGTAGAAGTGCAGTGTAGTTGCGAATTGCTTCATGTTTTCGGAAAACACAGACTTTTTCTTCTTTTGGATTCTCTGAAATATCTCCCGGGGAACATCATCCAGGCTTTCAAGAAGAGAGGCACATTCACTTGAAATTATAAGTTTCTTCTGAAGCACTTTGATTACACCTTTCAAGGAAGAAACTCTTGCCTTAAGTCTCCTTGTCTGTTGCCTTTTCAACCTCAGCTGTTTGCGAGCTACACATAGCTTGTCCTTTACCTCATAAGCTTTCCTTTTAAGTGTTTTCGGAGACTCTGAAATATAGTAGCAGTGATCACTCAAAGAACCAAAGTGTGATTGTTTTCCACTCCGATTTGTGTGTTGAACGCTGCTACCCAAACCAAAATCCTCACACACATTCGCTGTCAGAGTAATGTCATCATGCAGGACATCTTGAGCAACAAAGGCCTGTTCAAATGTGTCTTCCATCATCATGACATTGCTCTGATTGACAGCATGGCTGTTGGCATTACTCCTATTGTCTACATATGCAACCTCCTCATTACTATTTACAGCTGATATAGGGATGCCACTTACCACCTCATCAGTACTTACCAAGCGTCTTCTTTTTGGCTGTTGTTCTTTGCCCTTGGAGAAAGAGAAAATGGTTGGCACAGCGGTGTCCTTCAGGCATGTCCTTCCCTAATAAAAATTACAAAAGGCATAAAAAATAAGACATTATTGGTCATATTGGCTGTAAATGACTGTTATTCATAACAGAGATGTATGCATTTATTTTTCGTTAATTGGTCTAACACTAGCATGAATGTACAGATTACATTTTCAAATTATTATTGCTATTAAAAGAATATGTAACTGTTTGCAATAACTGTCACTACAGAATCATTCTGTGTTCTGCTGTCTCGCTTGGAGAACATTTTTTCAAACATGAATTGCACATTTTTTTATTTAATTTTTTTTTTTTATGGTATTTGCATAAAAGGTAGGGCTGCACAATATATCAAAATTATCAAAATATCGCAAATGTATATATCACGATATGCATACCACAGCAACTTGCAATAACTGGGGTCATGAACAAAAGACAAACAGAAAATAACTCACTGCTCTTGGCTAAATAATTTTTGTAGCTTTAATAAGAATCAGTCAGTGTATATCTAATTCATACAGTGAAAACTAAGCAGTGTTTTATTTTTATATTTGATTATTCAGTTTCTGTTGTTAAATAAACATAATGTAGGATATCACCTAAAACTCTAAACCCCGTGGTTTACACTGATGTTAAAATAACACTTCTTATGCTGCAGTAAAACACTGCTGTTCACTGTCAGAAGTTGTAGGAATGTTTTCTTGTCAAAAAAATAATGTGAACACATGTAGGTTATATAATTTTAAATATATTTTAAAGATAATTTAAGTTTATTTTACACACTTTAAGCATTATCATCGAATATCGCATTATTTAATGAGTTATCGCATATCACATTTTTCTTCAGTATGAATGTATGATGGTCAATACTTCACCAATTTCAACCAATATGTTGCTTGACTCTTTGTAAGGTATGAAACGAGGTGTCTGTACCCTGGAGTCAGTGGTGAAGTGATGACTCTCAAAATGTTCACTGCACAGACGAGAATCCTTGTTAGGAGTCCAATTCTGTCGTTTCATGTTGAGCATCCACTGGTCCAGCCTGAGATGTTCTGGATCACCTAGAGGAAAACTTTACACAAACAAATAGATAGTTACCTCCTTCACAGACTAATGTTACTTTACATGCAAACAATATAACTTAAATTGCAGTCCAAGGTTGTAATAAATGTCTTTAGCTTAAAAATTTGTGGCGGACATCAAAGTCCTCATTCTGTTTCGATGTCATGTCTATTGAGTAATTACAGGCTTATTTCCTACACATATCTTTGAGGACATGTCAAATACTTCCAATATAGTCAGTGCATGTTAGTAAATGTTACGCTATTTATGAAATGCAGGCGTAACTTATATGACAACGTTTCAGAGGTTTTATACAGTCTATGGATTCAGCCTACAGCTAATCACAGTCTGTTGGATTCTGGAGTGTAATAAAGTTTTAAATACAATTATAAATAATAAATAAATTATTAGAAAAAAATTAATAAGACGAAATTATATTAGAATTTCACTCACCGGAAAAAATGGAGTCCAAGCTTCTTGGCCGGTCTGTTAATACAATTAACCCCACTGCAAGACATTATAATTGTGAAATAATCCCGAAAAATCGCAAACACTGGCAGAGATGCCAAGTTTAGTGGCTAAAATGTATTTATTTTTACAGTCAGACAAGTAACGTTAGCTGAGGTAACGTGACAGACAGCAGACAAGTGGCTAATGATGACTAAATTAACGAGTCCAAGCTTCTTGGACGAATACAATTAACCCCACTGCAAGACTTTATAATTGTGAAATAATCCCGAAAAATCGCAAACACGGCAGAGATGCCAAGTTTAGTGGCTAAAATTTATTTATTTTTACAGTCAGAAAAATTAGCTGAGGTAACGTGACAGACAGCAGACAAGCGACTAATGATGACAAACAACCACAGCAGCGGGAATCCACCTGTCACTCAAAAGTGGACACGCCCTTAATTATTCGGAAAATGAAGGCTTAATGTTATTTAAACGGATGAGTTATAAAAAAATTCACCCCCCTCACAGTTGTCATGAAGGGAAAAATTTGTTGTATAGACCAAAGCCACCTTTTGCTCCAGGCTGTAAACATGTTTTTTTCTGCTGTAAAGTTGGGCATTTTAACATGGGGAAGATGCAGATTTGACTCTCTTCTGCAGCCTGCCTCAAGCGGCCAGTAGATGAATTGCAGTTTAATTCACTTCCGTGTTGGTTTCAAGAGAGAGACGGGGAGGTTGCCGCTTGGGTTGTACACTACTTTTCAAAATGCATTCTGGGATACATTGAGTGGACTATATAGGGTATAATAATCATCACTATACATTCGGACAGCACTACAAAATGGCGAGCTCTCTATATAGTCCACTATATAGTGAGTAGTGGTAGATTTCGGACACAGCCAATGTCTAATTGAAGAGAATTGGCTTTATGCCACAGCTTCACTACTTCCTGAACTTCAGTCAGCCCTTTGTTTCCTGTCTGTCATTATTGGACAAACTGATTAATCCAGGTGTGCCTGGCCTCAGTAACAATAATCAGGCACACCTAGATTAATCAGTTTGTCCAATAATGACAGACAGGAAACAAAGGGCTGGCTGAAGTTCAGGAAGTAGTGAAGCTGTGCATAAAGCCTATTGGCACTGTCTGGTTACTTCCGGTTTCTGGACTGGCTGCAGTAACACGTCTTTGTCCATGCGGGGGCGCTCGCAGGCGAGTGCAGAATGAAAAGTAGTCTATGGGGTTTCACCCCCAGAAATCCACTTTACTCAGGATGTAATTTTTTGTCAAGTAATCTGAAAGTTGCATTCAAAAGGGAGGGCTAAGATAAAACACTCAGCTGAAAATTGCATTTTTAAGTTCACTTATCTGTTCTAAAAACCCGTTCAAAAATGTGATGACGTCACATTATAGCAGAATGCTAGCGTGTTCCGGCCAACAACGGCCCAACCTGTAAGAAATCGAAAGGACATAAGTACTCGTTCATTCGACTTTTGGCCTATAATCTATATTGAACATGCGTAATCAACAATAAAATCTATGTTGATTCAACGACAAGCAGGAGAAAGAGATACATTTAGCCGTTTAGCTCCATAGACTCCCATTCATTCTGCACTCGCCCGTGATCACCTGATGATACACAATGGGGCTAATAGGAAGTGCCAAGGCTCTCCGTTAGACGGGCTCTGACATAACTCGGCTGTACTCCGAGTCCAAAAAGTCCAAGTCCGAGTACAAATTCTCCCGAGTGCATGACAAGTCCGAGTTCATTCAAAATTGGACCCAAACCAAGTTCAAGTACTCCTCTACAATTTAGACAGATTTGACAACTTGTTCAATCAAGTCTTTGAACAGAATCGACTTGAAAGAGTGATTAATTTGTGAATGGAGCATCGCTCATGCCCCAGAAAAAAAAAGGAATCTTTTCATGGAATAAACTATGGAATTCGTAACTTTTATTGCTTTAAAATAATTAGCGAGAGGAATGTCGCCTAGCGTAACAAAGTAATATATTACGTCTCCTATGGGTAAGACATAATCTATAAAGGAAAATTACTAAAGGCAAACCAAAAGGAGCAGGGAAAACACAATAACTTAAAAGATACATTTTACAGTACATTTTAGAAGATACATTTCATTGTTACAGAGGAACAATAAAATAGTAGAATTCATCAAAGAGGCCCACGACCCAAACAAAAGAAAATAATAATAAAGTGGTATGATTAGCTGAAAAAAAATAATAATAATAATAATTCAAGTGATATTTTCCATTAGAGAGACCCAAGGCCCAAAATACATAACAAAACCAATCTAATGAAATTAAACAGAAATGTAACTAACCTATCATAAAGAAAAAAATAATAAACTTTACCTAACTACTCTTACAAACAGACAGGTCTATCCTACATTACTACCACATTCTAAACAAGTCAAACGATTGAAAGAAACAATCAAAGTACTTATAAAACAGGTTAATATAGATCAGGTTAATATTTAGCTAAATGATTTGCATGGTTTTATATGTTGGTAAATCATACAATACAAATAAATAAATAATACATTTATTATTTATATGTATCACTATTTTAATACTGATATCTGGTATGAATGGTTTCTGCAGCCAAAAAAGATCTCACTTTATTAGTTAATATTTTCAGCACATCATCAGATAAATTGTGTTTAAATGTACTTCACATGAACTCGACTTTTATTTTGGTCTGGAGATGTGACGTCATAAGGCTGCGCCGCAAACCTGCATATGTTGTGATTCGACTGAAGAAAGGTTAGTGGTTTTAAGCATTTAAGTTGTTTAAATCAATTCTAAATGTTTAGTGAAGTTTATAGTTTTATACGCGATGCACAACGATTATTTATTATTTAATGTAACATTCTAATGCTTGATTTAACGTTATTGAGATATTTTTTTGTGAGTAAAGCGCATTCACACATGATTCATGTTGCAGAAAATGTGCGTCTCATTTCTCTCCTTATGTAGTGAATGAATACATCTTAAACACGAATTCAGTCACTGGCAAAGTAGTGATGAAGAAACTGAGCTTTATGAAACTCCGACTCAATTGAACCAAATGATTCACTGATTCGAATCGCACGAATGACCGCGCGCTGTCGAGTTTGCTGGTCGAAACCAAGTAGTGTAAATGTAAGGAGAAAACAAACAGTGTGTAATGACAACTTTAACAAACCGACTGCAAATGTTTTCCTTTAAGTGTAATCTACAATTAAATACTAAATGTAAATATCATACTATATATTTTGTTCCTTTATTAATTTGCAGCGCTAACGTTTGTGTGTGTTTTTTGTTGTTTGACTAATCAGGCCATTAACCATCACTCTGACTGCTAAACTAGGGAGCTGATTGAGACGCACCCAGATATTTAGTTTGGATTAATGTTTCTTTCTATCAATTGTTCTCATGTTATCAATTGTTCTCATGTTAAACATGACAATATGTCCGAACACACAGAAAAACTCCTGGTGAAGCGACTGAAATCCACTTCAGATGGCGTTTATTAAAGAGGAGAGTGGAGAAATGAAGATCGAAGAAACATTCAGTGTGAAACAAGAAGAAACTGAGGAACAAACAAAGATGACGTTTATTAAAGAGGAGAGTGAAGACATGAAGATTGAAGAAACATTCAGTGTGAAACAAGAAGAAACTGAGGAACAAACAGGTTGGTTTCATTCTCAAAGCTGAACTCAGTTATTTTATCTATATTAAAATGTCCAGCTCTACAGAAATAAATTATATTTTTGAAGAATGTCATTCGAGTGTCCTAATTAAAGCGGTTTTATTTTGCATGGAGCGGTTTGCTTCAAGTGGTCAGACATGTTGAGATCACATGACCAGGCAAATACTTATGCTGCCCATTTTTTTACGTTAAAAATATAACAATTTGTGTAACATTAAACCCAATATCACCTTCTGAATTGGAAACCATGAAGAACAATCATTTCTATCACTTAGCCTAACTATACAAAAGTATCTAAAAACATTTATTTTCCATAAAGCAAATCAGTGATCAGCTTTACATCTGTTGTCAACAAGGGATTTATTTTCTCTTCTCATTGTCAAAATTGCTCATTGTATCAAACCAGTGTCTTGTAAAAATGACTTTACTCCTTTTAAAGGCACACTATGTAAGTTTCGCCACCAGAGGTCACTTAATTAGAACAATAACAAAGGCGTAGTTTGATGATGCCATCAAAGAGTATAGAAGTACCAAGAGGCGAAACTCAATAGAACGTTCCATTGCAACAAACGCACCCATGCGCAGAGCTGCAGCTCCGCCATCTTGGACTGAACGCAACACCGCTGTCATAAGCCGCTGTCCGACCGGAGGGACTTTTGCAGTTCCTAGAACCTAACGTTCCTAGAACCCTTTTTTTCGCGTGTTCCGACCGGACTAAGTTGGGGATTTTTTAGTTCCTCAGACCGTAGTTCCTATAACTCTTTCAGTACCTAGTAGGGATGGGCATTTTTCAAAAAATATTGCATTCGAATATTCGGGCTCCTAAAAATCGAATATTCGAATATTAGTTTATTTAAATGACGTTTAACGAAAAAGACGTTATTTTTTAAGTTTAATTTTTTTTTCACGTTTTTGTCACCACTTCTGAACAAGCTTACAATTAGGCAATATACACAACAAGCTTACAATATATGTTAAAGTTTTCTTTTAGTTGAAAACATTAAATAGTAGGCCTATGTGTAATAAAAAATATAAAAAACAAAAGCATTAATAAAAGCATGCTTAAGCAGCGCGAACGGGGAAAAAACGCCTAATAAAGCAGATTGCGCCAGATATCGTATAGAACGTACACACACACACGAGTCAGCATATGATTATCGTGTTTATATTGTTTCACGTTTTTATTTGAGAAAAACAATATCCACATGCAGGGGCGCCGCCAGCAATTTATGCTCGAGTGAGAAAAGGCGCTTTGCTGACAGACGCTTCAGAGACACAAAGATAACGGTGTTCTAAGTTTCTAACAGCACTTTGCGTTTTCTGTTCTTAAACCTGTCTCCCTCAACGAAACTTAAAGGAAGTATATGTCTCAAAATCATTTTGCTATAAGATAAGTTATCATTTCGGATCACGCGGGGTCCAGCTGCGCTTACCCAAAGTCCTTTTAGGCAGTCTGCAGTCGTGAATGCAGTGATGGACAGCAGTCTTTCCTCATTCGACTGTTTGGATTTCATGTGATTTCTCATTGTGGTGATGATATTATAACTCAGATTAATTAATTAATTCGATCAAAAGTAATTCCATTTAGTAAGATCATTTTCAAGTAATTCCAAACTTCGCGAGGCAGACGACAACATTATGTGATCAAATACACACACCTTGTTAACACACTCCACAGCGCCACCCAGTGCATTTAATTATAACTGTGAGTTAGTGCTTGGGATTTTTCATGGATTCACTGCATTTACGGCCAGCAAAGCAACGTAGTAAAATTTGAATAGTATTTTATTTTTCGAATAATAATTACAGATCGGTACCTAGTCTAGAGCGAGGACTTTTTTTAGTTCCCTTTCCCTAGGTCTACGTTGATTGGTTCAACTTATAAGTCACGCCCACTGTCAACACATTTTCTTCACTGTCTGTTGCAATTCGCCTATGTAGGCTATGCTAACTCATAACTTAAGACAAACATAACGCATTCAACCAGCTAATTGCTAATGCTTGCTAATCTTACCCGTCGTTTTGTTTGCCTCCTGCGCTCTGCTCTTCTATCTTCTTCCATCATATTACTTAAGATCATATTTCGCTGGAGCCTTCGTCTTCTGTGTTTCTCTGTACAGAACTCAAGATCTTTAAACGCCGCCGTTCGTACTCCGTTATTAAGGTCCCGGCAAGGCAGAACAGGAACATACCGAGAGCCTCCTCCACGCTGGTTTGTTGTTGTATGTGGCGCCGGCGCCGGTCGTGCTTGCGTCACTCCCTTACCCCTCCTACCAGTTCCTATGGCCACTTGGCCAGTGCGAACGCAAACAGCAAAACCGAGTTTGGGGGAGAGTAGTTCTTAGAACTGTTTAGAAGTGGACAGTTCCTATAACTAAGTTCCTGTAACTACTTGGTCGGAAAGCGGCTATAGAATTGAACGATACCGGTTCCAATTCAAAAGCGGTTAAGGGAAATAAATGGTAGTTTCTAGTTTTTAATATCTTTGTAGCCTAAACTAAAACGGCGTGTTGAATAATGTACAACAAATGTTCGTCATAGAGCATGAAGCTGTCAAATAGGCTATTTATTTACCCCCAATAACTTTTGGGGATAACTCCTGTTTTCATACGCGGCACAATTTTACAACACCAGTAACAACAGCCCATGTTGTATATTAGCTGTTCTATGTTTTAGTCTTTAGTTTTATTATAATTTAATTCATCTTGACTGAAAAAAAACTTTGTACAACACATGTTACATTTGATACAGAAAGAGAGAGTTAATGTACAGATTTACAGATGACTTTAAAACATTTCTGTTGCGCTTCTGTTTGGGCTGTGAGAGTTGTTGATTTTGGGTCCATAATATATGATGGATTCTGACTCTACTGAATAGTTTCACCATGTATACAAGAGTGTTTTTGCACTTTTCCTTGTCACACACAACTTCCCTGCACTCACTGTTGTACACCTCCATGCCGCTAATTTAATATTTTTATCTTTGTTTCCAGACATAATGTTAATGCTGTATAGTTGTGCTAACGGTAAAGCCAATGGTTCAGTCCAAAATGGCAACAGGGGCGATTGTTGTCAAAACTGCAACGAAGTTTCGCCTCTTGGTACTTCTATACTCTTTGATGCCATGAATGAGCATGGACTCATGGGAGTTGTTGTATTCACCTCCACAGTCGATGTGAAACAATCCGATGGGACTCAGGCAGAAATAATGTAAAGTTTTATTAACATAACTGTGGTATGAAGCAGAGCCGCTGGCACTCCTTTCGTTTGTTGTGTATGCATATTTTACAATTAAAGTGACGTTTAATGTCCACCTCCTTCCCTGAACTTGGTTACAGTTGCGTTTGATCACTTAAATTCACTCTATTAAAACGGCCACAAGTGCTGAATTACCACTCATACAGGTCACTTTATTCAACAAATTAAAATTGTGGGGTAACAGTGCTGTTTTACTTAGTCAAAACAATCATACTAAAATACATTTGAGTGTGTTGAAAGTTATGTTTACGTTACTCTGTGCGATCGCTCAGTGGCTGCTATGAGACACTTGTTTGCACATTGCAGGAATCTAGATCGATCTATATATATATATGATAGAATATCATAAAAAAGCTGGATGACTTGTGTTGCTAAATGGCATGCAGTTCATTTTAAAATATTTTTTTTTTACGGAAGTAAAACGAAAAAAAAAATCAAGGGTAACGCGGATTGACAGGCGACGCAATGACACGGGCCATTACACTGATTAAAATAGCTGATTTAAACATTGTTGAAAACATTTAGGATAATGTAAGTACACAAATCAATAAAATATCGTCGCTGTCGGGCGAAAACCTTGTATTTCCATATTTCATAATCTTTATTTTTTTCATAAATCATTGCTATTTGTCCCCCCTTTACGTTTGGTTGTGGGTTTTACAAATATGTAACCAACAAAAAGTATTAAAAAGAGCTTGTGACTAAACCGCGTAACACCATTGGATCCTCAAGTTGTCGGCAAAACGTTGTAACTCTACCCCACCCCCATTTTGAATTGAAGTGCCACGAACAGCAGCGCTGAAGGTAAGCAGTGATCTTTCTTCTAAGGTAGATATGTTTTAGAATTAGCCCTAGGTGGTTGCAAACTCAGTTAAAATTATGTAATGTGTTTGTTCAAGAAATTTTGCTCTGATGTTAACATTGTGATTAGCATACACGACTCTCCTCAGCAAACTAGTCCATTTATAGTGTTGTGACAAAATTATTAGAATAAAGTTGTAGCCTGTGGTTCGTTTTATCGCTATTTAAACGCCTACTGAAGAGCCTTCGAAAGCGCAGCTTTGTTTGATGCGTTGAAGTAATTTCCACTGAAAAAGGAAGCAAAGGCGGGACATATTGAACGGCTCCTCTCCCTTTACAAATAGCCAGTAGCGTTTCATTTTTCCCTCTCAGACGGCATGTCATACTTGACAGCACCATGGAAGTGAATCTGAGTGCTCATTATTCATTGGATTCAATAGTAGAGGTGTGAATTAATTCTAGCCATTTCAGTTTTAACTAACGTACAGTTGGAAAACGGAATAAATCTGGAGCATTTCAGCAACCGAACACACATCTCCAACACATTTTTCTCCGTGACGTGTGAATGTCGCTTTGGCCAGGTTGTATTTAGCATAGGGCTACAGACACTTTAGATTCTAGAGAGCATTTGATTGAACAGAAGATGTGATGAGAAACTGAAGTCATTTTAGCGGAAGTGAAATACTAAGTTTTGAAAGCTTACCGTATATCTCCTAAATGTAAATTTTGTCATTGTTTTGGAACACACCAGCTTATTCATAACCTTAAGGCTAACATATAAAAAAAAATTGATTTTGATTTCAGGGCGCCTTTAAGATTGTCATCAGCAGAAGTAAGATTTTGTAATATCAGTGTTGTATAGCACAGATTACAGGACTGGGATCTGTTTAGCTAGATAACTGAAATCTTGCTTAACCCTTTGCGTTCTCAGTGGTGTGATTAGAGCGTTCAGTGCATCACGTGATCGACTGCTAAATTCAAATGTGCTTTGGCTGGCACTGAGCCAAAGACGGACACGCTTAATTTTGACGCTTGTCATATATCAGAACTATTCAGTGTTCACTGGCCACCTACTTTCATGTATTTTGGGAGAAGTGATGAATTTACGTGTTGTAAAACCGTCAAGATCTGATTCTCTTAATTATGGAGCAAACTAACATGGCGTTTTGTTATAGACCAACTAACATGATCATTGTAATGCAGTTCGTTGTTATGGGAAGGAGGCGGCGGGAACTGGCGAACGTTTAACACACTTTAATAACGTAAAATCAATAAACAACATAACGAAAGTAAATGCAGCAGCCCCTCACGGATGACTGCCGCCACACATAATAAAACACAACATAAAGTCCAGGCCTGGTCCACTCTCGTCCTTCACTGGCGTCACTCCTCCTTTTTTGCTTCCGCTCCTCCGTGAGAGATACGAGACCGGTGCGTCGTGCAGGTGTCGCTCATCATCAATCACGGCACCGGCCTCTCACGGCCCTCGTCCTGCTCGCCACAAGCATTATGAATGACGAAACTCATTCACTTAAACGTATTTGAGAATCAGAATATCAGGTAGTTGATGACATGGCTAACAAGTTTGTGAATATTTTGAATAAACAATTTAATGAAGGAAAAAAACAAACATATTTTAGACAATGCTATTGTGGCGAGCAGGATGCGTTGCAAAGGAGAGAGTAAGAACAAAAAAGAGTGTGAGGTTATCCCAGCTCAGAGAAAGAGAATTAGGAAATGACACTGGAGAGTGTAGAGAGAGAGAGAGGAATTTAAAATGGAAGCACATACAGTGAACAATGTCTTAATGGTTCATGAGTTGAATAGGAATTGATATTTCACTGAATAATGAGTGGTAATTAGTGTTTCATGGATAGATGGGCATATTTCACAGCAGAATACACACTAAATGCACACTAATGTTTTTGGTTTTTTTTTAGATTCCTGTGATGACACTGAGGATGATACCATTGGAGGAAGAAAGAGGAAGTATAAAAGTCAATGGAAGTGTGCGCAGAAAAGGAGAAGAATGATGGGGCAACCCTATGTTGGGATGAGCAGGAAAGAAGTGGTGAACATTGAGTCCCGGGTGATGGGACCCAGATGCCAGTCGCCTGCATGTGTAAAATCCTCCAAGCTTCACTGCAGTACAATTGGAGAAGCAGACAGGGAGAACATTTTTAAAGGTTTTTGGGAGAACATGAACTGGGAAGAGAAAAAAATGTATGTACGTGGTTTGGTAGACGTCGTCCCTGTAAAGAGGAGAAGGGGGTCTGACAATTCAAGAAGGTCATCTACTCTTATTTTCTTTTTAAAAGTTGATGGACAGAGAAGGAGGGTGTGCAAGAGTTTGTTTTTGGCAACACTTGGAATAGGGGCATGGTCTGCCCTTAACTGGGTGCAAGACACGGGAAATACACAGCAGAATGCAGCATCATACCACAGACATGAGGCTCATGAGTTCATGAAGAGTTTTCTACAGGATCTCCCTAAGGTGCCTTCCCACTTCTGTAGGTCGTCAACATCAAAACAGTATCTGGAGCCGGTCTTTCAGTCCATGTTGAACCTGTATAAAGTCTACCATCGTGCTGCTGAGGAAAAGATGCTGAGACCCTTCTCAAGGCAGATGCTCTCAGAAGAATTTAAGCAGCAGAACCTGAGTCTTTACCATCCAAAGAAGGACCAGTGTAACACTTGCTGCTCCTTCAAGGCTGGTAACTTGCCAGACAATGAGTGGCAGATGCACTTTCTTAAAAAGGAAGAGGCCTGTGCAGCAAAATTGCAGGACAAAAATGATGCGAGTGACAAGACCATGGTTGTCTGCATGGATCTGCAAGCCCTCCTCCTCTGCCCCAGATTGAATGTGTCGGCTCTTTACTATAAGGCAAAGCTCGCCGTCCACAACTTTACGATTTATGACATGTCTACAGACAACACTACTTGCTATGTCTGGCATGAAGGTGAGGGAGCTCTGTCTGCCAGTGAGTTTGCATCCTGTGTCACTGATTTCCTCTCGGAGCATAAGGAGCATGAGAAGTACATTTTGTGGTCTGATGGGTGTGAGGACCAAACCCGCAATTCTGTGCTCGCCAATGCTCTTCTGAAGTTTTCCACAGAGAAGAAGAAGGTAGTCGTTCAGAAGTTCCTGGAGAAGGGCCACACAGAGATGGAATGTGACTCAGTGCATAGTGTCATCGAGAGACGTCTGAGAAACCAGGAAATTTATGTCCCAGCTCAATATGTTGCTCTGATGAAGAAAGCGCGGTCCAAGCCCAACATGTATAATGTCAAATATGTGGACCATAACTTCTTCCAAGACTTCACCAAACTGAGCCTCTGCAAGTCTATCCACCCAGGGATCAAACTCGGTGACGACCCATCTGTCCATGATATCAGTGCAATCAGGTACTGTAACTATCAAACTAAAATCATGTCTTTCTCACAAGCTCATATCAAAAGTCATGATGTTGCATTTAATTGCTGTAAAATCTGTAATGTAAAATTGAGTTTTTGAAAAACAGGTCACATACAAAACAAACTATAATGTGTAAATGGTGGTATTTAAACTCTGTCAATTCTTTCTTTCTTTCTTTTTTACATTATTAGGTACAACATTAATGGCACGATGGACTTCAAGATCCAGCACTCGGCTGATTGGACTCCATTTTCAAAGCAGCAACTACAACACACCCCCTCAGCCTCACCTGCAGTCACTGCACTCTATACAGAGAGCCTAAAGATAAGGGAGATGAAATACAGACACCTCCAAGACCTCAAGGAGGTCATACCAAAAGACTTCCACAGCTTTTATGACAATCTAAGACACTAGGAAACACACACACAATACACAAAATGGTGTAGATACATTCTTCATGTTTACTGTTTGGTAGTTATTGTTATTACAGCATCACTTAAAAACAATATTATTATACTGACATATTAACATTCCTGAACACAAATGACACTAAATATTAATTGAACAAAGCAATATTAAAGGGGTCATATGATGGTTTCTAAAAAGAACATTATTTTTTGTATTTGGTTTAATGCAATGTTTACGCAGTTTTAGGTAAAAAAAAAAGTCATTATTTTACACATACTGTACATTGTTGTTGCTCCTCTGTGCCCCGCCTTACTGAAACGTGACATTTTTACAAAGCTCATCTTTCTGAAAAGCGCGGTGTGCTCTGATTGGCCAGCGATCCAGTGCATTGTGATTGGCTCAAAAACCTTAAGTGTGTGATGGAAATGTCACACCTCTTACCATATTTGGAACATCAGCTCCCAAAGCAATGATGACAGGTCATTACTGACTTATCAATTCGAGCCCGAATCCGACCCAGAAAATGCAGATGACCAAGTTGATCGATCAAATTTGCCAGCGCGACTGGACCAGAACGTATCAGATTGGTAAGGTTTTATTTAATTGAGGACATAATTACTCATTATTACTGATAATTACTTGCTCAAAACTCGGCTTGAATAGTCAGTAGCAAATTCTTAAAATATGAAAACACACTTACAGGCTGTGTCTGTGAGTCAGAAGCCCCAGACTGTACTTGCAAAGCCCAAATTGTGCACAGCCGGCCTTGTAGCAACTCTCACAGGTTCTGGAAAGTCCTCCGAAAAATGCGCAGCACACAGTCGAATGTTTCGATTGTACTTTTCTGGAATAGTGTTGTAAATTTAGCTTAACCATTGTTTTTTAATTGTGTCTTCTTTTGGAAGGCCAAACAAAGTAGTTTGGCTTTCACAATGAAAAACACAGCGTCTTCACGACATGCCGGCGGAAACAATAATACACTGAGAATAAAAGTTACCCCTTCTTTCTTTGCTGTACAGTTGAAACTCTGCCCCAGCATACTGACATAGATTTGTGGAAGAGTGTTTGAACGAAGCGTATTAGGAAGGCGTGGCTCTTAACTTTTACAAAGAATATCTCTTTCGGTTTGACACTGAGCTTTGTAACTCTGCAGATCTTATACATGCACAAACAGCTGCATAACACACTAAAGTAAAAGGAAAACAAGAAATCGCATCATATGACCCCTTTGAAATCATGTCAACACCTGCTCACTAATGAAATAAAAATAAATTCCCGCTAATACATCTTAACTACTTACTGCTGCTGTCTACATTTGTTCTTCTTTTTAAAGGGCTTTGGTGAGCAAATAAAACAGCCAGTAACTGGAATATGTTTTAAATCAAAAAATCGTCTTTTCAATTTAAAGACACAAATTGTTCACTAAAGGAAAGATCTGTTGTGACTTTTACATCTGTCAAGCTCCGTTGTAAAGTAGCATCTGAAGTTGATCTAGTGTTTCGTGTCCGGAACTCCATGCAGAAGCAACACGTGTGGATATTCTTCACATTAAGACACAACGTCAGTGTGAGGAACATAACTCTTGATGGATCTTTAATACCGGATGGACTTTTACACTGTTGCCAGGTATTTGTACCTTGTCTGCCCTTATGCAGCTATTTTTATTTAAAGATTAGACACCAAGTGAGTGACCAATGACAAGTCTTGTCTTCTAGGATTGTCATGCCATAAACATGTCATGATAATATACCAGCTAAAGTGATGATTCCGTGAAGTGAAGTCATGATTCCGCACAATATTGTATTAACTCGTATTTCAAATCTACAAAATAAACCAAGTTTTCGGAAATGCGTAGATCAAATTTTCCTTTGAATCTTTATTAATGAAATTAATAACTGGCTATTTGAAAAATTCAAGAGCAGTCATACAATTGCCATGAAGCAACTAATTCAATGGCTACGTGTACATATAACCAAATAATCCATTAGAAATCAGATTGAAGGCTCAATCGAACTGAAAAGCCTTCATGCAAACAGCTTATCCGATTGAGCTCGATCCAAATGTAATTTCGATTGGATTGAAAGTGGGAGTTTATTCCTTTTGTAATCCAATCGAGAGAACATGTAAACACATGATCAGATTGAAAATCGAAAACTGAAAGGATTGCGCATGTGTAATGACGAATGACGCTTTGAACGAGCTGTTCTTCCTGTTGAATAAAGTGTTGTATAAATTAGTGTCCCGTCATTATTAAATTCTCCTTTCACTGCGTCTGTGAAGTGGAGCAGGACAAGGTCCCACCAGTCCTTGTTTCGGATTCTCATCCACAGACGACACAACGGTTCATATGCTCATTGTCTCCAAATTATGACCAGAAATGGATAAATATTAAGTCTGCTGATTAAAACAAATAAAGAACCCATGTAGGAGGAGAATAGTTATTATGCGCAAACAGCACGAAACTGTATTTTCGTGCAGTGTGCGCATGTCAAAAAATCTTTTTGAATCTTGTGACATATAAACGCGCTCATCAACCCGATCACGTTTAACGTTCATGTTCACTACATTCAGAAACTTGTATGTAAACGTAGCCAATGTGCCATGTACTTCATCTGTACAGCAATGAGATCGTGGAAACTTAAACTCTCCTCGGGTTTCTAAATATAAACACTCTGTTAGGAATAGCAAAGTCATAAAATTGGGATTTCAAAGAAGATTGTTTCAGATAAAATAGGATTACCGTAAAACTTCAAATAATAGGGCTTTATTTTCCCAAATCGTGGAACTGCACCGGCTTGTATTTGAGACAGGCGTCTATATGAGACAGGTCTTTATAATTTAGTGTTGAGATGTTGTTCATGGAGTGTAGGCCTAGAGTCACTAATCTCTAAAAATCTCCAAATGCTCCACGTGAAACTGCGGTCTTCCGACCTTTTACTATTGATTTTGATTAATATGCGCGAGGGATAGAGAGCAAGACAGCGCTCGTGTTGTTTGAAGACGTGAGAGTGCCCGCGCCCGGGGTGCGCTCGTTATGCGCCCTATCAAGCGCAGCAGTCATTCTACATCACTCACCGATCAAAAAAGGCTTTGGGGGGACACAAATTTGATCTGACGGGTTTTAGAAGATTAAATACTACCCGAAACTTAAAAACAGACCCGGCCTCTATTTGAGACCGGCCTTTATTTACCCCAAACCTGCAGCTACACATGGCGTGTAAAAGAGACAGGCGTCTATTTGGGACTCGGCTATTATTTGAAGTTTTACGGTAATTCATATCTGAAAGGCCACTAGATGTAATTTATTCAAAGAAAAGGCGTAGCTTGATGACGCCTTGACTTCGCGGAGTCATGGGAGTTTTTGTCTTCACCTCTAAGGCCGGTGGACAATATGTTGGCACTCGGGCAGAAATCATATTCATGGATGACCGGTAATGTATTAAAGATTTCTTAACATTGCGAAAGCCGTTGGAGTTGAACGAGGCTGCTGAGAGATGAGCGCGACACGCGGCCCGAGAGCAGTGGAGCTTTTATTATACCGCAGACGCCAATTCCACTTCTTCCAGTCGTGTGTGTGTGTGGGGTAACGCTGCGCTGTTTTATCATATTAGATATATTTGAGTGTGTTGAAAGTTGTTATAATGTTACTCTGTGCATTCGCTTGGCGGCCACTATATGAGACACTTGTGAGCTTGATCGATATTAGGCATGGTAAAACATGGTAAATCAAGAAAACGAGATTTAAACAAAAAGACTTTGTTAAGCTTTATAACAATGATTAGTTTTCTGTTGATAAATGTATCCAAACAGTTGCTCACCTGTCAAATAAAACACATCATATATTTAAGCGTTTTTGGTGTATCCATGGTTAAACGATTTCTGGTTTCGGAAATCGAGGGTAACACTGGTATGATGTCATTGATAGGCGACGTTGATGTCAATGTCCATGTCCTGGTTAAAACTGCTTATTTCTCTGGATTTAAACATTCTTAGAAACATTTGGGATAATGTAATACAAATCAACAAAATATATTGTTCTAGTGGTTTTTGGATATTTTGATCCAGAAATCTTACATGGTGTGCTTTTAACATTCTACTCTTGAGTAAATTAATGCTAGTGCTTTTCTAGTGTAGGCGTCCAATTTCTTGACCTTGTGCAGATTTTTGGCAAGAAACACCTGGATAACCACATTATACGAGGTAAGCATTGCACGTAGGGGTGAATGGATGTTGATACACTAAAAATGCGCTCTAATGCACAACTTGTGGCAGATATACATGGGCGTCTTCTTGCGAACATTGACAGTACCAGAAAGCTGCCTTCATTTAATCTCCATTTGATTGGGTCATCTCTTGCATCTGTCTCTGGAATTTAATTTAGCTGTGAATACAAATACATAAACAGTCAAATAAGTCATATCTATTCACATAATTAGCTAGTGTTGTGTGACGTTGCTCCTCTTTTCTCACTCATAATACCTAGCAAATGTCCACTTATGCCTGACTTTGAACACCTGGAATTAGGCTGCTGATTTGGGATCTTCACTGATGGGACTTTATGTATCGAATCACATGTTCCTCAACATGCTGCTGAAACTGTGCTTCCACCTCTTGCACATTATATACAACGGTGTTTTTAAATCTGGGATCTAAAAATGTAGAACAATTCAAAGTTGTCTGTAACTCTTTCAGATTGTATCTGTTTTACAAATCAGATCTTATGCAATCCTTGATGCGAGAATTTAGTTCGCTGTCACTGGCAGACACTGTCAAAATTGATTGTTTTCCAAAGCCAAGGCAGGACTAAGGATATTGTGGGATGCTCCTCTCCACTGAGTGCATCAGTAAATTCCCTTTAAGGTCCAAGAATATTTTTCAGTGCTTCTATTGTAGAACATATTCTATATAAAATCTATCTATAACCTAATATATAATCTTTTTCTGATGGATGGATATTTTTTTGCTTTTGTGTTTTTATACTTATTTAATTCTTTTCATAACTTTTATTTAAAAAAAATGATACATTTTGTGACTTTTATAAAATGATATAACAGACAAAAATGTTTCTGAACACCATAACTACTTTGCAAGACGAATCAAATGCAATATGTTTTACATGTAAAATAGTACATTATTACAACCTAGCTCTCTTGTTCATTGTAAAAACAGTTGCATATGAATTATGCAAATTGGGACAAAGGGCACGTCTTGTTAGCCATGACAATCGATCAGTGGGACACCTGCGCTTGGTTCTTTGTATAAAAAAAGCGCAATTCGCGGTTTAATGTTGGACAGCGCAACCCTGATGTCATCCTTCACATGGAGCCAATTTCAGTACTTGGTTTTCAAGGCAGTCAATTTTGAAAACCCGGCCTTGCACAGATAAGTTAAGGTAAAGTCATTTCAGTGCGGCATACAACATCTGAGGATATTCAGTGATCACACTCAACTAAAACCTAGGCAGAGAGCAAGAGCTATATAGGTGTCACGATCTGGTATCGCTCTTAATTCGACTAACTGCTCCTCCATGTCAACTGTAAGGTCTTTTCCTGGGCAACTGAGGGGATCTCTGACCCGAGCAAATGAACTGAAATCCTCACTGAAATAACGGTTGAATGGTTCAGTCCTTCAACATGTTGAGCGACTGTGTTCATCAAAGGAGAGCTATATGTATCCCTGTCTCTTGCACACAGTCAGCTAAGTGTATTGTCCCATATTAATCTTTAACGGCAAACTAAAAAATACTGGTATAGTAAAATGTACTAATTCAGATCATTAAATTTTAAGCACTTAATGTGAGCAGCACAATACACATATATGTAGGGCAGTGGCGCGTTATTTAAAGGGTAAGTTCACGCGTCAATGAGTAACAAAGGAATAAGTAACTGGATTCAGCCTCGTCCCTGACCGCACTGGAATCATTATTATTTATTCAGATTACTTTCGTGTGACTGATCAAGCTTTTTATAAGTAATTTGGGGTAACAACAGGTTTTTATAGATTTGACTGTTATAATAATGTAAAAACTGACACTTAAAATCAACGTAAAAAAGATCAAAATTTTGACAAAAAGTAGTTATTGATAATATCTACATATGTTTACAAATGCTAAACGTAATAAAATTGTCTGAGAACTATTTTTTTAGCAGCTAGGAATTGTACAAACCTTTCATATTATATAGGGCTATACAGGCATCTACACGATGGTATTATAGATGATAAATGGTACATAATTTACACCTTAACGGTCAACTAATGCATTCAGATTTGAAAATTGTGTAACTCACAATGCACTGAACTATGTACTGTATATTACTATGTCAACCAATGTGGATGTGCCAAGGATCTGCAGTTTTAATAATAGGGATTTCGCCTAGGACATCCCTTACGAATTGGGTCCTTACAAATCAGAATAAACAAAATATTGGAGATGATTCTAGTGACTGACAGGGAAATACTGGAGATGCTAATTGTTGTCGAAAGATATATTTCAAGAAGTCTGTGGTGCAAGCTTGGTCTTCTGTGTGGTTGCAAACACGCAATTGAAAAACTTAACTTTATTCTTTGAAGAAACCTTGAATCATAATTCCTGAATTTGGTTGTTGCATTAAGAGTGTTTCTTACCATGCCTGTCACAGTGGCCTCTGCAGAAAGGTCATTCAGTAAACTGAAACTTGCGATCTACAATGGAGCAAGACTGATAAGTGCATCTGGCACTCATAACAATAGAGCACGCAACTGCACAATCCACACTTTGATGAAATGTTAGAAAAATGGACAAGCCTGAAAAGAAGACATGTACAAATTTAATTGTGTTACCTTTATGTCTGAACAGTTTAGGACAAGAAGCTCTTAACCTTTGCTGGCTACTAGTTATTTTTGTATTTAATGTATAATAAGACTGCAGATTTAAAACTACTATTCCACTTGTGTTTAACCCTTAAAGTTCCCCTATTATGCTATTTTAAAGTTTCCTAATGTGGTTTTGGAGTCTCCTACAACATGTTTACATGCATCAAATGTATTAAAACATTAAGATAAAAAAGATTTTCTCAAAATATACATTTGCACATCACCACATTTTCAATGATTCTCAAATGACTCTTCAGATGAATCAATCTCTCTAAATCCCTCCTTTCCGCGAGCTACTCTGCTCTGATTGGCCAGACAACTCTGTTGTGATTGATTTACCTTTTGAAGCTTGGAAGGGTTCAGTTTGAGCAGATGTTTTATACCATCATCACTGTCCTCATGATCACTGATATGTCCTTCACCAGATCCATCATCAAGTGGCAGTGACACTAATATTTGATTGCGTTCAGAACTTGCTCTGCAGTAAATCACTGAGCCATTTGGCTGATGATACTTATTATTGAAATAGATAGATTAATTGATGCTCAAGAATGTACTGCACTACATTAAGAGCCAATGCTAAATTTTGAACAGGATGATTTGTGTAAATTGTTTCAAACCCAATTAAATGTTCATTCATAGCCCAAGCTAAGGTACTATTGGCTCATGGTATAGTCAGACTTCACAAGTAGAAAAAGGCACCAAAGAAGTCATACTCCTTAAAATAGAGCTTCTTATGGAGGGACTTAAGTATTGAGAAACATGAGTCTGTTTATAAAAAAATAATGAAAGCGACTCATTCACTTAAAAGATTCATTGAAAAACACTGATTATTTTCCAAAATTCCTGCTATTGAATTTCATTGCCTGACTCAGTTGTTGTAAAAATTCCTATTGATACCCAGACCTAATAACATTTATATATCGCTCTATTAATTGGCTTTGACATGGTTTGCTACTACATAACATGGTCCCGCTACTTGCCTTCCCAACTCTACCATGTTGTATTGCTCATTAATCAAGAATGTGAAAATGCAATTCATGTTGTCTCATTTTTAGGGTTTTACAACTTAAGTAGTTTAGGTAATTGAAATAACAGTGCCAACTAAAATGTCAGCCGCCATAATCAATTCCTCTCTAAATAGAAGCTTACTCATCTGTTGCCAGCATGAGCACCATTCATGTAATTCATAAGTAGTCTGTAAGCCATATTCTTTCAGACTAACATGCTTGTTTGTGATACAAACTTTATTCATATGGTTTGCTTTCTCCTTTTCTCTATATTTAAATAACATCACTACCACAGTAGTGATTTCTCCCCCAGCTCCCACAGAAACTCTCTCATCTTCTCTTCCTTTACTTTCTTCCCTCCTGCTGCAGTGAGCTCTTCCTATGGTCACACAGAAGCCCTCTTTCTCTTTTCACTATTTCCAAATTTGTTTGCCATCATTTATCAAGGCAGGATGGGCCGGTGAACTCGTGACACTGGTGTTAACTCATATTTGTCTTTTCATCTTAGACTTCATGCTGCTGAAAGCGGAGAGTCAAGAACTCAATGAAGTGGAAGAGAAAAATCAATATGAGAAACATCATGATTTCGTAACTGGAGAAAAATCCACACTGGCTGAAAAGATGACCTCACGAAAAAGAGCTCAGAAGATCAAATCTAATCCAACACAAAAACAAAACCTTGAAGTCCTCAGAGAACACACCGGAGAGAAGCCTTTCACCTGCAAACTGTGTGGGAAGAGCTTCACACGAAAAGAAACTCTTAGGAATCACATGAGAATTCACACTGGAGAGAAGCCGTTTGTATGTGGTCAGTGTGGGAAGAGCTTCAGATGTAAAGAAAAGCTTAATTACCACATGAGGATTCACTCAAAAGAGAACTGTTTTATATGTCATCAATGTGGAAAGTGTTTCACAGACAGGAAACACCTCAAGAATCATGTAAAGACTCACACCGGAGACAAGCCTTTCATGTGCCACCAGTGTGGAAACAGTTTTAGATTCAGTAAAAACCTTAAGACTCACATGAGAATTCACACTGGAGAGAGGCCTTTCACATGCCATCACTGCGGAAAGAGTTTCTGTCATAAAGATAGCCTCAAAAATCACATGAACATTCACACTGGAGAGAAGCCGTTCACATGTGACCAGTGTGGAAAACTCTTTTTACCCACATGATAATTCACACTGGGGAGAGTCCTTATACCTGCAAACTGTGCGAGAAGAGCTTCTCACGAAAAGGAAATCTGAAGACTCGCATGAGAATTCACACTGGAGAGAAGCCTTACACATGTGATCAATAGTGTGGAAAGAGTTTCACAGACAGCAATCACCTTAAGATTGATGTAATAACTCACACTGGAGAGAAGCCTTTTATGTGTCATCACTGTGAGAAGAGTTCCACATTTCATTAGACCTGAAACATCATTTAAAAATGTTTAAAAAAAACTGCAGTGTTCAGTGTGGCAAGAGGTTTACAACATAGAGAAAAATCCAAAATCCCCTGAACATTCACACTGGAGGAAGACGATTTAATATAAAAATATAATATAAAAAAATATTTTACCTTCACACTTACAAATACACCGGAACAGTCACACATGTGAGACCCTATTTGTGTAGAAAGGCTTTTAAATGGCATGGTAATTTAAAATGGCACCAAAAAATAATAAAATATTATATAATTAAACTGAGCTGTCACAATGCAAATGAGAAATTATGAAAAAAAAAAATTGCATTACATTATTTGATTCATCTTAAGTGAGAGAATGCACATGTCCTTAACAAAACACTAAAGATAAAAAAAAAAAATACTCTTACTAGTACAGAAACTGATTATGAAAATCTTAAATGGAAAAAAGTGACTGATTCCCAAAAAGAGGATCATCCAGAACGGATTTCATGGACAGACTCTGCAAGCTTATATATCACTAGACATTTCAGAGTGGGAAGTTTTTTTTTTTTTTTTTTAATTTTGTTACACCATTTAATCATGATATTTGTCAGAAAACTATGATAATACAAACAGTAATCGATCAGAAAACCAACATTATTTTTCCCAAAAGGCGATGAACAGTCTTACAAAAGCAAGAGCTTACAAAAGCTACAGTAAACACTATATCAACACTAATGTTGGCAAGGAGACGAGTGGAGCCAAACAGCTTTGCCCTTTGTTTATGTCACAGATCAGGGAGCCATAGTGGTGTTGGCAGCTCAGGGAGCCATGGCGGTGCAGGAGGGTTGGGGGACCATGGCGGTGCAGGTAGATCAGGGAGCCATAGTGGTGTTGGCAGCTCAGGGAGCCATGGCGGTGCAGGAGGGTCGGGTGACCATTGCGGTGCAGGAAGGTCAGAGACCCCTGGGACGGCCACAGTGGCTGTGTCCGTGGAGCCCCCTAGCCGCGGCCATCTCGGGACGAGACTCTGGAACGGCGGCCATGACTAGACGATACTCTGGAATGGCGGCCATGACGGGATGAGACTCTGCAATGGACTTGAAGATGGGCTTGGTTCCAGACCAGGACGCGACGCTCACCAGACACCGAATTAGGGTTTTCCTCCAGTCCGGGTCTGTGGTGTCTGGGAGGTCAATAGGATGGTTGAAAGTTGCCCCGATCTGGAACTGGGTCCTCAGGGTGATTATGGCTCCAAAAGGTTGTGGCTCTCCTGAGCCACGGAGGTGAACATTGCCTGTTCATCCATATGGGCAGTCTGGTCTTCTGTTACACAACACCTGTCTGGAGTTATATAAAACTGGTTTTATTATAAGCAGTGGGTAGAGACAACAGCGGATACCAGGCGATGTTGACAGAAGATTGTTGATGGGGACTTAGCTGGCTGTAGACTGATGTTGGGTTTCTGTGCAGATGGTGACGAGCTAAGATGACTGGCGAACTGGAACTGGATGACAGATGGAAGACAGGATACTGGTGTGACGATCTAGGTGAGTATTCACATGTAGGGATTCTGGTAGGTAGTATGTACATCATAATATCATAGACGAGACCAGACCCTGAGGTGAGGGGGATGCAGGTAGTTATAGTGTGGGTTGATGAGGGAGTGCAGGTGCAGCGAGTTATGGAGCTGGTGACTGTGACAACCGCGATACGACTGAAAAGAGGACTATCACTTTCACGATTAAAGGGGCAGGGGCTCAATCCAAATACCACGCAATACAAACGCTTTCTCTTTTATTTACAGACAAAATAATGTCGAATTACTCGACAACTGCTATTTTTCAATTTACTCAGCAGTATGCGTGAACACAAAACACTTTTTTGTTGTGCAGAGTGCACTGTAAATATAATCAACAACAAAAGTAAAGATTTGTAAAGACATTACAAACAAAATTATCTGTAGCAGCTCTATTACAGGAAAATTCACTGTCTTAAAAGGATGCCTTTTATGCAAATAAAATAATCTGCATCACAAAAGGTAGTATATAGTGTTGTTTGTGTGGAAAAATGTAATTCTTCAAAAAATTAAGCCTTTTTACTTGATGCTTGGAATTTCTATGTTCTTAGGCAAAAACACAAGGTGATCCACATGTTCAGGTTTCAGGCTGCTTCTCTTTGCTCTAACTACATCCCTTACTGTAGAGAAAACTCTCTGCAGAGATCCTGATTCCTAGCATAATCAAATAGTTCCATGTTAGCTTGGCTAGAAAGGGGAAATGGCTTCATGAGCACACCACCAGAGAGAGGGTCCTCCGTGAGAGACAAGGGTGGTGCACTACTGCCAGTTGTTTCTTTTGTTTCTTGTTGTTTTGTCTGTCTTGTTGTTTCTTTACTGTCTGATTTCTTAGTTGCAAATTTTTCTTTGCAATCGCTTATAATCATTTGCAAGGTGGGAGGGAGAGGATCCCTTTGTGAGGTAGCCAGTGGTGGTCCACTCTTTGGAAATGAGAGCACTGGAGGTAAAGGATCAGGAGCAGGCTCTCTCTCTCTCTCTAATGCCAAAGTTGGTTCCTGTGGTACCTCATCCAATGAGATGTCAGGTGTCACATTTAAAGACTTTGGGGTCAGGTTTAGTATATTGTTTATGGTCCTCAACTTCTCTTGTAATCATTTGCAAGGTGGGAGGGAGTGGATCCCTCTGTGGAGTAGCCAGTGGTGGTCCACTCTTTGGAAATGAGAACGCTGGAGGTAAAGGATCAGGAGCAGGCTCTCTCTCTCTCTCTAATGCCAAAGGTGGTTCCTGTGGTAACTTATCCACTGGGATGTCAGGTGTCACATTTAAAGACTCCGAGGTCAGGTTCAGTATATTGTTTATGGTCCTCAACCTCTCTCTGGCTCTGTTTTGCCCTCATCCATATACGCCTTCTTTTTTCTTGATCCTTTTGGCCAAGCTAATCAATTGGCAGGTGTTTTCTTCTCTGGTATCTAAAAACAAAAAGACTATACTAATACTACTACTACTAATAATAATTAATAACTAGAATGTACATTTCCTGAAGAAAATGTGAGTGGTGCTTGCAGTGGCAAAACTTGACACTTGGATGCTAGGGTGTTTCTTTGTGGTTACTAGGGTGTTCTGGGTGGTTGCTATGGTGTTGCTAGGTTGGTTGGTAGTTGTCACAGATGCTTACTATAGAGTTTTTTATAGAGTTCTTAGCATGTTCTTAACATGATTTTGCACCGGACTAATCACTATTTGCATGTAGCTATTCACTGCTAGCATGTTTCGCATTATGGAAGTCATGTTTGCTAGCATGACAAAAGAGCCAAACCCCGTGTCTATACAACAGGGGTGTCAAATTCAAACTCAGTAAGGGCCATGCTGAGGGTTGTAAATAAAATCAGGGGCCGGATATATATTTAGAGGATTTTTCATTTATTGAAATATAAGTGTATTAGTAGGCTAACTGTATAAAAAAAAACATCTCTATTCTTTAAACTACATTATCATAACAAGGTTTTATTTTTTAATTTTGAGTAATAACACATTTTTACATATTTCACAAAACATGTGTCAGGAGCAAAGTCTCTGACCAGCATAACTGCATAACAGTAATTTAAAACAGTAGCATAAAACAGTACTTTAAAACAAACAGTACTTTAAAAAAAAAATTCTGAAAACTGTTTGATAAAGCAAAATATTCAACAAATGGTAGATAATTATATATAAATGTATTGATAACAAATGACATCTGAAAATGTTATTATTTGGCTTATTTTGAGTGGGGGTTCAATCTTCAGCTGGCTGGCAGGAGCCGCCACTGGCAGGTCACATGACCTAGTTGTAGTTGTAAATTGCACATTTCCTATAAATAAAATGTTGTATTTATTTATTCCAGATATGTACAAAAAGGACCAACATACATTGCTGTCATTTGGTACAACCAGTAGGTCATTCGGTATAACCAAAATTTCGGTAATAATACCAAATAATGATATTTTCAAACAATGCTAACAGGCTGATATCTAGCTTGCTAGCAAAAGGACAATTAAACATTTCAACCAATAGTATTTGGACACCCCGGGATGCCAGTTGGCAGGAAACACAGCGTATTGCAGCCAGCAAACAAACTGGGTCAGAGATGGCAGATTCTACCCAACCTAGAAAGCCTCAGTATCCATCTAAAAATCTCTATGAACGAGAGCATATTAAATCCTTTGACAACAACGCATCCATGCTTGAATTTGAAGTGAACGAAACTTTCTGCAGTCAACACAGTATTTTGTTTGAATCCTGGCAACGAGTGCACCTTCAGAGAAAACATTCAACCTTTGTGGTAGGATTTTAGAGTAGAGAAACCGCCGTCAGTCAGTTACATTCTGTTCTTGCATGGATATTCAAAAATATTTCATTTTTGCAGTATAGCTAATAAGCCAACAGTTTTCATTTAGTAGTATTTTTGGCTTGGCCTATTTTGAGTGATAGATGCTTGGAGTGTCTTTCTGAGACTTACATTCAGTCAATGTTTTATCATTTGTGACTTTGCACACACACCCATTTTGCTCATGCCACTTAAACACTGAACAAGGAAACAGAAATCTACTGAGTTCAGGGAAAGAGAAACTTAAGTGTAGTTGTGTAGGAAACACAAATCTCCTGTGTTCAGGGAAAGAGAAACTTAAGTGTATTTGAGCTTTTGTGACTCTCTCTGGATGATGGATAAAGATGTAACCACGATACTGTATCAGCTGCAATACAGAGGACAGAGAAACAGGTATGAACTTAAATCTAGGCACTGAGAAATACTGCTAACATGCTCATTTCTTATTATGTTAATGTTGCCACTCATATTAACAGGTGGCGTCCATTTTTTCAACATTAATTGTACATGAATGTACAAGGGAAAGTGTATATTTACAGTTCACCATTAATTTTGTTTATCACAATTTTTAATCACCATTCAGATTAATCAAAATAGTGCTGTTACATTAATTATTTAAAGTACAAATTAGCCATGTCGTGGTTAATATGAGGTCATAAAAACTGAATGTATAATCATTTTGTTAGTGAATTAGAAAAAGTATGCTTAAAATGGTTTTAGCTTGAAATTTTGAAAACTGATTGCTTAATTCAAAGACAAACACCTACATAACTGTATTAATGTTTATTGGTTTGTCTGCATGTTTGTTTTACTTTTTACCAAAAATTAAAAGATGGGACAGAAAAATCAGTGACATCAGGTATAGCAGTATAAATGTAATTTTAATTTAATCATTTAAATAGGGCCTACACATAGAAAAACCTAGAAGTAATGATGATATACCGAACAGATCATTGTTTGAATTTGTTGCTCAGATTATTCTTGAAAAAACAAACACATTTGGAAAGCAGAAACTTTTAGTCATTTGTTAATCGTAGTTTATTTTTAGTCATTTGTTATATATAGTGATTGGTGATATTAAGACCATATCTTTGTTTAGTCACCATCATTGTGTAAATAATCAGGTCCATGCACATATACATTTGACGTTATCTAATGCTGTCTGTTTCCATTATGTGGCTGAAAAATACCATGGTTCTAATATGATTAAGAAATATGAACCAAAACGGTCTTTGAGGTCAGCTGACCAGCTGGTTTTAACGACTCCAAGAACAAAACAGAGATTTGGAGATCGAGGAATGACTCTGGAATGACCTACCTCTTTCTATTAGATTGGAAAACCTAATTTAACTGTTTTTAAACAAAAGCTTAAGAAATACCTTTTAGATTTAGCATTTAACGGGGTATAGTGGCTGTTCTTGGAGGCTTTTTTTAGCTGAGGTAAGTAACTTTGCAAGTACATCAATTTATTCTACTAACCCTAACCTAACAGGCAACTAATATTCTAGTTTACATGTAGTTGTAAATTAATGAGTTAGTTGACATGTAGTTTCTTTGTTGTAGCAGTTACTTTTAGTTAGTAGAATGTCTAAAGTGGACTATTGAAATAAAGTGTAAATTAATTTTCTTTTCTTAGAGCTTCCACACCGACCGTGTTTCTGTTACACAACAGAAACACGGTCGGTGTGGAAGCTCTAACATCTGTGCTAGTTGAAACAAGTCTTATGCTTATGATTATGTTTATTAATGTACAGCGGTGGTAACTGATCATTCATCCCTGATTGAGTTTGAACCTACAGCCATTTGTTGACAGTCCGAATAAGTTACCTTTAAACTACCTCACCCTACTTTTCCTGGATCCAGCAGACCACATGATGGTTTAGTGGCTCATGGGCGGTGTGTGTGAAATGCCACTAAGAGCTGATTGTGATGTGTGTCCTAACAGCGCTCTGCACAGACAGCAGTGGAGGACAGAGGGACAGAGTTCATTCGACACAGCGGATCAGAGATCAGGAAAAGACTGCAGTGAGTCGAGCTGAAGGACGACTGGAGCGACTGGAGCAGGAGATCAATGATCTGAGGAGGAGAGACGCTGAGCTGGAGCAGCTTTCACACACACAGGATCACATCCAGTTTCTGCAGGTAACAGATCTAGAAAAACAGGATTGTGGGTTTCGGGCAAGATCCTGCTTGACTGGAGACTCAGTGAGAAACACAGCTAAAAAAGATCTCTGACAGATTCATCTGCTCTCAGAAATGAGTACTATATCTATTATCATATAGAACATCATATTAGAAATGTCTTCCCAGATAGCAAATGACATCTGGCCCAGTTGTGGCCCACATTTCCCACATTCGATGACTCAACCTGAGAGTGGCTGGCAAAAGCATACATATATGGGCCTCATCTGGGCCTCATCATGAATCCAGGGATCATTTTCGGTGACTTTCTACTGACTATAAGAAATGATGTAACTATGTCAACTACCAGTCATCAGAGTATTAGTAGATTGTCTGCCTAACATCTGCTAACAATTTATCTTGAAGAGACATTCTACTGAGTAACTTTGCAAGTACATCAACTTATTCTACTAACCCTAACCTAGCAGTCTACTAATATTCTAGTTTACATGTAGTTGTAAATTAATGAGTTAGTTGACATGTAGTTTCTTTGTTGTAGCAGTTACTTTTAGTTAGTAGAAAGTCTAAAGTGGACTATTGAAACAAAATGTAAATTAATTTTCTTTTGACATAACAGTTACAATGTTCATATCTGTTGATTTCCACAGTCATATTCAGCAACATGGATCCCAGGACCAGAAACGACTTCCTACAATGTAAGCAACTAAGAAAACAAAAACGTCACCTGTTACTCATGTAACTTTGGTTCCCTGAGATAAGGGAACAAGTTACCAATGCAACACACTGGCCAATGGCGTTTGAGCAAGTCAAATGATGATGGGTTGTCGTGCTTATAAAAAGGGCACAGCATTGACCTCATAATCTTTCAGCTGAAAGTGGGTCAGCATAGCATGTTTCAAGCCACTGTAACTTAAGACAAGTTATGCAACTTATTTTATAACTAGCAAATCACAAGAGCACAGCTGTTGACAGAAGATAAGCCACCTACACAGGTGATCTAAGGGTGTGTTCACACTTGTAGTCCGGTTCGTTTGGTTCGTTTAGTCCATACCAAAAAAAAAACATTCAGTCCTGGTCCGCTTAGCGTTCACATTGACATTTTAACACCGAACCTAAAGGCATCACAAGCCGATTGGTCGGCTTTTATTACATTTATTTTTGCGACGGAACTTACTGAACATCCAAAACAATGCTGTGTGCTGGACTCAAATGCCCTAGTTTTATGTGCGTAGCTGCATATGATGGTATTTTGACCAAATTAGAACTTGTGAAGAGCTTATAAAATGTGTAAAGGAGTCAAAACAGCGGCAGGAAACCCTTCATCACATTCAACGAAGATCTGCTGTGAGGAGATGTGGCTCTGATGCCTGTACCGAACTGTGATGGGCAACGTCGCGACTATGACGAGAAAAAAACAGGTATGCTTGAGCATTCTACCCTTTTTAGGATCGCATCTTGAGACATCATGTCTTATTTTTAGGTCGTTTAGATGTCTTTGGTCTGTGTTGCATTCATATTTCAGTCGAACTGCACCAGGGACTGGTTACACCATTAGACATCTAAACGACCCCAAAACGGGACATGATGTCACAAGATACACCAAACAAGCGGACCGAGACCGCTGAAAAGATGGGTCTCGGTCCGCTTGTTTGGTGCGCACTAGGGTTTGGATGGCAGCGTTCACACGTTCAAATGAACACAGCACTAACAGAGCAACCGCACCAGGGATCATTTTAATCGAACCAAACATGCCAAGTGTAAACACACACTAATAATATGTACCAGTATGACAGTGACAGCTGTTAGTGCTAGACAAGCAGAACACCGCGTTATTTGACTGCATTAAAAACAGTGTGCTACACATTCTTGTCAAAGCTGACGACCCAGCCAGTTCATAGCCTAAACAGAAACCTATAATCAGCTATAATAAAAGATCAGACAGATTCATAATTCCTGATTCTGATGTGTTTTCTCTCCATCAGATTCCCATCAGTTCACTCTGGATCTGAACACAGTGAATAAACTCCTCCGTCTGTCTGAGAGGAACAGAGTGATTACTGGTACTCTCACAGAGCAGCCGTATCCTGATCATCCAGACAGATTTGATGCGTATAATCAGCAGGTGTTGTGTAGAGAGAGTGTGTGTGGACGCTGTTACTGGGAGATTGAGTGGAGTGGGATGTTTGGTGTGGATATATCAGTGTCATATAAGAGCATCAGCAGAAAGGGTTATGAGTGTTGGTTTGGATGTAATGATCAGTCCTGGAGTTTGTTCTGCTCTCCCTCCAAGAACTTATTCATTCACAATAACATACGTACTGAACTCCCTGTAGTGTCCAGCCGTAGAATAGGAGTGTATGTGGATCACAGCGCAGGAACTCTGTCCTTCTACTGCGTCTCTGACACAATGAGCCTCATACACACAGTCCAGACCACATTCACTCACACACTCTATCCTGGGTTTTATGCTTTTATTGGATCATCAGTGAAACTGTGTTGATGAATCAGAACATATTGTTGAGAGATTCTACCCATAATGCTTTGAGCTGCATGAGAAATAAGTAACAATGATTTGTTATAGTCTCTTACTTTTAGTTTTGTGTAATGAAGATGAGGTTCATTTTTTGTCAACACATGACCCATAAATACCAACACTTACTATTCTATAAATCTGTTATTTAACAAAAAAATGTTGCTATGTGTACTCTGCTAAACTAACTAATTGGGACTAGTCACAGCACTTACATATTGTTTGTAACATGAAATTAGGTAACATGACGCCCAATAGGGGAGGAGCCCACTAAAATAATTTAGATTACCGTTTCTATGGTAACGCCACATCCTATTTCAAAACGGGTTTCACAGGATGAATTTTGAGTTCGTAAGCTTTCGAATGAAACCTAATTTATGATAATTACTAAAATATGTGATGTAAAAAGTAAGGAGATAAAAAAGATATAATTTTTTAATTATTTTTTATATTTAGAGGATAATATATAATATACTTTTGAGAGGATAATATTATTTAATAGTTTTTATGGACAAATATTAGAAAATGTTTTATTATGAACCTTTAGCATGAAAACCAAAGTTTCAATTAAAAGTGTGTCCATCGACTTTTTGTGACAAAGGTCTCCTGTTATGATGTAGATTTTTTAAGGGTTCACTCTTGTCATAAATGAATCTATTACTGTACCTACATAACTTGTAACAAAAAACAGTGGTCAAATATCTATTCCTTTCCAACGATATATAGTTTGTCATGATTAGTTTAGGATTTAATTGTAATATAGTGAAGTAAACTTGGTGACAAGAAATGTTAATATACTATTTAAGACAATAGGTGAATTATGTTTTTGTTAGAATTCATTGATTGGATATGGAAGTGTTGGGTTGATTACGACGGTTTAGGGTCGAGGAGATAACATTATAACTTGAGTGCAGCCTTTGATACCATCTGTCACACCACCCTCCTCAACAGGTTATCTTCCATCGGCATCACCCATACTACGTTAGACTGGTTCACATCTTACCTCTCTGGCCGCGCTCAGTTTATCCAATTTAAGTGTTTCAAATCCAGTCCCTCCATCGTTACTTCAGGTGTGCCCCAGGGCTCTGTCCTGGGGCCCCTATTTTTCATCATTTATCTCCTTACCCTGGGCAATATATTCCGCAAATTTAACATTCAATTCCACTGTTATGCTGATGACACCCAGCTCTACCTCTCGACTAAACCCTCGTCCTCTCTCCCGCCCACCTCCCTTATTGACTGTATCTCGGAAATAAAAACCTGGTTTACCCAAAATTTCCTCAAATTAAACAGTGATAAAACTGAGGTTCTCCTCATTGGCACTAAATCCACTTTATCCAAAACCGACAGTTTTTCTCTCACTGTTGATAACTCCTCCGTTTCACCCTCCCCCCAGGTTAGGAGTCTGGGTGTCATCCTTGACAGCACATTATCTTTTCAGTCCCACATCAATAACATTAGCCGGTTTGCCTACTTCCATCTACGAAACATTAATCGCCTCCATCCCTCCCGTACACCACACACTGCCGCCGTTCTTGTCCACAGTCTTGTCACTTCCCGTTTGGACTACTGCAACTCTCTCCTTTTCGGCCTCCCTCACAAATCCCTTCATAAACTTCAACTGGTCCAGAATTCAGCTGCCCGCATCATAACTCGAACCCCCTCCATCCACCACATCACTCCTGTTCTCCAGCAGCTTCACTGGCTCCCGGTCCAGTTCCGTATCCAATTCAAAATCCTTCTGTTAACATTCAAGGCCATCCACAACCCCCCCCCCCCCCCCCCCCCCCCATCCCCCCATATTTGTCTGATCTCCTCCAGGGTCCAACTTCCACCCGCTCCCTTAGATCCTCTTCCTCCATACACCTGTCTTACCACTTACCACTCCTGCCTCTTTCTGCTGTTGTTTATTTATTTCTGGTGCTTTTAAATGTCTTATGTATCCCTGTACGGCATCCTTGAGTGCAGAGAAAGGCTCCTTTAAATAAAATGTATTATTATTATAATAAAGAGATCTGAATCCTTTACCACCATTTCTGTTTTTATTATTATTATTCAAAATCATAACACAACTAAGAAGGAAAAGTGACTTCAGGGCTGAGTCAGACCAAAACAATAAAGCAGGGGTGTCCAAACTCGGTCCTGAAGTGCCACTGTCCTTCAGAGTATAGCTTCAAATTGCCTCAACACACCTGCCTGGAAGTTATTAGTATGACTAGTAAGACCATCGGTGTGTTCGAAATGGCCTATTATCACACTACTCATACTATTTCTGTAGTACCTAGTATGAATACTGTGCATAGTATGCAAATATCCTCGGAAGCCCTACTACTTTTGCCAGAATCTGCTTAATACAACCGAAGTACATTGAGATGAGTAGTGAAGTTGTGTTCAGAATGGCATCGTACTATACAACTCCTACTATATTTGTGGTATGCAATATGTATACTGTAAATAGTATGTACATTTTCTGTATGCATAGAGTTCTCGGATTACCAACTACATTTGCTGAAATCTGATGTCTGCATCTGAGGACACTGCGTGGGATAATGTTTCCCACAACGCAACGCGCTATATGTGACGTTTCATCTTCAAAAGTATGGCTGTGAGTGAAGAGTGTGAACTGGAGACAGGGAATAATTATAAATGTATCACAAAATATTTAGGCTCTCAATCTAAATTGATCTCAATTTAGGCTACTCTGTGATACAGCAAGTGTATATGGACTAGTTCATTGCAGCTCGATGTACCTGATGGTCCTTGTGTCAAGATTGAGAGAAGGAAGCAAAGTGCAAGTAAAACTCTTTATTGTAATATTGACAAAGTAATTGGTAGTAGTCCAGAGAAGACAGCTCAGTGGCGCAGGGAACCCAGATGAACCCAGTGCAGAGAGTGCAGAGATGAGACGAATCCAAAGTAAATCAACAGGAACAAGGAATGCACAAGACTCGAGACGCTGACTGGAACACACACCGGGAAACCACAAACAACGATCTGACAAAGGAGATGAGAAAGTGATGAGTATATATATATATGATGAGATGAGCTGCAGCTGGTGACGGGAGTGATGAGTTGATTGCTGATGAGCGCTGATGAGCCGGCATGCCCACATAATCAGCACACACACACACACACAACAACAGAAACACGAGACAAGAAGGAGACATAGGATTTATGAACCGTGACACCTTGTGTGTGGATCTCTTTAAATTATGAGCACAGTTTTTTTATTATTATTCCGTGGCTCAGTTTCGTAAAGATGAGTGATCTTGGCTGCCTTTTCCAAAAGCATCATTGGCCTATAGATCGTATACTACTGGCACCAATGGTCTACAATCTACTTAGGCTTATGATGCTTTTGGGAAACGCAGCCCTGGTTGGGGAAAACATGCGCTCCATCATAAAATAAAATATTTTTACCTTCAATGTAATTATAGTGTTGGTAGCGCAATCTAATAGGCAGCATTTTTCATCATTAGAACAACACCGGGGGTGTTGAATGATGACATTTTTGGGTAAACCTTTAAGCTAAAACTTAAAATTTTATAGCATTACCCATTCTTTAAAGATTTGTAAATTACACAATTAATTATATTTAACTGTTGCAGAGAGGGCATCAACACTAGTACCCAGTTTACACGATGGAAAGACGCAGATATTTCCCTGCGGTTTGCCCTCTCATTTATATGAAAACCCCGTTTTTATCACAGAAAAAGATTATTTCTAAAAACTCCAGCCAAAGTGGAGATTTCGATAACGCCGGTTTTGTCTTGTCGAACTTGTCGTGTCAACTGGGAGAAACGGGGTTTTAGGTTCTCAAACGTCACATTATGCGCCAGAAAATGCTTAACGTCATGTTTGGCATAGTTATGATGGCGCTCGACGGCGTATTTATGCGGGTTGATGTAAATGTCAACTTTTTTGTAAACGATGTTTGGTGCACGATGTTATTATTGAAAACGGAGGGGAGGAAATATTCGTTTCTCTAAATACCCAGCTATGTGTAAATGTGGCCTAGAGTGCAGAGAGTTCCTCAGGGGCTGGCGGGATTGTTCGAGGTGTCAGTCTCGTCATGCCCACGCAAGGCCAGCTCAAAAGCCCCACAAAACTTCACACAGTTGATTATTTTGGATAAGATGTGCCGGATTTTATCCACCTCCTCGTTGTGTTTCCTCACCGCAACCCTGTGGCCTTCGTCAAGCTGCGTAGCGATGTTAACTCTTCCCAGTATAGCTAGCTTAACGGAATTATCCATGTGTACCTTGGTATTCTCGTGTTTTGTTACTTTCTCAGACAGGTGCTTCATATCCCTCACTCCGGTAAATCTCCATGCTGGATCTGTCCCCGTAGTTTTAAAAAGTAAGCACGGAAAGAAAAATAAGGCATTAGCATTACCACATCCAGCCAGCCAGGCCTTTCTAGTATACCAGCTACATGAGAAGCCTCAAACACTGGCTACAGTTTATGTCAAACATTTATATCTTAAATCAGTGATTGGCTAAGCTGCTCCACCTACCCTCCTTCCTGGGGCGATTTCTCCAGCGCCCCAGAGCTAATGAGAAGGCACACAGGAAGGGGATGTGTAGAAAAACAAAAAAATTAAAAAACGCCCTAGCGCCCTCTATTGGCCAGCCACCCCTGTTAAACTGTCATTTTACCGCTTCCCCTGTGACGAGAAAGAGAAGAGGAAATAACTGCATTTGATATGGTAATTTACAAATGTTTTTGTGCAACGTTAGCACACACTGGCGCCAAAGCGAAACCAGCCCTTTGAAAAAAGGCTGATGTAGTCTATGGGTTTTATATGTTGTTTGTTGCTATAAACTCAAATCTTACGTTTGTCAGGCCTTGTTCTGTGCCGCCTAGTTAAGGCGAAACTGGCTAGCTAAGGCTAACTAGCTAACGTTAGCTTTGACAACTGTCTATGGACAAGCCGAAGCACGAAGATGTGTGTAAGTTACATAGCAAGAAAGAACATTAGACCAGTTAAGGTATGATAATCTGATAACATTTCTCATTACTATAGTAATTGAACATTGTTGGAGGGAGCCTGAGAAATAAGATAATCATGTTTAGATTCAAGATGAATGGCGTGCTCAATTCCTTTTGAGTTTGATTTGGGTGCTCTTGGCTCCATGCCGCTACGCGTGGGCGTTTTAAAGTTGTCCGTTCAGGACATGTCATTTTTGTAATAAAGACATTTTAATTAAGGAGTGCCTCGGTTATCAGAGAATTCTTTCTCTATGCTGTCTCATATAAGATAATCATGTTTAATAGCCAGGTATGTTTACATATTTGACTCTGTTCTTACATCTCTCAGTGTACGTACACAGAACAAGCATAAACAAACGGGACAACAAGCTAATTAAAAACAGACACAAACTACAATGTACAGTACACACAGACACCAGAAACAAAACATTTGTAGACAGCAATTATTGACAATGACTGCTTTACTGTTATTGTAGTACGTTCACATGACACATATTTTAAGTAATGATATTCAATTAATTAATACATTTTTTTACAGATGTGAAAACTTCACCTCAAACTGCAACTCTAGGGTTTGCAGTTGGCATTTCCCCAATGGAAAATCTGCTGGGCCATCGCGATTTGTTTGGAACGAGGGGAAGACTTTCCAATTCCCCAAGCACCCCAGACATCTCCCAAAACGGAAGAAACAAATTGTCCCTAGCAGTGGTGAGGACGAGGGAACGGATGCTGACATGGTTACTGCAGAGACCCTCAGTACTTCAAAAAGTCTTGTGGCAGAGAATGACAAATTTAAAAAACAATTGGAGAAACAGAAGCAAAATTCCTTAAGTTAACCTTCAGTTAAATTTATACCAGACCTGACAGAGTTCAATATTTCACTGGATTGCCTGATGCTGCCACTGTCCTGTTTTTGTAAGCGCTTCTTTCTAAATTCGAGCTACAATATTATTCTGATTGGACTGTCCAAATGATGCCCCTAGTTGATCAATTGCTCCTGACCTTAATGAAGCTTAGACTTAATTGCGGCCACGTAGACCCTGCAACAAGGTTTAATTGTAGCACAGCCACTGTAACCAACATCTTCATCACCATCATTAGTACCCTGTATGACGTTTTGTAAGTCGGTTTGCTTGCGAATAACATTCCCTCCACAGCCAAGAATCAAACATTGCTTCCAGCCCTTCCCTAACTGTGGGATTGTGCTCGACTGCACAGAGGTTCCCGTCTCTAACACAGAGAGGCTTGACACACAGTGTCATTTGTACAGCCAGTAAAAAGGACAAACCACACTTAAGGCTTTAATCTGTGTTGAACCTAACGGAGTTACTTTTGCCAGTGAAATGTACGGTGGGACAAGGCAAGAACAGATGACTGTGGACTTCTCCAAAATTTACTACCAGGTGATATGGTTATGGCAGACAAGGGCTTCACAATTCGGGACATTTTGCCAGAGGGAGTTTCCCTGAACATCCTATCTTTCCTTGTCAATGGACAGTTCACACAGGAGGAAGTGAAGTGTGTGTGTGTCTTACAAATTTACAAAAACTTATTCTCTGTGAAATTGAATGAGTTAACTGTGTTGTACATACATGAATTGCTGCATATTTGCTTGTAGAAATCTGATTAAAAAATCACAAAAAAGGTTAAAGGGTGTAATACGCATCTCTGTATATAAATAACTATATATTGTTTTATTTGTATGTTACCATATTGTAATATAAATTTAATTATCTGTTATAAGTTATGTGTGTGTAGCATGAAGGGCCTATACACGTGTATAATAAATAAATTATTTGATTGTGTGAAATGCCGAATTTTCACCCAACTTATTTAAAGGACATCAGTAGCAGGGTACTAACTGCAGATATTTACTGTAAAACTCCAATAGGCCGGTGTTACGTCCCTGTGGTCTCGCGCATGTGTGTTTCTTTTGTTTCTCTTTCTCTACTGTCTATCACATTCTTAGGCTTGCGTCACCACTCGCCCGCTGTTGGCTGAGAGAGATGTCAATCACCATCTACGTCGTGACGTCATCTTTCCTCCAGCAGCCTATCGGGTTTACCACGCGAGTTTAAAAGGAAGCTGAGAGGAGCGCATGTCGGCTTGTTTCTTTCTGTTGCTCTGCTTGTCGCTTTTGTGTTTGTTATTTTCTGTTACAGATATTGTCCTGTTGTTTTTTCTTTCGGCCATAACGGCGTGTTTTGAGATTACCAAGTGTAATGTGTTCTGCCATGACGGCGTGTTCTGAGATTGCCAAGAGTAATGTGTTCTGCCATGATGGCGTGTTTTGAGGTTACCAAGAGAAATTCGGACAGGTAATATGTCACGTGACGTACACAACGCAACACTTAGCAAACTCGATGTATACAAACACCAGGTAAGGAAGTGAACGCCACCCTTGGATGTTTTATTATTAGTTAGAGCAGTTAGAGAGGGCGCTTTGCGCTGAAGAATTTTGTCTTTTCTTTTCTTTTTGTTATTAGTTAGTTAAGAGGTTGGGATTAAGTTAACGGGAGTTTGTTCTGTTCTTTTCTTTCATTTGGCTTCACAATTTGTCCTTATTCTCTTTGGTTTTACTTTGAACTCTCAAACTGTATATTTTGTTTATTTTTCTTTGTGTCCACAACAAGTATTATCATTATTAGTATTATTATTGTTCATCTTTTGCACTTAAATTTCACAAGTACAATAAATCGTACTTTACTTTTCACAACACCTTGTTACGTGTCGTCTTTTGCCATTTTAATTACACCACCTTCTGATCACGACCTCAATGTTGCCCCTTTAAAGACTTTGTGTCTAAGGGTGCGTAACATTTAATGGGGGCTCGTCCGGGATATTTAATCTCAAGTTAATTTAGTTGTGATCAGTTGTGTGTGTGTATGCTAGTGGTAAGTGACCTTACGTTAGTTTGGCGGCATATTCATGCAGAGTAGTATTTTTGTACTTGTTTGCTGGTTGTGCATCATGGAAATGTTTAGCTTGCAAAAGTTCATTGCCAACCCGTCTTTTGAACAGATTAGTTCATGTAAGAAGCAAGACTTAGTGCTGATAGCTGATCACTATCAGGTTGTGGTGAGTAGACAAGCTCTTAAGAGTGAGATAAAAAGTAAGTTGATACAACGTTTAAAAGAGATCAATGTTCTTCCTATGTCAAATGCCGTGGGTGATGAGGAGGCTAGCGGAGGTGTTGGTGTGAGTGACGTTGCAGTGGCACATCGCAGTTTTGTGGATGATGAGGATAAGCGGAGCGGTAGAGCTGATGCTGAGGCGGAGGTGAGAGCCGAGGCTAAGGCCGGCTTGCCACCGTTTGATCCATTCTCTCCCAGTTCTGTTGATTCGAGAGACGGCGCGCGACTGAAAGTCCGCTTAGCCCGTTTACAATATGAGGCGCAGGAGAAAGCCGAGGCACGTCAAGCTGAGATAAATCTGCGTTTGGAAGTACGCAGGCTTGAAATTGAGGCTGAGACTCAGGTAAAGCTGCGACAGCTCGATCTGGACGCGATGCAGATCACTGCCAGTTCGGCTGCGCAGTCGAATCCAGGTCCGGTCTCTGATGTTCCTCTGCGGTCTGATTCATCCCAGGTGAGATTTGACATAACTAAGCACATTGTCTTAGTTCCCCAGTTCAGAGAATCAGAAGTAGATTCTTATTTTAATGCTTTTGAACGAATAGCTACTTCTCTTCGATGGCCTAAAGACGTCTGGTCTTTATTGTTACAGTGTAAATTGATTGGAAAAGCTCAAGAGGTTTGTTCTACTTTATCTTTAGAAGAAAGTTTAAAGTATGAGTCTATGAAGTCTGCTATACTTCGTGCTTATGAATTAGTTCCAGAGGCATATCGGCAGAAGTTTCGGGGACATAAAAAAAATTCGGCTCAGACATTTGTGGAATTTGCTAGAGACAAAGGAATTTTGTTCGACAAGTGGTGCACAGCTAGCAAAGTGAGTGACTTTAATGAGTTAAGAGAACTTGTACTGCTCGAAGAGTTTAAAGGGTGTTTGCCTGATCGTGTTGTGGTCTATCTAAATGAACAGAAAGTAACTTCGTTGTCTCACGCAGCCGTGTTAGCGGATGAGTTTGTTTTAACCCACAAAAATGTTTTTTCACTTGCATGTTCAGAGAGGTCACAGCCTGTTCCTGTGCAAAACCAAACGTTTCGTTCTAAAAACAGTCCACCTCGTGCTAGAGAGGATCGAGAATGTTTTTATTGTCATAAACAAGGACATGTGATCGCAGATTGTTTGACGTTAAAACGCAAACAACAGCCTAAAAGCGTAGGGTTTGTGAAAGCTGTTAAGCCGTCTGTTCATATACCAAATGTGGAGAAAATCGATGACAGTTACCAACCTTTTATTTTGAAAGGGTTAATTTCTTTAAAGGGAAATTGCGATGATCAGAAAGAAATAAGAATGCTCAGAGACACCGGTGCAATGCAATCTTTTATTGTGGCAGATAGATTACCATTGACTGAGGACACTTTCTGTGGCTCAAGTGTGATAGTTCAGGGTATTGACATGAGTTGTATAACTGTGCCATTACATCGTATACATTTGCAGAGTGAGTTATGTACCGGATTTGTAAGAGTGGCGGTACGTCCTTCTCTTCCTGTTCAGGGCGTTGATTTTATCCTTGGAAATGATCTAGCCGGAGGAAAAATCTTGCCTGTGTTAGAAGTTGTTGAAAAACCAGATGTGTGTAGTCAATCAGATGATGTGTCACATACTTACCCTGAAGTTTTTCCCGCATGCGCTGTCACTCGCGCTCAGTCGCGTAAAGTGGGTGATATGGTGGATTTGTCTGACTCTGTTTTTATCCCTCTTCTTGCTGGTGACGAATCATTGTGTACTGTTACGTCATCCAAACTAGATAAATCACAATCAGAGAACATGAGAGAAAATGTGTCTGACGCACCAGAATTAAAAATGTCCGTGTCACGAGAGAAAATTATTTCTGCACAGAAAGAAGATAAGTCTCTCATTGCTGCTTTTAAGTCTGCTGTCTCTATTGATTTAGCTAAAGATCCGAAGGTTGCTTATTTTTTTGAGAATGAGTTATTGATGAGAAAGTGGTGTTCTAACACACACGATTCAGATTGGAATGTTGTGTATCAGGTGGTCGTTCCTTCTCCTTATCGTCAACATGTGTTATGTTTAGCGCATGATCATCAGCTTGCCGGTCACTTAGGAATTACGAAGACGTATGATAGGATTTTACGGCACTTCTTTTGGCCAGGCTTAAAGAAGGATGTTGCTCAGTACTGCCGTACTTGTCACACATGTCAAACTGTTGGGAAGCCGAACCAGGTGATTCGTCCTGCTCCACTGTTTCCTATACCAGCTATTGGGGAGCCGTTCGAGCATGTGATAATAGACTGTGTTGGACCATTGCCTAAAACAAAATCTGGTAACCAGTTTTTATTAACCATAATGTGCATGTCTACTAGGTTTCCGGAAGCAATTCCACTGAGGAAAATCACCGCGCCCGTTATCATCAAAGCGTTAGTAAAGTTTTTTTCCACTTTCGGTCTTCCGAAAATAGTACAAAGCGATCAGGGCACGAATTTTTTATCAAGACTTTTTAAACAAGTCTTGGAGTCTTTGTCAATTTCTCACCGAGTTTCAAGTGCGTACCATCCACAAAGTCAGGGCGCACTTGAACGCTTTCACCAGACACTTAAGTCGATGCTTAAGAAGTACTGCATGGACACTGCTAGAGACTGGGATGAGGGGGTTCCCTTAGTATTATTCGCGGTAAGAGAGACTGTACAAGAATCTCTTGGTTTTAGTCCAGCTGAACTCGTATTCGGACATCAGATGAGAGGTCCTTTGAAAGTTTTTAAAGAACACATTTTGACCACTGTTTCGAGTCCTAACACTAATGTACTGGATTACGTAAGTAAGTTTCGAGATCGCTTGCATACTGCTTGGTCACTAGCTAAAGAATCTCTAGGAAATGCTCAGAAAAGCATGAAGCGCAAGTATGATCAGAGAGCAGTTTCGCGTTCGTTTTCAGCCGGTGATAAAGTGTTGGTGCTTTTACCTGTTCCAGGATCATCTTTGTCTGCCCGTTTCTTTGGTCCTTATGTGGTGAAACAGAAAATGAGTGAAACTGATTATGTGCTTTACACACCTGACAGAAAACGTCAAACCCGAGTTTGTCACATAAACATGATAAAAGCTTACCATGACAGGGAGATGCCTGAGGTGAAAACTTCAGAGGAGACTGCAGGGCCCGCTGTCTCGTCTGTCGCATTAGCCGTGGATCTGTTAAAACCTGTTGATATTTCGGGGGCTGACGAGGATGGTGTCGTGCTCCGCAATGCTCCTCAGCAGTGCGCAAGGTTAGCCAACTCAGAGATTTTAAAAGATCTTCACTCTTGTCTTAATCATTTGACTGAGAACCAAGAAACTGACATTATTAACGTAATATCTGATTTTAACTGTCTGTTTAGTGATGTTCCTAAACAAACGAATGTTTTGCAGCATGATATTATTGTGAATGATGCTCGTCCTATTAAGCAACATGCTTACCGTGTAAATGCAGTTAAGAAGTCTATTATGCGTCAAGAAGTGAATTATCTGCTTGAGAATGATTTAGCCAGACCTAGTAGTAGTCCCTGGAGTTCTCCGTGTCTTCTCGTTCCTAAACCGGATGGCACGTTTAGATTCTGCACTGATTTTCGAAAAGTGAACGCTGTAACGGTGCCAGACAGTTATCCGTTACCGCGAATGGAAGACTGTGTTGATAATATTGGGTCTGCTCGTTTTGTCACTAAGCTGGATATGTTGAAAGGATACTGGCAAGTTCCACTTACTCCGCAAGCATCCGAGATTTCAGCGTTTGTAACTCCAGACAAGTTCTTACAATATACAGCGATGGCTTTCGGTCTCAGAAATGCTCCCGCTACGTTCCAGCGTCTTGTAAATATTGTCTTGACTGATGTACCTAATTGCAATGCTTATCTCGATGATTTGGTTTTATACTCTGTGGATTGGAAGGAACATGTGTGCTTGTTGAGAATGGTGTTCGAACGTCTACGTGCAGCTAACTTAACTCTCAACTTGGCAAAGTGTGAGTTTGGTCGAGCGACTGTCACTTATCTGGGTAAAGAGGTTGGACAAGGCCAGGTACGACCAGTGGAGGCTAAGGTTACCGCTATTGCAGAATTTCCAGTCCCTACCACTCGACGAGAGTTGCGAAGATTCCTAGGTATGGCTGGTTATTACCGCAGTTTCTGTAAAAATTTCTCAACCGTTGTTACTCCTCTCACTTCGTTGCTTAGTCCGTCTAAATTTTTTAAATGGTCTTTGGAGTGTCAGAATGCGTTTGATTGTGTCAAATTGCTTTTATGTAATGCACCTGTTCTCGTTGCGCCTGATTGCACGCATACTTTCAAGCTTGAGGTCGATGCAAGCGCTGTTGGAGCCGGAGCTGTTCTTCTTCAGGAGGATACTAATGGTATAGATCATCCTGTGAGTTATTATTCCCGTAAGTTTAATAAACATCAGCTTAACTATTCTACCATTGAAAAAGAAGCCCTTGCTCTCTTGCTTGCTCTCCAGCACTTTGAAGTTTACCTTGGTTCCAGTAGTCTTCCTATCACAGTATTCACCGATCATAACCCTCTAGTGTTTTTATCCAGGATGTACAATCAAAACCAGCGTTTGATGCGCTGGGCTCTAGTACTCCAGAACTATAATTTGGAGATCAAGCACAAAAAGGGTGTTGATAATGTTTTGGCTGACGCTCTTTCGAGAGTGTAAAATATTGTCTGTTTTAACTTGTTTTTCACAAACAGGTTTGTTCTTAAGGGTGGGAGTGTTACGTCCCTGTGGTCTCGCGCATGTGTGTTTCTTTTGTTTCTCTTTCTCTACTGTCTATCACATTCTTAGGCTTGCGTCACCACTCGCCCGCTGTTGGCTGAGAGAGATGTCAATCACCATCTACGTCGTGACGTCATCTTTCCTCCAGCAGCCTATCGGGTTTACCACGCGAGTTTAAAAGGAAGCTGAGAGGAGCGCATGTCGGCTTGTTTCTTTCTGTTGCTCTGCTTGTCGCTTTTGTGTTTGTTATTTTCTGTTACAGATATTGTCCTGTTGTTTTTTCTTTCGGCCATAACGGCGTGTTTTGAGATTACCAAGTGTAATGTGTTCTGCCATGACGGCGTGTTCTGAGATTGCCAAGAGTAATGTGTTCTGCCATGATGGCGTGTTTTGAGGTTACCAAGAGAAATTCGGACAGGTAATATGTCACGTGACGTACACAACGCAACACTTAGCAAACTCGATGTATACAAACACCAGGTAAGGAAGTGAACGCCACCCTTGGATGTTTTATTATTAGTTAGAGCAGTTAGAGAGGGCGCTTTGCGCTGAAGAATTTTGTCTTTTCTTTTCTTTTTGTTATTAGTTAGTTAAGAGGTTGGGATTAAGTTAACGGGAGTTTGTTCTGTTCTTTTCTTTCATTTGGCTTCACAATTTGTCCTTATTCTCTTTGGTTTTACTTTGAACTCTCAAACTGTATATTTTGTTTATTTTTCTTTGTGTCCACAACAAGTATTATCATTATTAGTATTATTATTGTTCATCTTTTGCACTTAAATTTCACAAGTACAATAAATCGTACTTTACTTTTCACAACACCTTGTTACGTGTCGTCTCTTGCCATTTTAATTACACCACCTTCTGATCACGACCTCAATGTTGCCCCTTTAAAGACTTTGTGTCTTTATTTGCTCCAATCGCTGAACTCACCCTGGCCTTTAATTCCTTTTGCACAAAACTCCTGCTCAGCAAAGATGGAAAATAGGCTGCTATCAAATTGTTTATTCCAACCACTGCAAACATTACTTGTATAAAACTTAGGTTATTGGATAAATCACCAATCATTTGGAATCATTAATTTGATCTAGGCCAACCTCATGCACAGAGAAAGAGAGACTACAGTATAAAAGATGAAAGCCAAAGGTTATTGTAGTTGATTTTTTATGTGACAAAATGTTTTAATTTTTTTGATCCCTGAACCCTGTGATGGAAATTTCCCTTATCTAATGCTAACCTATAATCTGACTATCCGCTTTCCTAAAATGCTCAAGCTCTCTACGTCCCTTACGACGTCTTTAGCTTACTCAAGCTCTCTACGTCCCTTACGACGTCTCTAGCTTCGAGTTTTCTGAACTACTCTTACTCAAGCTCTCTACGTCCCTTACGACTTCTCTAGCTTCGAGTTTTTCCTTTTCCTAACTACTCTTTTGCTGCGCAGCTTAAATGACAGACAGACTTCAATAGATGTCCTTTAGATGCTTTTAATTACGGCCAGGAGTCTCGAGCAATACTCAGAGAATCTCCCAAGTAAAACCAAGGCCGGTGGATCTCAGACAAATTCCATTGAGAATCCCACCGAAAACACGGAAACAACAGTTTTTATACAATAGGGAGGTATGGCATAATGACATTCATTTGATTGGTTATTCCTTCTGTTACTGGGTAAGAATTTCTTAACGATTACTTCATTGATCACAAGTTCTAACTTAGTCATCTGTCTAGTCTCATTTCCCATATTTGTTATTTATACACACAGTCAGGAGTTCGACACACACACATTCATGTAAAATACAGAACGTCCTAGAACATGGTTTTTAGAGATTTAGCAGGTTAAACAAGGTCAAATATTAAAACATGGTTTTCTTAATATTCAGTTTAAATTTTCCACCACAACCCTTACAGACTAAAGAAATATAATTAATCAAGGTAAACAAGAATTCAACAGGGAGACTTCAAGTTGTAGCTGCAACAGAGAAAATTAACATTGACTGACATATCAGCTTGTCAGTACATTCATATTGTAGGATTACAAATTTATTAATTGTTTTAATCTAGGTTCAACAGTATTTTAACTGAGAAAGTTCACACAAGTGTTTACCATTTTGAGGCATAGGACATTAACCTTTTGTTACTTCTCAAGAACAGCTGGACTTTTTGTCTCTATGATAATGTTAAGGTTTGAGTGATATAATCAGGCTGATTGGATTAGCATCTGATGTCACAAACCTGCCTGTTCCTGTCTGTCCAGAGCTCTCTATTGTAAGTTAAATGAGTCAGATTACTGAAACTCTCACCCTTTGTTCTAATGGCTCTCGGAGCCACTGTCCCAGTCGTTGAATAGTCCTGCTGATTGGATTCGAATATTTACATTTGAATCACCCTGTTATGCTGATGAAGATCAGGGGTGGGGAATTTCCGGTAATGTTCTGATTCCTATACTTACATGTACATGCTTTGTTCACCTCTATGTAACTCCTCCCCCTTTAAAGATATTACACTGTGCTGAGCTATTGAGTTCAGACTTGGCTAAGATTTTTGAACGAAGCAGACTACAGCGATGCAACAGCAATAAAGTGAATCCTGCTTAGAAAAGATACACCGAGTCTCCTGGTCTTCGCTTCTGAGTTTCCTACACTTTAGAAGAAATAAGTTCACTACAATATCAACAGACACCGTTTTGAATTTTGAAAGCTGGAATGGAAGCTGCAATAACAATCCCTTCAATTATAATTTGACAAAGTGTTTTATTCATATCATATACACATTGGGTCTCATTCATGAAACATTCGTAAATATACGAGTAAATATGAGAGTGATTTGCGCGTAAAGAGACCTTCGCGAAAACTCTTCTCCTGATTCACAAATACTTCGTAAACGTCAGATGTGATCGTGAAATGTGTGTGTGTGTTAATGAATTCCAATCAGTCGTAAATGGGACGCGCGTGCACGCTCATTCCCAATTACCATAAATCCCACCCATTAAATCCGACGGACAACTATATATGGGCATCATATTGTGGCAGCTTGCGATCAGGAGTTTACTACAAGGCCAGTTATGGCACTAAACCGACTACGCCACCCCGGAAATTGGCCGGGGACCCACAGATAATTTGCAAAGACACACAGATTCGTAGTGGCTGAGTCAGGTATCAGACAAGGATAATCGCTTCACAGATTTTATTCTTCAATACATACAATAAAATGCAACTGGTATCTTTTAATATGCAAACAGCAAAAGGAACGCATCAATCATAAAACACGTTACACAGACAGACAGACACACACACACACACTACCACTTCAGAACTGGGGGATTCATCTTGCCTGTCCAATAAACACAGCAACTACTCGTGCTCTCACCACACAACACCAAATCACCCGCTGTGAACACTGCAGACCGATAGCCGAACCACCACCACACACAGAGGACTCTGGCTAATACTGGAATCCCAATTCTGAGTAGAAGAGAAAGCAGTATGAGATACAACCAAACAAATACACATTCCACGTAATGGTCTGTAATTTACAAGCAACATCCACAGTGACATAATCTTCACAATGAAACACAGTAGTAGCGACAAAACTAGTAGCTGCATGACTACCGGATGCAGGTAATCCTCACAGGACCATCAAATGGGTCGCATAAAGCCTAACAGCGCCCACAAAGCCTGCTGCAACACCTCCTGGCCCCCGTGTCACTGTAAAAATATAATACACATTTCAATTTAAGAAATCACCGTCTCGTGAACCTAACGTTAAAATAAGCTTAACATACCTGCGTATGGTAACTCGCCCCGCCCAGTGCACTTGTGGTCTAATGGTCTGTCAATTAAACACTCATCACATGTTGCCAGAAGGAATCAGGTTGTCACAATATTCACTGGCTGACACTGGTGAACTCTTGTCAGCACAACACAATACTCAAAACACATTTACAAGCAACATCCACAGTGACATAATCTTCACAATGAAACACAGTAGTAGCGACAAAACTAGTAGCTTCTCGCCACTGTACTCAGGTCTGAATGTCAATTATATTAAAGACTAAATTTAGAAGCGTCACCAAAGGCTGTGAACACACTATCGATCCGGTCGTCAAGGAGACCCTCGTTCGCTAAAAATGAGACAATCAAACAATTAGAATAAATATACAGTACAGATTGGCAACAAATGCGTCGTCACGGTCGTCAAGGAGACCCTCGTGCGCTGGAATGAGATCGTCAAACAGTTAGAATAAATATACATACGGATCGGCAACAAATGCGTCGTTATGGTTGTCAAAGAGACCCTATTTCGCTGGAATGAGATCGTCCAACAGTTAGAATAAATATACAGTACAGAACGGCAACAAGTGCGTCGTTATGGTTGTCAAAGAGACCCTCGTTCGCTGGAATGAGATCGTCCAACAGTTAGAATAAATATACAGTACAGATCGGCAACAAATGCGTCGTTACGGTCGTCAAGGAGACCCTCGTTCGCTGAAATGAGATCGTCCGGTAGTTAGAGTGAAAGGTACAGATCGACGGTCGATGCCTCGTTCCAATAAAAGGCAGAGGAATGGTCGAAGACAGCTTGCAGAGGAGAATACAACTCAGTTAAAGAATCTAATGTCTCTTCAATTCGAGGCAGCGGGAAGGAGTCCCTTCGAGTCTTTGCATTGAGCTGACGGTAGTCTACGCACATGCGTAGGCTACCGTCCTTCTTCTTGACTAAGACTAGTGGGGAAGCATATGGGCTGCAACTTTCTCGAATCACCTGCGTCTCTAAAAGCTGGCTAATATGAGTCTTAACTAACTCATACTCGGACGGAGGGATTCGTCTATAACGTTGTCGGACTGGAGTCTCATCCATTAAGGGAATTTCGTGAGACAAGAGGTCCGTGCAACCCAGGTCTCCCTCACCAGTGGAAAACACACTCTGGAATTCCTGAAGAAGAGCTCTTACCTGTACCTGCTCCTCGTCAGACAACCCTAGTAGTTCTACACTTTCAACGCGCTCTGCCCCTGATGCAACAACGCTATCGCAGGTTGCTATACAGTCGTTCACACCTGAAACCTCAGACAGCCCAACAGGTAGATCTACAAAATACACTTCCCGCAGCTTCTCAAGGATAGTTGTGGGATATAAAACAGCGTCGAGAACACCAACGTTAACGATGGGCACCAAAACCGTACCACCACGCACATACACTAGAGACGGGGAGGCCAACAAACCAACAGGCAACCCGGTCTCAAGGGGCTCAAATAACACGGTCTTACCACCAAAAACGGATGAACACGTTGCAGTAACAAATTTCAACGTGCCGCCTGGAACACGACACACTCGGCGACCACGGACTTTTACGTTACCTCCGCCTATGAGAACGCCATCTACCTTTTGACAGGTTTGAAAGGCTTGAGACAATTCCACCTCCTGCGTCACAAGTGGTAACTCAAATAAGGTGGGTCCGTACTGCCCGAATAGCTCACGGTAGCAGCGATTAAGAACATTCATTCCCAGAATGCCAGGAGTGCTAGAGCTGCTGCCGGGAGGATCACGAACCACCAGTATTCCACACTCTGATACCATGCGACCACACAGTTCAATGTCTAATTCTATGTACCCAATATAAGGGATTTCCAGTCCATTGGCTGCTCTGAGCTGTAACCAGTGGCATGACTGCAAACGATCCTGGCCCCATGGTTCGAACCGTGACCTAAAACAGCTCTCTGTAATTGTCGACACCATGGAACCAGTATCGATCAAACAGGGTACTGAGACACCCCCAATCGTAACAACGAGGTGTGGGCATGAGGAGACTAAACGAGACACTGATACGCCCTTATGGAAAACACGGGAGCCATACATACCCCCAACCGGACTGTGGCTCTGTAGCCCGGTGGGAACTAGTTTCCCGGCTGATTAGGGAAACTGGGCCTAACTGGCCTTGTGTTGCTAGATGAAAAATCAGCACGAGGATGGACTGGAGGACCAGGAGAACGAGGTTGCCAATTACACTCCCGTGCGAAATGACCGGGCTGCTGACACCGTCGGCAAATCACAGAAGTAGAACGGGGCGAACGACCACCAAACTGGGGACTTTGGCTACTGGCAAACATTTGAGTAAGCTGGTCAAGTTGCTTTTGCTGCTGATTCAGCATTTCCCGCAATTCACCCAATTCCGACAAACGCTCCCCACGCCTAGGACTCAACCCAGTATTGCCTTGAACCCCACATTGAATCCCATGCACGAGAGGAACAGATTGACTTCGCCCCCTTGCACTGCCTGGCATTCCCTCTCGTTCCCAGCGGATAGCTTCCCCTCGCACCTCCAACAGTGTTGCAGCAGGCTGACGCCGAACTAATTGCTTTAGCTCCCTACGTAACGCATTGTCTAATACGCATTCAATAAATTGGTCCCTTACAATTACATCTGCATTTGAAATGACATGCGGTGACTGTTGTTTAAGTCTATCAAAGAGACCCAACAGTGCCAGGGAGAACTCTTGTAATGTTTCCCCCTCCAATTGTCGCCGCGAGTAAAAAACCTCTTGAAGTGCAACGTAGGATTCTGCACACCCATATAGCTCACGCAGTGCTGAGAAAATTTTTTCAGGGTCATCTTTATCCATACTAGGTCTATATTTAATTTCGTCTCGAGCCTCTCCTTCAAGATGATCGAACAAAAAGAACGCCCTTTCAGCAATTGTCATGTTCCGCATACGCATACACGCCTCAGCTTCTTCGACCCATCCCTCAATGCCTATACCGGACCTACCATTGAATTTTGGACAACGCCGTTCTCGGGGAATAAACACGAAACGTTCAACGGTACCAACATTGGATTCAGCAAAACTAGGCGTTGCTGGCCGTGACGCACTACTAGAGCCTGCACCAGGATCAGGCAGCTCAACCGGCACCCGTTCCTGTCGCAGTCGCTCATTATCAGCCTTCAACTGGGCCACAAGATCTCTCATTTCCTGTAATTCAGCCTCCATAGCCAAATACTATAAGGGGTACTTACCGGGCGAAGCTCTACTGTATTGTCACAACTAAACAAGAAAAATACACAAAGAGAAAAGAAACAATATCACAATGTCTGAATCTGTACAACAGCCACAACACCCTGCCGACTATACGCCAAGTGTGGCAGCTTGCGATCAGGAGTTTACTACAAGGCCAGTTATGGCACTAAACCGACTACGCCACCCCGGAAATTGGCCGGGGACCCACAGATAATTTGCAAAGACACACAGATTCGTAGTGGCTGAGTCAGGTATCAGACAAGGATAATCGCTTCACAGATTTTATTCTTCAATACATACAATAAAATGCAACTGGTATCTTTTAATATGCAAACAGCAAAAGGAACGCATCAATCATAAAACACGTTACACAGACAGACAGACACACACACACACACTACCACTTCAGAACTGGGGGATTCATCTTGCCTGTCCAATAAACACAGCAACTACTCGTGCTCTCACCACACAACACCAAATCACCCGCTGTGAACACTGCAGACCGATAGCCGAACCACCACCACACACAGAGGACTCTGGCTAATACTGGAATCCCAATTCTGAGTAGAAGAGAAAGCAGTATGAGATACAACCAAACAAATACACATTCCACGTAATGGTCTGTCAATTAAACACTCATCACATGTTGCCAGAAGGAATCAGTTTGTCACAATATTCACTGGCTGACACTGGTGAACTCTTGTCAGCACAACACAATACTCAAAACACATTTACAAGCAACATCCACAGTGACATAATCTTCACAATGAAACACAGTAGTAGCGACAAAACTAGTAGCTTCTCGCCACTGTACTCAGGTCTGAATGTCAATTATATTAAAGACTAAATTTAGAAGCGTCACCAAAGGCTGTGAACACACTATCGATCCGGTCGTCAAGGAGACCCTCGTTCGCTAAAAATGAGACAATCAAACAATTAGAATAAATATACAGTACAGATTGGCAACAAATGCGTCGTCACGGTCGTCAAGGAGACCCTCATGCGCTGGAATGAGATCGTCAAACAGTTAGAATAAATATACAGTACGGATCGGCAACAAATGCGTCGTTATGGTTGTCAAAGAGACCCTATTTCGCTGGAATGAGATCGTCCAACAGTTAGAATAAATATACAGTACAGAACGGCAACAAGTGCGTCGTTATGGTTGTCAAAGAGACCCTCGTTCGCTGGAATGAGATCGTCCAACAGTTAGAATAAATATACAGTACAGATCGGCAACAAATGCGTCGTTACGGTCGTCAAGGAGACCCTCGTTCGCTGAAATGAGATCGTCCGGTAGTTAGAGTGAAAGGTACAGATCGACGGTCGATGCCTCGTTCCAATAAAAGGCAGAGGAATGGTCGAAGACAGCTTGCAGAGGAGAATACAACTCAGTTCGGAAGCGCTCCAGTTCGAATGACTACCGGATGCAGGTAATCCTCACAGGACCATCAAATGGGTCGCATAAAGCCTAACAGCGCCCACAAAGCCTGCTGCAACACCTCCTGGCCCCCGTGTCACTGTAAAAATATAATACACATTTCAATTTAAGAAATCACCGTCTCGTGAACCTAACGTTAAAATAAGCTTAACATACCTGCGTATGGTAACTCGCCCCGCCCAGTGCACTTGATGGCGTGCCAATTATGGCCTCACATTAATAAATACTAGTTCGACGGGTCTAAAGTACTCCTCAGCCACACACTGTAAATCACATGAGTGTCAAATTACCCTTCCACACCAAACATTCATAATGAGACTTGCCACCAGTAGCTCTTACCTCCTGGACATAAACACGGCGCACAAGAAATGACGTCACTCCCAGGACCCAGAAAGACGCGCTTAATGATGTCAACCTCATCTCCTTTTATGTCCCTTGAACGTGCCGTATCCGCCCCTAATCACTATAAGGATTGATCGCATCACCACAATATTATGACACCAAACGAAGGATTTCAACATGTCTTCTCAAAAGCGAATGAAAAATAAAAATTTCTCAGATGCAGAAATTGAAGTTTTATTATCAGAAGTTCATTCAAAACACCACATTTTATTTTCAAGCGTACATAGTGGCGTATCAGGTTTGAGCTTGGCTTGGAGGGAGAGGAGGGCAAAGCTCTGTCATTTATTTTTGTTTTGATGATAAATGGAGCTAGCCTCCAAAAGTGATTAACCTGTCCTGTGATTTTTTTTTCTCTCACACAACACTGTCCAGACACGAACTATGTTCTTATGCACTAAGTATGTTGGTTGTCTTTAAATTAGAATAATTATGTTTCATATAATCTAGATTAGATACGGAATAAATAGCATTCAATACAAAATGAATATGTCTCATATATTGAAATCAAGTTTTTATGTGATAAAATATTTGCTTTGTTGTGCATTATAGAACCACACCAGGCATTGTCATATTACAAAATAAGTTTTTGAGGCCAAACATATAAAATAATCTATTGAGGCCAAACATATAAAATAACATTATAAACTGAAAAGCAGGCCTGTCCCCGTTTAGCGGTGCAAACTGACGCCAAAGTTCAGATTTTTCAACTTGGGCGTCAGACGTGAATTCGCGTCAAACGCGTGAATGCACCAAATAAAATCATTTGCACGTATCGCGCCAGATGCTCAATTCACGTCATTCGCGCAAACTGGACACACGAATGAGGCGAATTCGCGTCTACCGCGCCGCGCTAAACGCCTCATTCGTGCCGCAGGACCTCTAGACGTGCATAAACGCGTCTTTACATTGACTTAACATTGTAATCACTCGCGCCAGACAGCTGCGTTGCCTCAAGAAGATTAGTGTCGCCTGCCACATGTGCTTTCACAATGTGTACCACATTGTCTGGATTGCAGTCAATTGGTCGGCCAAAAATCCTCCACCGGGATGCCATGATGCCGAAGTTGTTCTCAATGATCCTTCGGGCCCGTGAATGTCGATAGTTGTGCACTTGCTCTTCTGTCGTGTGTTGGAGCCTGTGGGATAAAGCGAGAGGGCAATAACATTTCATCAGCAAATTGATGATAATGTGTTCCAGATTCTCCAAAAATCACGCGCCATCTCCTTCCACTGTGTCTGGGACGGGAAGGGGACAAATTCTGGCTAATCGTTGATACAGTGCAGCTGCCCAGTCTGTAACTTGCAGCTACACCGACCTGAGAACATCCAGATGCTAAATAGCGTAAAGTCACCGCTAACCTTTCCGCCACAATGATCGCAGCACTGTGTGTTCTATTGTGTTGGATGTGCTCACCGATGCTGCGGGCCAGTAAATCAAATTTTGCGGCGGACATTTGGAAGTACTGATGGTGCTTCTCCTCGTCCATTTAGTGGCCGCACACACTACTTTGCTCTCCGCCTTTTCTTCTTTTTCTGTACTAAGTATAACAGACAAAGCAGCTCTTCCTCTTGCATTGACGTCACCATGTTTACTACTGTCCAAGCCGATCTACTGCGCATGTGTGGAACGCGTTCACCGAGCGAACCTCAGCAGACAGTATAAATAATAGAAGTCCGCGTCTGTGCTGTCCATGCACGCGTCCAAACTGGAGTATAACCGAGCCTTCAGACAGTGTCCATCAATGAAATAAAACCTTACCAATCTGATACGTTCTGGTCCAGTCGCGCTGGCATAGTTGATCGATGAGCTTGGTCATCTATATTTTCTGGATCAGATTCGGGCTCGAATTGATAAGGTAGTAACGACATTATCACCTGTCATCATTGCTTTGGGAGCTGATGTTCCAAATATGGTAAGGGGTGTGACATTTCCGTCACACGCTTAAGGTTTTCGAGCCAATCACAATGCACTGGATCGCTGGCCAATCAGAGCACACCGCGCTTTTCAGAATGATGAGCTTTGTAAAAATCTACGCTTTTCAGAAAGGTGGGGCACAGAGGAGCAACACAAATGTACAATATGTGTAAAATAATGATTTTTTTTTTACCTAAAACCCATTGGATTAAACACATTGGATTAAACCAAATTCACAAAATAATGTTCTTTTTAGAACCATCATATGACCCCTTTAATTATTCATGGCAACTTCAACACGGTGCTGGAGACATTCCTCAGAGATGTTGGTCCACATTGACATGATGGCGTTACACAGTTGCTGCAGATTTGACGGCTACACATTAATGAACTAAAATCATATTAGAATGATTTCTGAAGGATCATGTGACACTGAAGACTGGAGTGATGATGCTGAAAATTCAGCTTTACCAGGGTCATTATCCGAAAACGTGCCATTTCCCACTTTTAATGTTTGATTTTCAAAGTACTGTTTTGAAAATCTTTAAGCCCCTTTTTGGATGAAGTAGATCCTTACCTCTCAGGAAAATATGCCGTGCCATCTCAGGCTATCTTATTTTTTTTTACTTTTTTCATATAACCAACGTAAATGTGTGTGTTTGGTCAACCCTGTTACCGACATAATAATTACTTTTTGAAAAGGTTTTAAATACATAAATAGAACAAAGCTGATATACCGTGAAAGATAAACCCCCCCTTGTTACATTAAGAGTTTTTGTGAATTGAGAATATTGAAAGTTTTATTTTTTTTAGTGGATGAATACGTTCGTTTGAAAATGACACTCTCCCAGCATCTTCTGTTTTAAGAAAAATGTATGGAAACAAAAATAAAACACCTCAATTCAACTTTGAGTGGATTATTAGCCTCTCTTACTAAACATATACAATTAGTTGATTACATTTTTATTTTCATTTTTTAAATGATATTAGAATATTATACAAGTAACAGGGTTGACACATCACTAACAGGGTTGACAAGAGTTACCGTATTGGTTCTACTGCTTGTTTGAGTTACAGTTATGGGTGTAATGGAGTCTTAATTGGACATTCATAAACCTTTAATTCAACATGACTAATCAGCATATTTTGGAGACAGATCTATTGAGATATTTTAGCATAAAAACCAATTGTTTTATTAAAACATTAAAATTACATTGCAATTAAATGATCAATTGAACATGTTTGGCCTTAACAGAATAAGCAAAAACCACTAACGATCACTTACTAAAGGCCACTATAAAAAAGTATAAAAAAACAAAATGCAGATCATATAATGATTATGTAGGCATTTGGTGAGTGTGTTGTAAAATAGAGGAAGTAAACTGGTTAAAAATCTTATGTCTAGAGAAATTGGGTTTAAAGATTAGACACATTTCATAGTGGCCATTTCCTGCTTCTATCCTGAGGGTGAGTGGTGATGCAGCGATTTATTTTGTTAAAAGGATAGTTCACCCCAGAATGTAAATTCTGTCAGTAATTACTCACCCTCATGTTGTTCCAGACCCGTAAGACTTTTGTTCATCTTCGGAACACAAATTAATATATTTTGATTAAATCTGAGAGCTGGATCACTCCTCCATAGGATCGAAACTTGCCGGCCCAGAAAAGTTATGAAAGACATCGTTAAAATAGTCCAAGTGACTGCAGTGGCTACAAACATAAGTTTATCAAGCGATGAGAATACTTTTTGTGCGTAAAAAAACAAACAAAAAATATAGCTGCGAGCAGCGATTACGGGCCCAAGCCGGTGGCACCGCAACCCCGGTGCCTTTAGTTACCTAAAGGCACCGGGGTGGCGGTACCACCGGCTTTGGCCCTTCATCGCTGCTCGCAGCTATATTTATATATATATATATATATATATATAGCCGGTGGCACCGCCACCCTGGTGCCTTTAGGGTTATTGTGCACGACGTGCAAAAACGTAACCCTGCTTTGACTGTCGAAAAGAAGTGTGCTGTAGAGCTTGTATCAGTGTGGGCTCTGCAAAAGTGTGCATTGAGGGCACATGTCAACCACAAAGTATGCGAGAGCAACCTTCTGAAAGGTCAGGTCTACATCCAGGTCTACATCTGCCGTGTGTTTACATCATAGTAGTGAAGTTTGAAGCAATCAGCTGATTTCAAAGCTTTTTGAAAGTGACAGACTTCCTGCTGCCAGTTGGTGGCGCTATAACCGGGGTGGCGGTGCCGCCGGCTTTGGCCCTTTCATCGCTGCTCGCAGCTATATTTATATATATACACACACACACACACACACACACATATATATATATATATATATATATATACATATATATATATTGTTTTTTTAAGAGACAAGACAGAATATTACTTGCCTGATCTGATTAGAAAAATAGTGTTTGTGTGTGTGTGTGTGTGTGTGTGTGTGTGTGTGTGTGTGTGTGTGTGTGTGGCGTAATTGAACAATGTAGACATAAAGACATACTCCGTCCTTTTGTTCATACAGGACATTATTCAAACTGCAAAGTGTTTACTTATATTTGTGTACACTCGCAATAAAACACAACATTGTGCTTTTGTCAAGCTATAAACTCTTGTCAAACTGTAAACTACAACTGTCACCCAACCAAAATCTCTTACACACACACACACAGTTTAAAAGCAAAAAATATCAAACAATCCTATTTAAAAACAGTCTGTGGGAGCCATCTTTTGGACATTCATCATATCGCATTGGTTTTCATTTCTTGTCATCAAAAAGAGCCCTAATCTGTTTATTTTTTCAGTTACACATTCTACATTGATTAAAAAAGAAAAATCAAATGTGTTTTTATTTTATACAGAAATAAATAATCTATCATCCAGATGAGAATAAAGTTAGTGTTAGTTCAAATTTTAAGGAAAACAAATATATGATCTGAAATATTGCACATTCATTTAAAATTCATTCAGGTTCAATTACCAAACATACAATCTTAATGTAATTTAAAGCAAACAATACATTTAAAATATATGGGTTGTATGACTATTTTTTAATATAAAAAGATATATATCCAAAAAGACAAGGCCTAAAGTTTAACAAGGGTTAAACTCTTATCACTGTAACAGACACAATCACACACACAATCACACACACACACACACACACACACAAGTCAAATCACTTACATTTTACATGCAATATTGACTTTTTTTCTGTTTCAGCAGCGAAAATAGTTAAACAAAGATCACAGCAGAACCATCGCGCATCTCACAGCAACGCGTTCTCATTACTGAATGATTCAGCATTTTGAACGAATCGGTTGACTCAAAGATTCAATGACCAATCAATCCATAAACATCTATCTCATTCATGAATGACTCAGTCGTTCAAACGAATGAATCAATGACTCGCTCATTAAGACGGTCGCCTGGCGACACCTAATGACGGTTTAGTGTTATGTTTAAAAGTATCATTCTTTCCAACGATTGTTAATTAACTCATATTTGAAACATAAGCTATATTTATATATATACATACATATACACACACATACACAAAAATAAAATAAAAACACATTTGAAACGTGTTTTCTTACTAAATTGTGAGCTGAACGAAAGTTGCAGCAAATATCAGCAACAGGAGTCAAATTTCATTAATCACGAGAGTGAAGAGCTGACTGAAAAGATGATGACGGAATAGGCTATTTTATGTAAAAACGCCTATTTAAGCGAATCTGTCATTGTACTCTTTTATTGTTGTGTTTTCCGTGAAAAATAATAGACTATTGAACTCAGAATTCAAGCAATCGGCCCCCGAAATTGCACTAATTTTAGTGACACTAAAAAGTATGCGGCTGCACTGGCATTCATAATGGTGCGCGTCCATGGCGACGAGCGAGCAGAACAGAGCGAACGTTTAGTTAATTTCTACTTCCATAGGAATTCATTCGAGCGCCACCATTTCAATGTCCGTGCGGACGTCCATATTATACTTTCGCTTTCAAGTTAGTGTTTTTAAACCCCCCAGCGGGAGGTTTACACAATTTGTTTACACAATCACACGTTGATTAACCGGTGGGAAAATATTCCCATAGTAACATCCCTAATATATAAATATATATAAATTCAATAGGCCTACCTGATTTTGAACACAAGAGGGCAGTATAGCACTATATATGATTTGGATTATTATTATTTTTGACTAAACAACCATTCTGGCTGTTTTTAAACTTAAAAATAATTCTTAAATTGAAAAAAAAGGAATAAAATGGGTTTAGTTCTAATATTTGTATAATTTTATATAAAAATAAATGGTGTATAATTACATTTTAGAAAGATATGAGACATGCCCTGATTCTTTTTTTGACATTATTGTCCTCGATCAGAGCCCTAATCTGTTTATTTTTTCAGTTACACATTCTACATTGATTAAAAAAGAAAAATCAAATGTGTTTTTATTTTATACAGAAATAAATAATCTATCATTCAGATGAGAATAAAGTTAGTGTTAGTTCAAATTTTAAGGAAAACAAATATATGATCTGAAATATAGCACATTCATTTATAATTCATTCAGGTTCAATTACCAAACATACAAATCTCAATGTAATTTAAAGCAAACAATACATTTAAAATACATGGGTTGTATGCTATTTTTTTTAATATAAAAAGATATATATCCAAAAAGACAAGGCCTAAACTTTAACAAGGGTTAAACAATCACTGTAACAGACACAATCACACACACACACACACACACACACACACACACACACACACACGTCAAATCACTTACATTTTAGATGCAATATTGACTTTTTTTTCTGTTTCAGCAGCGAAAATAGTTAAACAAAGATCACAGCAGAACCATCGAGCATCTCACAGCAACGCGTTCTCATTACTGAATGATTCAGCATTTTGAACGAATCGGTTGACTCAAAGATTCAACGACCAATCCATAATCTGTCTCATTCATGAATGACTCAGCCGTTCGAACGAATCGTTTGAACGAATGAATCAATGACTCGCTCATTAAGACGGTCGCCTGGCGACACCTAATGACGGTTTAGTGATATTAAAAGTATCATTCTTTCCAACGATTGTTAATTAACTCATATTTGAAACATAAGCTATATATATATATATATATATATACACACATATATATACACACACATATATATACACAAAAATAAAATAAAAACACATTTGAAGCGTGTTTGCTTACTAAATTGTGAGCGGAACGAAAGTTGCAGCAAATATCAGCAACAGGAGTCAAATTTCATTAATCACGAGAGTGAAGAGCTGACTGAAAAGATGATGACGGAATAGGCTATTTTATGTAAAAGCCCCTATTTAAGCGAATCTATCATTGTACTCTTTTGTTGTTGTGTTTTCCGTGAAAAATAATAGACTATTGAACTCACAATTCAAGCAATCGGCCCCGTTATTGCACTAATTTTAAAGTGACACTAAAAAGTATGCGGCTGCACTGGCATTCATAATGGTGCGCGTCCATGGCGACGAGCGAGCAGAACAGAGCGAACGTTTTTTAGTTCATTCCTACTTCCATAGGAATTCCCTCGAGCGCTCTGCACGTGGCCATTATCAATGTCCCGTATTTAAAAGCTCTCGGTCCTCAGTCACATACCAAATATATGTATAATGTATATATAAATATAATTTTGGACACAAGAGGGCAGTATGGCCCTATGTATAATTTTGTGTTTAAACTAAAAGAGCCCCTCCCCCCCTCCCCACACAGACACAGACACAGACACACACGAATGGCAGGGTGCATTCTCTCTGTCAGAGGGAGAGGGAGAGAAAATTCTCAGAAACATCCACATTCAAACCAAAATATCTAACTTCCTCTTGGTCTGAGCTAATGACAGTTAGTTAGAAAGTTGTCCGGCTTGATCTGAACCATATGCATACCTGTGTCTGTCGAGTTTCATGCAATTTCAAGCATGCTAAGAGTCTCAAAAGCATCAAACAAGAATATTAAAGTTTGATGTGTTGCCACGGCAACAGTATCTAAGATATCAATAATCCTTTCACAGGTCTACATCTGCCGTGTGTTTACATTATACACATAAAGTTTGAAGCAAATCGGGTAAAAATAAGAGGGTGATTTCAAAGCATTTAGGAAGTGACACACTTCCTGCTGCCAGTTGGTGGCGCTATAACTTTGACTCACAATAGTCACATCCATGTGATCGGGCTCTTACAACGAACACACTGTTGAAGTTTCATCAAGATCAGTTAATGTATGCAGTAGTTATGACACACTTCCTGTTTCACGTTTCTCGCCATAATTTTGTTTCCTCGCCACGGCCAAACCGTTCGAGATATCAAAAATCCCCTCGCAAACTTTCATCCTCAATGTCTTGACTTCATGCTGACCGAGTTTCGTGCCGTTTGTTTGAATTCTCTAGGAGGAGTATTTCACATTCCATTGCGTGTGTTTTACCAACAACCCTAAATAGCCGACTTCCTGTTGGGCTGGGGTAAAAAGTAAGAGTGTGAAGTATATATGAAACGAGGAGATCTACATGTGTACCAAGTTTCAAATTATTACATGCAAGCGTGTTTGATTTATGGACCATGTTTTCGGACCCCGTTCCAGGGGGCGCTGTCGAGCCCCCCTGCCACGCCCGGGTACCATCTTCAGCCCGGCCCTGATGGCCGCGGGTTCTGACATGTGTGCAAAGTTTCAGGAGTTTTTGAGCATGTTAAGGCCTCCAAAAGTGTCCAAAAGGTAGCAGAAAAATAATAAGAATAATAATAATAATAATAATAATAATAAATAATCCTAAGGAAAACAATAGGGCCTTCGCCCTTTGGGCTTGGGCCCTAATAACGAATTTATTTAACTATTCATTTCCTTCTCTGTGGGCCTCGAGTGAGTTCACGTAGTGTAACAGCGCAGCGCTTCTGTGCTGCTGTACGTCACACGCAGGCTCACTATTGGCCGACGCTGGTCATGTGTGTGATGCGTGTGACGTTCAACCAGAAGCGCTGCGCAGTTCCACTACGTGAACTGACTCAAGGCCCACAGAGTCTTACGGGGTTGGAACAACATGAGGGTGAGTAATTACTGACAGAATTTTCATTTTGGGGTGAACTATCCCTTTAACCATTCCCGCCCAGCAGACAGTCGTTAGTCCTCAACTACGTCCACAACAACGTTTTAAGTACTGGCGCTTAGGACGGGGAGAAAAAGGACTCGATAAAGGAAAAGCTAACTGTTGAAGATGTTTGGCCTTAACAGAATAAACAAAAGCCACTAATAATCATTCTTAAAATTTCGTCACCAGATGCAGTCCTCACGGGCTGGCCAGAAATATCTATTCGGGCCGCTTTTTCCCTGTGTCTCTGTCCTTTCTCCATTTTGCCCTCTCTTTTCCTAAATATGCTTCTTGTCTCTCAGGATCAGCATCTCTACGTTGTCTGTATCTGCGCTGTTTCTCCAACCCGATCTCACGGCAATTCGTACGAATTTTACGAGGTGGCTAATTCGTAACAATGCGTACGACCTCACTCGTACGAATTAGTAAGATTTTTGCTAAATCGTACATATTTTACGAGTTGCCAAATTCGTACGAATGACCTACCCCTGACCCCGCCCCTGAACCTACCCATCACGTGAGGTCGTATGAATTCTTACGAATTAGCCACCTTTTAATGACTCGTACAAATTCGTACGAATTGGGCGTCAGATAGCGTTGGTTTCTCAGCTGCAGAAAGAGGCATCCTAACAAAATCAAATCAAATACATAAAACACTTTAACAGCAACCTTGTTCATTTATTGACTTCTCATAATAAAAATAATAATGACTTTTGCTTTATAAAGCACATTTATAAAACCCAATGCACTTGTGTGTATCAGTATAGATCAGTAACCTCAACACATTTTAGCCTACCTATCAGTAGAATAAATAAAAAACATGATTTTTAGGGATGAAACCTGTAAAAACATGTATATTATGTAAATACTATTAGTAAGAAAAGTACGTCTGTGAAAATTCTCAGTCATCCAGGTCATAGTTATCCAAGAAGGGTTGGCTCAGGGGTGACAACCCCACAGAGGTTCAAAAACCTGGCACTCCCCATCAGTCATTTAGAACTGAAGAAACCCCTTGGATGAGAGGCAAAATATCTTAAAATATGGAAGTACCAAGTCCAGTTGCCCTCGATTTAACCCGTCTTGGGTATACAACATGGGTAAGACACACAAAGCATACTTTCGTCAACCCTGTTACCCTGGAATGGTAACAGGGTTGACGGTAACTAATTACTAGCCATGAGGTATAGGTAATAACACTACATTATGTGCCTTAATGAGAGGCTTAAATGTTGTTATATATGTACATTTTTAAATATGTACAAATAACGTTTTAACGTATGCTTTTCTGGTAACAGGGCTGACACAATGAGCGTGTCCCCATCTTTCAGACATTACATAAACAAAAAAAAAATCATTAAAAGAAGAGAACACTTACTTGTCTTCTACAATCAACTTCATGAAAGGCAGATGATGTCATTTCCTGGAACTGATGCAACTTTTGGAATAGTCCATTATCTTTAAAGAGGTGTTTTCATAAAAAGTAACAGGGTTGACGCGAACCTAGGTACCCGACTAAATTGTGTTTTTTTTCTAAATTTGACACATGTTAAGAATAAAATCCATTCATAACTAATGAACTGACACTTAAGGCTTTATATAAGTATGTGTTTTTTTATAATAGTTTGACTTTTTTGGCCTTGATAGCAAGTAGAAGTAGAAAAATCATACTGAGGGACAGGCCATTTTCAACATTTCTGCAAGATGCTTTGGACAAAAATGTGATTAAAATCCTATAAAAACAAAAGAAGCAGAAATTAATTTATTCTTATATTATGAGACATATTATGGAAACTAAATTATAAAATATTTTACTTGTTTTATGGTTTATTAAGATTTACAGAGCTTTTTTTTCTGAGGGACACAAAATGGCACGTTTTCGTATAATGACCCACCAACAGAGGAATAAACTGCATTTTATAATATTAGAATAGAACACAGTTCTTTTAAATTGTAAAAAATATTTCTCAAGATTACTGTTCTGGTGCATTTTGGATAAAATAAACGCAGCCTTTGGTGAGCAGAAGATTAATATATACATGTATATTTATTTATATATTATATATGCGTTTTGCACATTTTGTTTGTACATCGATTCATCTGTGATGGACTTTTATTTTGGTCTGTCGATGTGACGTCATTAGGAGGCGCCGAGACCGTGCATCTGTTGTGAGGTTTGTATTTTTAAGCATTTAAGGTGTTTACGTCCATACAAATAGTACAATCAATCGTATAGTTTCTACAAGGAATGTTCCCTATATCGTGAATCAGTTTTTAGTAAAAGCAATTTCGGCCACTGACAAGCAAAGAAGCAGAAACGGAGCTTTTCAAAACTGAACGTGACCTAAAGGTGAGTTCCCTGTGCAGTGTTCACTACGTTACTCCATAGGGCCTATCCGTTAAAAATGAACTGCACTGATAATAATCGCTCATTTGGCACACATTGCGACGCGGTCGCGCAGATATAACATGAATATGCATGCATGTACAAATCACATTATATGCACATTATGTAGCTAGAATACAATCAAAACGTAACGTTATTATGTTTAAACCAGTGGTGGTGTTTTAAAATGAGGAAGCAAAGTCTTCACATTTTTATACTGTAGCCTATATCAAATGTACATTTACATCCACTACACTTCATTTTCCTGGTTAAATAATCATCACATAAAAAAAAGAAACCAAAAACATTTATTTTCTTTTTTTAACTATGTAATGTTCTACTATTTATTAACATCAAGTATACATTTCAACAAGTTAGTATTTTTGCACATTTAAACATTTATTCCGAACTAAGTACTAAAGGCAGCAACAATTTAAACAATATATATATTATTTGTGAACTAATGTTCAGCTTTTCTTTTTCAAGGGTTAGTTCACCCAAAAAAATGAAAATTATGTCATTATGACTCACCCTCATGTCGTTCCAAGCCCGTCAGACCTCCGTTCATCTTCGGAACACAGTTTAAGATATTTTAGATTTAGTCCGAGAGCTTTCTGTCCCTCCATTGTAAATGTATGTACGGTATACTGTCCTTGTCCAGAAAGGAAATAAAGACATCATCAAAGTAGTCCATGTGACATCAGTGGGTTAGTTAGAATGTTTTGAAGCATCGTAAATACATTTTGGTCCAAAAATAACAAAAACTACGACTTTATTCAGCATTGTATTGTCTTCCGGTTCTGTTGTCAAGCCACGTTCAGTGATGCTGATGACGTGTGTCTGGTGCAGGGACGTGCACAGGGGGGTTGCTCAGGTTGCCCGGGCAACTGCCCATATGCCCTTCTCACTCAAGTTGCCCTTCTCACTCAAGTTGCCCTTCCAAGAAAAAAATTAAATCGTACAATGGATGCAGAATTTCACGTAGGCCTAGATTAAAAAAAAAATCGCAAAGCCTCATTCACTTCCATTCGGGCACCGAAAGTGAAAGTCAGTATGAAGGGCAAACGCTGCACGCGACCATAGACTGCACGCGACCGGCGTAGGGCCACGCAAATTACTTAAGCGCCTCCATCTCGTGTCATAGTCATAGCGCGCCATCAAAAAAAAAACCATGAGAGTGAATTGCGGGAACAACAATCAGGTAAACTTGTGTTTTCTCCTCTCTAAGTTTGATGTCAGCAAAGTTTGATGTTTTTCGGTCTTGCTAACCTAGCTGGGCAGGCAGTGCATCTCTTGCATCACTTTGTGGCTGACAAAAGTGAGAGTAAAATACAATTATTTATTACGTTTGATTTTGATAAACGACAAAGTGCAACGGTGTTTGTTTACTGCAGCTCGGAAAACATAACCGCGTCGATTGTGTTATCGTGCGTTCAAATGCGCGTTGCCGAAATGAAACTCGCATTTTTCAAGCAGAAATATGTGGAGACCAGACATACTGTACAATACATGCACGTGAATGATGGCACTCCCAATCAAAGTACACATTATACTTTCAAAACAAGACACTGATTATCTTGTCTCAGTGTAGTTAAAAACTCTAAACAACTGCACTAATTATGCAAGATAGAAAGCAATGTATTGACAATTTGACATTGATTGACTATTGATTTATAGGCTATATTGAATTAAAAATGTTGATTAGCTGGACATACTGGTCAAAATGGATGCACATCCCTCTTGATTAACCATAAATCAAGAATTGCTTCAACATGCATAATAAAAAATTAAAAAATCATACTGATGCCGAAAATGCCCAGGCTGTAGAAAGAACCAAAGTTAATCCCAAAAGCCAAAGCTCAGGGTTATAATTTATTATTTTATTCTTATTTATGTTTACGTTAATATTCACTTACTTAATAATATTCACTTATTATCTTAACATTCTATAGAAAATACTCTATTCAATAAATATTGTGTGTTTGAACCTCATTCTGTTCTATATTGTTGTACTTATTCTTTGACTGTTTTCAATCAACTTGGATCGGCACTGGGTGTAGCAGTCGATTCTGTTCCTTACCGGAATTCCTGTTCCCTTCACGCAATCAAACTACAAATCATGCGTAGTTGCCCAGATGAGCAAAAAGCACAATTGAATGTACGGGAAGCCAAAAGGTTAAAAAAGGATTGTATTTTTTCCGAAATCTTAGCGTTTTTTTTATTTTTATTAGAAGCGAGTTTTTCCCCATCTGTCAATTCAATCCAGATTATTTATTTAAAAAAAATAAAAATAAAAATAATTAAAAAACAATAAACAATAATATGAGGAACTCTTTTTCTCATGTGTATTTTGGTGACATTTAACATATTGTTAATACATTGGTCTGGTGTGTGTGTGTGTGTGTGTAATCCGGTTCTGTTGTGGATCCGCGTTCAGTGATGCTGATGACGTGTGTCTGGTGTGTGTGTGTGTGTGTGTGTGTGTGTGTGTGTGTAATCCGGTTCTGTTGTGGATCCGCGTTCAGTGCCGCTGCTGACGTAAGACGCTGCTGACGTGTGTCTGGTGTGTGTGTGTGTGTGTGTGTGTGTGTATTCGGGTTCTGTTGTGGATCCGCGTTCAGTGCCGCTGCTGACGTAAGACGCTGCTGACGTGTGTCTGGTGTGTGTGTGTGTGTAATCCGGTTCTGTTGTGGATCCGCGTTCAGTGACGCTGCTGACGTAAGACGCTGCTGACGTGTGTCTGGTGCGTACGTGTATTCGGGTTCAAATAAATATGGCTGGGCAAAAAAATGCAAGTCTTCCTCTGTGTGGAAATCCTTACACATGTTTGCGAAGATTGTTTTGTTTACAGCGTGCGTCTCCCTCAGACTGTAAACGAAGCTCGGGCGCACCAGACACACGTCAGCAGCGTCTTACGTCATCAGCGGCACTGAACGCGGCTTGTGGAGCGTATTTTTCTGAACCTGGGAGAGTAAAAGACTGGCTGTGCACAAAGGCTATATCTGGAAAAAAAGGGATAATTCCAATTTTGCTAGGGCAATCTGGCGCTTCTGAATCTGATTATGTAAGTATGTTTTATTATTTCTTTTGTGCAGTAGTAACGCATATTGGTTGTTGTTGTTTTTTTATCAAAAGTGCAGAGATGGATTTATGTGTACAAACATATTCTCTATTCCCTGTTTATCTCGTTGAATAGATGAGAAACTGATCGATCAGCTTCGGCTTGGTCATCTGCATTTTCAGAATCCGACTCAGGCTTGAACTTATATGGTAAAACTGATGACGTAATTAACTGTCTTTATAATTGCTTTGGAAGGAGCTTAACATTTCCAATACCCGCTTGAGGTGTTCGGCCAATCACAACGCACTGGGTCAGCTGGCCAATCAGAGCACACTACGCATTTCGTAAGGAGAGTTTTTGCAGAATTTGACGCGTTTTAGAAAGATGGAGCATAGACAATAATGTAGAGAATGTGAAATGTGTTTTTTGCACACTAAAACATGGTAACATATTCTGTTACACCAAATAATTATCTTTGAAAATAGCATCATATGACCCCTTTAACAAACCAACTGCAAATGTTATCTATTAAATGTAATCTACACATCTTTAAATATCTAAAGGCCTGTTCACACCGGGACGAATTTCCCGTGCGATATTCGTCGACGTTTAACGCCTCGTGACAATGTGAGTGTGCACACCGACGCGAAAAACGCCACGCGTAAAAACGCCTCGGGTTCGTTTTTTTAGTTTGACACGCCGCGTCAAAAACTATCCGACCAATGAGATTGGCGCTTTTGCTCACGTGTCTGGAGCTTCTGAAGTTACAGTAAAACACAACTTGGGGGCGCTCAAACACAAAACGGTCTTGCCGAGCACACATACGTAACGGCGAAGAAGATATACGCCAAGTAGCGTCTACCATAGATATCCATAATAAAGGCTAGATGTCTCGTCCGCGCTGCTGGCCAAATATGGCCTTTATTATGGATATCTATGGTCTACACTGGCGGGAAGAAATAAGACGAGGAAGATGCAAGGCCAGATGAATGTAGAGCTGCTGGTCTCGTTGCTGTCGGAACATAAAGAACTATATGACAAACGCGACAGCGACTACATCTAAATCTTGATAAAAGAGAACTGTTATGGAGTGGTATTGCAGAGCAAATGCGCTCCATCTAATGTCAGGGAATGAATTTGCATGTCCACTCGGCTCATCGTCAGCGAAAATCGCTTGGGTGTGAACACAAAAAACGCGTTGAAAAACGCTGGCGAATAACGCGCGCCGATATTCGTCCCGGTGTGTACGAGCCTTAATGTTAAGCATAACTAAATATTAAGTGGCCTAAATTATTTTATGAAATTGTAGTCCTAGTTTTGAGTGTTTTTTTTTTTTTTTGTCTAATCAGATCATTTAAGGACTATTGAACTATAGTAGGGAGGTTAAGTGACTTTTGACTTCAAGTCATGATGCAAAGGTCCCCTTTGGTATGGAAGTACCTTAGGGCCATAGAAATAAATTTATCCTAAGACACAAGTGAGATCACATTTTGTATCTTATATACACACATTTTTTAAAAATGGCCGCCGACCATACTTGAGAGGCCCATATCTTTGCTTCTGTCATAGCTATAATGACAAATTTGGTATCAACGGGTACATTTTTGTGGTCAAGGAGTCCAATAAAATAGGTTCCAAGACTAAAAAACAATAATGTTGTCCTTAACATGACAATTGGAGGTGAAGTATGCAATTTTTTATTAAAAAACGCATGCCAAACACACAGTCCATTCACAACTTAATAATTTCTTCGTTTAGGTCTGCTTCGCATGCGCCCTTTACAGCACTGGCTGAAGACGTGGGTCCTGCGTCGAGCATGGGCATCCGGTCGTTTACGTCTCAAGGTAACTCAGAACTGTGTCACAGCTCTGGAGCCCTGGAAGGCGGTCGACTGGTATCAGACAGGTGTAAACCTGGGAGTAATCTCTAAACTGATAGTGGTTTCGACAGACGCCTCCAATTCGGGCTGGGGCGCCCTCTATGAGGGCAGACCGACTTTTGGCCTGTGGTCAAGCCAAGAAAAGAGCTTGCACATAAACTGTCTAGAGATGAAGGCGGTCGAGAACGCCTTGCGGTTCTTCCTTCCCCTTCTAAAGGGCCACCATGTCCTTGTCCGCACGGACAACATGTCGGTGGTTTCCTACATAAATCGCCAGGGCAGTCTGAGATCACGGAACCTTCATGCACTGGCAGAACGCATCCTTGTATGGGTTCAGCACCCATCACTGGCCCAGCCCATCACTGGCCCAGCCCATCACTGGCGGCTGGGCTGCCCATCACTGGCCCAGCCGCCCTCTCTATGCTTTCCCTCTGATCATGCTGTTACCACAGGTAATCAAGCCTATAAGGGAGAACGGTTCCTGTGTACTTCTAGTAGCTCCGTTCTGGCCGAACCAAGTTTGGTTTCTGGAGCTGATGCAGCTTCAGAGCTTGCCTCCGTGGCCTGTCCCATTGAGGAGAGATCTCCTCTCACAGGCCGGGGGTACGATTTGGCACCCACGACCCGAGCTTTGGGCTCTGCATGTGTGGGCCATCAACGGGTACCCATCAGTCTCCCCGACGGAGTGTTAAACACGATTACGCAAGCTAGAGCGCCCTCTACTAGATGGCTTTATGGTTCCAAGTGGTCAGTGTTCTCAGGTTGGTGCTCAGCTCGCAACCTGGATCCACAAGATTGTGGGGTGTCGGAGGTTCTCTCCTTCCTACAGGAGCTCTTGGATAAGGGTAGATCCCCATCCATGCTCAAGGTATATGTGGCGGCTATTGCTGCGTTTGTCAAACATTCGCATGGCCAGTCACTGGGTAGGAACGACCTTGTAGTCCGCTTCCTCAGGGGAGCTAGAAGGATGAACCCTCCTCGCCCCCCCTCGGACCTTTCCTTGGTCCTGGAGGCCATGAAGGGTGCCCCTTTCGAACCTCTACAGTCTGTGGACCTTAAGTATCTCTCATTGAAAACCGCCTTTCTGGTGGCTATCGCCTCAGTCAAGCTGGTGGGTGACTTACACGCACTTTCTGTTAGTGCGTCGTGCCTTGAGTTTGGGCCTAATGACTCCGAGGTCATCCTCAAACCAAGACATGATTATGTCCCCAAAGTACTTGCCACTCCTTTCAGAGCACAAGTCTCTGTGGATCTGACAGCGAGTCTGACATTCTCTCGTCACAGGCGATTTTTGAGATTCACCTTCGAGGGCCAGGCATATCAATACACAGTCCTACCGTTCGGCCTGTCCCTGGCATCCTGTATATTATGATGTACATGGACGCGGCTCTCGCGCCCCTGAAACTTCAGGGAATGCCAGCTTTGAACTATTTGGACGATTGGCTGATTCTAGCTCGATCTCATTCAGAGCTCATAGAACACAGGACCATATTACTCGAACACCTCGAGAATCTTGGTCTCACAGTCAATTGGGCGAAGAGCCAGGAAATATCCTTTCTGGGCACAGAGCTGAACTCGCTGTCAATGACAGCGCGACTATCGCCAGAGCGCATACTGAACATTGCGGCACTATAGTCCCGCTCAAGAGATTTCAGAAGATGCTGGGCCTCATGGCCTCATCATCATCAGTACTCCAGCTGGGTCTGCTTCGCATGCGCCCACTGCAGTGGTGGCTGAAAGCACGAGTGCCGTCTCAAGCTTGGGCCTCCGATCTGTTTCGCCTCAGGGTCAATCAGAAATGCGTCGCAGCTCTGAAACCTTGGAAGGCGACCGACTGGTACTGGTACCACCGCCTCTTCAATCTGACATTCTCTCTTCGGATCTGACAGCGAGTCTGACGTGAATCTCCTTTGCCTGGTTAGGGCCCTTGGAACGTTCGGCTGCTTTCAGACGGTCAGGACAGCTATTTGTTTCGTTTGGTGGCCGATCTAAAGGTCTAGCTGCCTCGAAACATAGCCTTTCCAGGTGGAAAGTGGACGCTATCTCACTGGCTTATACATCTAAGAGCCTTCGTTGCCCTCTGGGCGTCAGAGCTCATTCCACTAGAGGCATGCCTCTTCATGGGCCTGGTCCAGTGGGATTTCCCTTCACGATATCTGTATGGCGGCAGGCTGGGCCTCTCTGTCTACATTTATAGGGTTCTATAACCTGGAAGTTCCCGCGCTCCAAGCTAGACTGTTGTCAGTTTAGTTTATCCGCTCAGTTCTGCCGGACTCGGTTCCGCGGACTGCAAAGTTTTCAGTTCAGGCAGGCTATTGCCTCCCCTGACTGTTATACCGTGTTAAGCACCCTCTATGCATTTAAGGTAACCACGTTTACCTTATATCATTCTTATTAAGCCCATTCCCAATGTCGGCTTTTTATATCCCCATATCATATGAACTCAGGGCGCTCGCCCTTGGGTCAGTGTTGTGGTAGATTTAGCACGCACGGCGTTTTAAATTGGATTCCCGTAGCGTAAGCTAGCTTACGCAACACGAGAGTACTCTCGTAAGAGAACGTCACGGTTACTAACGTAACCTCGGTTCTCTCTAGAAGAGGGAATGAGTGTTGCGTAACCCTGCCGTGCTTGTGCTACCATCTGGTTTCGCTTCAGTCGATGAAAACCAAGGAGCATCTTATCGAGCTCTGGCTTATATAGGCATAAGCCACGCCCATTCGCCCACTCATTGTTGCTTACGTCACGAGCAGTGCCTCGATAGGTTGCAGCAGTTGCCGCATAGCATCCAATAGGCGCGCGAGCTGCCTCGCCTAGGTCTGCTAGCTGCAGCAAGTGTGTTTTAAATTAATACAAATTATAAGGTTAATTTTTGGCTTCAGTATTCTCGAGAAAAGAGGTTTTCCCTCTAAGGTTTTTTTTTCCATAGTCAACTAGCTAGCTATTTATTAGTTATCTAACATTAAAAAAAAAAAATTATTTAATGAGAAAGTCATACGAACCTCAAAGTGTTAACCTGTCACCTCTGACCTTCAACAGCTGTCACAGCTCCTGGTGCAGATGGGATGTGTTGTTGCAGGAACTGATATGCTATAGGCTACTCCTGACTGGTCGAAATCTCATGCTACTTAGGACAAATGTAATGTACAGAAGTAGCTGCACTGCTTAAATACAAAATTAAAGTTTTTGAACGAAAAGATAAGTAAAGTCACTCTGATGACAATTTTTATGTGAAATGTGCATATTTACCCCCAATTGTCATGGTATGGGGAAAATTATTATTTTTTTAAACTTGAAACCAATTTTATTGGATTCCTTGACCCCAAGAATGTACACTTTGACACCAAATTTGTCATTATAGCGATAACAGAAGCAAAGATATGGGCTCTAGAGTATTTTCGGCGCATTGGCGGCCATTTTTGAAAAAACATGTTTATTTCTGATACAAAGTGTGATCTCACTTGTGTCTTAGGATAAATTTATTTGTATGACCCTAAGGTACTTCCATACCAAAGGAGACCTTTGCATCATGACTTGAAGTCAAAGGCCTATTTTTTGGGCTTAACCTCCCTACTACTAGAGCTGATTGGGACGCTTAGTGTGGATTTATAATTCTTTCTGTTAATTATTCTCATCTTAAACAGGACAAACACACAGAAAAACTCCTGGTGAAGCGACTGAGATCCACGAGACTCTATTATAAAGATGGCGGCTATTAAAGAGGAGAGTGAAGACATGGGGTTTATTAAAGAGGAGACTGAAGACATGAAGATTGAAGAAGTATTCAGTGTGAAAAAAGAAGAAACGGAGGAACAAACAGGTTGGTTTCATTCTCAAAGCTGAACTCAGTCATTTGATCTTTATTAAAAGGTCCATCACTACAGAAATGAATAATAATGTTTTGAAGAATGTCATATGAGTGTCCTAATTAAAGGTGCAATAATCGATTTTTCAAAAACGCTGTTGAAACGTTTTCGTACCGAGCACCACAACAAACATGTAGCCAATCAGCATTAGGGGGCGTGGAACGCCATCAGTATGATGGTGGAGGAGGGAGAACAAGCAAGAGGTTTTATTTGACACGGAGCAGAGGTCCCACATGTGGACCATCACATGACCAGAAAAATACTAATGCTGCATTTAAAGGGATAGTTCACCCAAAAATGAAATTAGCCCATGATTTACTCACCGTGAAGCCATCCTAGGTCTACATGACATTCTTCTTTCAGACGAATACAATCAGAGTAATATTAAAAAATGTCCTGGCTCTTGATGGGAGTCAATGGGTATATTTTTTGGGAAGTCCATCAAAGCGCATCCATCCATCCATGATAAAAGTGCTTGAAGCGACTCTAGAGGGGGTTAATAAAGGTCTTATGTGGAGCAATGCGTTCGTGTAAGAAAAATATCCATATTTAAAACTTTGACTAAAATAACTAGCTTCCGGCAGACGGCCGTACGCAAGTAGACTTAAACCAAAAGAGTAACCCTTGAATTGCTTCACTTCAAAAGACCTTTCCAAAATTCCAAAAAAATATACCCATTGATTCCCATTATAAAGTATGGAGAGTCAGGACATTTTTTAATATAACTCCGATTGTATTCGTCTGAAAGAAGAATGTGATATACACCTTGGATGGCTTCACAGTGAGTAAATCATGGGCTAATTTTCATTTTTGGGTGAACTATCCCTTTAAGTGCAGCCCAGAAGATCCTACTTCCACATTGGGTATTTGTTATGACATTAAATTATAATGTTGAAGTAGCTGAAACATACAAAATAATAATAAAAAATTGCTAATTTTAACAATTTAACAATCTTTCATCAGACTGAAGGGGGTTTATTTTGAGAGAACAACCGGTTGAATGTACATTATCCCACTTATTACACGGTTACTTGCCACATAAGTAAATAATTAGACCCAAAATATTGATCTGAGTCTAAATATTTTATTGGTCCTTAAATGCAAAGTTTCCGTTGCAGCGCGGCAAGTTCAAAATAGATGGACATTTAAGAGATACGGTATATACAGTCATACCACTTATTACACAGTATTTTCCCACATAAATAATTATGGAGATAAAGAGATTGATTTCAGATTAAACCATTTTAAAATAATACCTGTTTGTATCTTATAATTACAAAAGTCACAAAATGGCAGCAGCTGCAATTTTATGAAACGAGAGAGCGATTCCACGATGCTGGATGGCATAATTAAATAACTGTACACAAAATATTAATTCGACTGACTGTTTTAATATTTTATTAGCTCACCAAAAGCAAAAATTTCCACCAAGAAAAAAACATTCCTAGCAAGAGTACACCGCTGCTGACTTCAGTAACCCAGATGAGCCTGCGTTACGTTATCTGTTTTGAGCGGTTGTTATCTGGGAATGGGATGGCGCGATTGACCAATCAGAATCAAGTATTCCACAGAGCCGTGTAATAAATCGTGAATAAGTCACGGCTGAAGGGGTTGCTAACAATGTCCTTCAGCCGTAACTTATGCGCAATACAGCACAGCCTCTCATACCTTATTGCTTGCTTATGTCAAAAACACCAGCCTTCCAACAAAAAGCACACGTATGGGATATTCTTCACATTAAATAGGACCTATAATGATTTTTTTTTTTCATTTTACCTTTCCTTTAGTGCATAATATATCTGTTTGTGCATGTTAATTAGTGATTGAAATATCGGCTCATTTTACTCGTTCATCTATACAAATATAAACTAGTGCTGTCAAACGATTAAAATATTTAATCGCAATTAATCGCATTAATGTCATAGTTAATTCGCGATTAATCGCACATTTTTATCTATTGTAAATGTCTCTTGATTTTTTTTTTGTCCCATTATTTTTTTTCTCATTTTAATGCTCTTATCAACATGGAAAAGTGAATCGGCTTGCTTTTTGCAAAAGTTTTTTATTGAAAACAATATTGGCATACTGTTCAATTTCACACTAACATTCTCACTTGGAGCAAATAATCTCTCACACAATCTAACACTGTCCATCAATAAAAGGGTGAAATAAATACTGACGAGGTCCTGATATTGACGAGGGGGCGGAGGATTCGCATCAGCTGTGTGTGTGTGTGTGCTTGGCCATCAAGTGGTATTTCAGACTGGACGTGCTGCGATGATGATAGCTCAGTTCACAACAACAAAACACACAGATCACTTCGGTCTTTTCAATGGAACCATTTGGCAACTTTTTAAAAGTAAACTTTATATTCAAAATCTTATTGGCATCCATTTCGGCGTCTCGCGCTCGTCATCCACTCAAAATGTAACGTTAACCAACTATTTGGCCCAAACAAGTGTGTAGGCGTCGTGCCTGTTGTTTTGTTTCCGGTCTAGCTAGATCCGCTTGCGCTTTGGTCGACGAAGCAACAAAACGTCCTCGCGCAGCGCAAAGCCATTGAAATGAATGGTTCACGCGCATGCCGCGTCCTGTTGCAAAAGCATGTGAAAAAAACTACAAAGTTTGCTTGGCCAAAAAGACCGTTAATCGCGCGATAAAAATATTGACGCCGTTAAAATGGGTTTGCGTTAACAACGCGTTTAACTGACAGCCCTAATATAAACTAATGTTTATTCAAGTCATTTCATTCATTGAGTGGCCTTAAAGGTGCCCTAGAATGTTTTTTTTATTATTTTATAATGTTTCCTGGGTTACCCTTATAATGTTAGTATGTTTTTTAGATAAAAAATAATCATAATTTAGAAATAAATGGCATTTTTCCTAGCCTGCTTTTAGCCTCTGATTTGAACACTCTGTTTGAAGGGGCGTGTCTGCTGTGGGATTCAGTGTAACCGCGGCCACTGCTGTGATTGGCTGACATGCTTGCATATGAAATAGCAACGCATTACATGTGAAACTCTCTCCCGAATACTTTTACTACTGCTATTATACGTTTTTACTATAACAGCTATCGAGATTAACGAATCGTGAGATGTTTTTAAAGTATTTAGATCTATTCCCATCACATAAAATGTTGCCGTGATGAGCATTGAGCAGATGACAGTGTGTTGATCGCGAGAATGAAGATCTTATCATTGCAAAGCAGTTTCTGCACTCTCTCTGCTTTCACCAATGCAAACACGATGATGTAAATACAGTAAGAGCTTCGTTGTGCAGTAACGTGCGTCATTGATTTCATAACGAGTTTGGCAAGTGTCCAGATAAACTCGCGCTGTGTGGAAAGATTGTTCTTTGATCGCTTTCTGTATATAATTTGTTCACAATTTATATACGATTATTTTCATACTACTAAAAGAAACGATGTGAAGCTGATATTTTAGTCACTGGCTTGACTTACTGATGCATAAACAGTATTGAACGATTTTGAGAGAAAGATTAAATGTCTGAACTTGAACAATTACACATCAGAAAGTGTTGCTTGGTAGCTCGATCCGAGGCCAGCTCTGTATTGGCCCAAGTTGAGGAAACAGTCGTCGGTGAAATGTTTGGAAATTTCCAGAGAAAATAAAATTAACCCATTGTTTCTTCAGAGGCTCAGATGAAGGAACTAAAAAATACTTTTGTGTTCATGTGTACATCCACACTGAGCAACTGCCATGCTTCGGCTGCGCAGTTCCGACTGGCATTGAGGGCTGGCATTATGCAAATATTTGGAGGCGTACATATTAATGATCCCGACTATTGCGTCACAGTCGGTATTGTGTGGAGAACCGACCGTTTTTCAGGGGTGTTTTTCATAAACGTGAATTAAATGAGAACGCGAAAACAGTCCAGTTTGAGATTCACTCTATGTCATGTCCATGCAATGAACTCTTGTTATTTGACTATACCAAGGTAAATTCAATTTTGAATTATAGGTCACCTTTAAACGTTATATTTTCATCAGCCAAATTCCCTGAACACGTCGTCCTACCCAAAGATAAGTTGAAAGGAATATAAATTATTACTTTACCTCCAGAGTCTTTCATTGATTTGTCACATGACAGACAAAATGAACGATTTGTTAATGACCCATCATTAATGTAAACAATCTGCATTTACAAAGTACAAAGTCCACCCCAAAGGGAGTTAAACTCTAACAGAGAACACCTTTCTGAAATGTCTTGTTTGAAGTCCAGCCTTTACTTCAGCGGCGTAGCTACGTCACCATGTGACTATAAAATAGGCTAAAAATGTTTAGGCCTAATCAACGTAGCCATTTCTAATCTTTCATTTTGCCATTAATCTCTTGTTTTCCCATTTTTCGCCATACTCTAACCTGAGTGTAAAAGTATATACGTTTCCCTGCCATGTGCTGACATCTACTGGAGGTACCAGGTCACAACACACTTTAGATTTAGTTCAATACCGTGGAGTAGCATAGCGATAATGAATAGGATGACTCCGTTGTGCGATGGAGCGGTGCTTCTCGTCTGGTGTGTGACCACTTTAACAGTGTGAATCTCTTCAATTTGAAAAGTTAAAATTAGCAATAAGCAGTTCTACAAAAGGCAGCAATGTTGTTATTCAGTTTGAGGCAGCCTAATGTTGATTCAATTCAGTTTAATCCCAGTGTTGATGTTGCAAAATGAGATTAATCTGTAAAGCAGATCTACAGAAACGATAATGCCATCATCCAGCCTAATTCAGTTCGACTTTTGTTATCATCCGATGATGTCAGTCAGTGTGGTCATATTGATATATTACTGAAACCGAAGTGTCTTTCAGACCCCAACTAAGCAAGCCAGTGTTGTTTAGTTCAGATCAATAACAGGATTCAAGATTCAGGGCTTATATTAAGCCAGGATTAGGCATTAGTTTAAATAGGAGATTCAAGTAGCTGTTATAAACGTGCCTTAAAAAACTACTGCATACAGAAATGCTTTCACACTAGAAACGAACCAAATCTTTGTTCAGTTTGATCCGGACCGAGACCACCTCTTTTCGTCGGACCAAATTTCATCTGTTTGGTCCGGACCGTGGTCCGGGGTAGGTTTCACACCTGTAATTTTGATTCGGACCAAACTGAAAAGTCAGAAAGTCCGGACCAAACAAGGTAGGTGTGAAAGGGCCCTAATTTGCTTTTACGATGACGCTACTGCTTTTCAACTGGTCAGTCAAGACTCAACTCGAGTCTCTCTACAACTTGAGTCAAAACCTCCAGTAATTCCTCATGAGCAGGGTAGAGGAATGGCATTTCCTTGAATTTCCCTGGCTTGCCACATCCAAAATACCCAACACCGGGCCTTTGTTCCGATCAGAAGAAACTGCTTGGGGCCTTCTGGGTCTGAAACAAAGGCTTCAGGATTGGCTGGTGAGAACTGAGAAAAAGCAGAGCACATGACGATCGCCAACTCCATTTGTGACCCCCATGATCTGATCTACCGCAAACCACGGGGAACTCAAGCCTGGCTGCTCTCTTCAGATAAAATAGCAAAGCGGGAGTGACAGAACAGTCTCAGAGAGACGTTCACAATGCATGCAGCCAGCCCACTTAAATGCTGACTGTGCATGCTCCGCAAAAAAACAACACAAAAGTCGTGTGAATCACCAGCCGTAATATAGAGCGGACTTGGAGACACATACTTACTGAATTTTTTGCTTGCCATCTTTCCAACCTTTTTTTCTTTTGACAAACAATCAATAAACAAGACTGACGATTAGAGATGTTCCGATACCATTCTTTCCCTCCCGATACCGATTCCGATACTCGTGCTGTGGGTATCGGCCGATACCGAGTACCGATACCGATACTCGTGCTGTGGGTATCGGCCGATACCGAGTACCGATACCGATACCAGTGTGTTAAAAAAAAAAGAGAAAAAGATCATACTACACCTGCATGACTGTGATATGATTATCATTGTGGTAAGGCCTGGCTCAGGTTAAACCCTTTGTAAAAGATGAATGAATACAGCAAATGAAATCCATTTATTTTTAAATTTATTTTTAAATAGAACAGTATAAACAGTAGTGCAACAGAAACTTCACTAAATAAATATAGGATTAATTTTTTTTTAATTAAAGTGCAGCCACAATATTGTAAAATAAAGGCATTTCAATTTTTAAATAGAACAGTATAAAACAGTAGTGCAACTTAACTAAATAAATATAGGAATAATACATTTTTTTTAATTAAAGTGCAGCCACAATATTGTAAAATAAAGGCATTTCAATTTTTAAATAGAACAGTTTAAAACAGTAGTGCTGTGCAACAGCAACTTTAATGATTTCTTCAAAAAAATGAAAGTGCAGCAGCCATTATGTACTAAAATAAAAAGGCATTTAAATCTTTAAATAGTGCAGTATTTAACAATAGTGCAACACCAACCTATAAAGTAAACAAACAAAAAAATTCAAATCAAAAGAGCAGCAGCTACACAGTTAACAAAAAATACTTTAAAACAAGTAGGCTACACATTGCAGTAGCATTTTAGCAATATAGTATTGCTCATAATTTCAAGAGCAAAGGCAGATTCTTCTTCAGGAAGATGAGCATTTCTGCCCTCTCTCCTCCTAGCCTGTTCCTTCTTGGATCAATAATGTTGGACGCTGCACTGAACAGTCTCTCACTGTCAACACTGGTACAAGGAGCACAGAGAAACTTTGCAGCAGTGGCAGCCAGGGTGGGAAACCGAATTTGGTTGACTCCCCAGTAGTGGAATGGACTGTCTGAGCGTGGGACTGTTTGCTCTGTCAAATATGTCTGTATTTGAACTTGTGTGCTTGTGCTACTTGCCCCACATTCCTCATCATGCTCCTGCAGGATTTCCTCAAACAGGCCTTTCAAGCTGCTCTTTCTGCTGCTGCTGCTGCTGCTGTCTGGCTGTGCTTCCATACGTGGGGCTTTATGGGGGGTTTCTGGCACTGTCTCTGCTCCCTCAGGTGTGGTCCTGCTCAATAACACCTCCATCTTCTCCACCTCTCGGGTCAGAGCATCCTTGGCATGCTTGATGCTGTCTGCTCCTGTGAAGTATCTAAAAACAATGAAAAATAATAAATAAATGTCTCTTATTGTGTAAAATAAACAAATAAACAACCTCCTACATAGTAGCTTTTGTGGTAACATATTGATGCAATACTGCCCTACAAAGGCTAAGTGCAGTAACTACGCCACCATTGAAACTGAGAAAAATGCCTCTAAAGTTTTCATACTGGCCAGTCCAACATGTAGCAGGTCCAATAGTGTTGATACTTTCAATTAATACCTTTTTAGGAAGGAAAATTATATATATATAAAAAAAGACCAATGATATGACCTTTGACCCCAAAAATGTAGATACTGCACTCTGCCTTTGAATTACCTTGATCAACTAGAGCACTATTACAAAAGCAAAGTGCAGTATCTACAATTTAGATGTGTTCAGACTTCCACATTTTTGTATTCCTTATGTCTTTTAATCTGTTTTGTGGTTTGTTGATAGATGTTTATAATAGGTTGAGAGTATTGAAATTGCTTGTGAACTTCAATAATTATTTTTTGTCCTAATGTCCCTGTCACTTCGCAGTCCTAAACATTTTTTTGTCATCAACATTGTCATTTTTCCAAACATCCTTAACATTTTACACACAATCAATGGTATTTTGGTTTGTGGATTTTCATTTTAATAGAAAATTCATTCATTAAATTTTATTATATCAATATATCAGAAAAAGTAAACTTAGCCTATGCGTTTGCATGAGAAAAAAGTTATGTTGTTGCATGAGATCGTGTGCCCTGGGTCACGGTCAGTGACTTGAGACCCGCCCCTCTGGCTGTCAGTGACATTTAATTTATTATAATTTTATCCTACAGTGACAACTGCAAAGCACATATTGGAAACGTAGCCTATCTACACAGAAAAAAATACTCTTGCCAATTAAATCCCAGCCTAGATCTAACCGTTAATTATTAACGTCAAAATAAGTGACTGCCAATGTAATCATTGAGAGTAGAAGATATGAACGGAAAAAGTCGACTGATCTTGATGGTTATTTCGCAACCCATGACTTTCAGCTTGAACTTCATTGGCTATCAATTAAACAACGCGAAATTTTACCTAAACCATGTGATGTAGCGTTTGTAATGAGAAGTAAACAACCAAGATAAAGTGACATTTAATTCAAGACCGTCCTTGCGGCTGCAGGTGCTACACGGCTCTCCTCAGGAGATCGGCTAGCACTAGAATGCTAAACTAACAGTGACTTTGCTCCAGTCGACTAACTAAATGTAATCTTGTTAACTTCACAACAATTGGACTAGCTGCCTGAAACGAAAATAGCTTAAGAAGAAATGAAGGCAAGAAACAGAACAGTGACGGGATCGTATTTGGATTATGACAGCATTTCCAGACTGGATAGATGTTACAGTCTTCAAGGGAGCAGGTAGGCTAAAATGGTTTAATATGCTAGCGGCTCGCTATTAAACCGGCTTATGATAATAAATAGATTTAGATGTTATTTGACTGGTTAGTTGTTCATATGTTATCCATCTTCCTACCGTTGTTTGGATACTTGCGTTTCAAAGCAAGTTCCACCATGGTTTTTCCTCGGGATTGTGCCATGATATTTGTGTCAGTTTTACCATATAGCCTATTTCTAGCAGCTATCGTGTTTGTGGTGTGTGTGATGGAATGTTTTGGATGGGGCTACTAAGCAGACCGCAGTATCTGCGTCAAAGCCAGGTAAACACAGGCAGAACGTAGTATCTACACTTACTGCGGTTAGCCTCGGTATTAGGTTGGATTTCGTAGTTACTGCAAATTTGACATAGTGATTTCTCTAAAACGGGACCCAGTTGGACCAAGAGCTTTTGTCACAAGACAAAGGAGGTGTTATGAAGCCCATTTTCAGTCTAAACTCAATTTTGACCAAATATGTAGTTACTGCACTTTGCCTTTGTAGGGCAGAATAGTAATCAATAATAATGCAATTTCTAGTTATCCAAAACACCATTTCAAAATTTTGTTTATAATATAGACATTTGAAAAAAATTAGACATACCTGTCTTTGAATCGTGGATCTAAAAGAGTGGCAACTGCATACAAGGGCTCATTCTCGATGGTCTTGAATCTTTTCTGGTCAGCCTCAAGAAGGGTTGTTTTCATGGTTTTTATACCCGTGTCCCCCTCGTTCTCCCGAGCAAGCAGGCGTTTCAGCACTGTGACTGAGGGGATGACTTCAGCTGCAGAAGAGGTGGAGGAGCTAATCTGTCTGGTCAGTTCTTCAAATGGTGCCAGAACAGTGATCGTTTTCTCCAGTAAAGCCCACTGGTTAGCCGTAAGGGTCACTGGTAGGTCGTGGTCAGCTCCATATGCTGAAATTGACCGCTTCTGCCTCAGTAAACTCTCAACCATATAGTAGCTACTGTTCCACCTCGTTGCTACGTCTTGTTGCAGACGTTTGGTGGGCATTTGGAGATCTTTTTGGATATCCTCCAGGCGTGTAGTAGCCAGTGGCGAGTGTTTGAAATGCGCGACTATCTTCCTACCATTTGCCAGTGCATCACTCACACTTCTCTGAAACAGTAGCCCTTCATGCACCGCCAGCTGGAGAGTGTGGGCGAAGCATCCCAAACTTGGTACATCCATCTCGTCCATGGCTTTCTTCATGTTGCTAGCGTTGTCGCGCAAAACAACATGAACGTTGGACTTGGGGATTTTCCACTTTACTAGCATCCTCTCAATTGCTTCGGCAATTAATGTGCCAGTATGTGACCCTCGGAACTCGTTGGCGTGCAGCACCGCACTTTGAGGGGTAAATGTTGACTCTCTGTCCACCCAGTGTGACGTTAAACTTAGCAAAGACATGGGGCACACGTCGGAGCTCCAAATGTCCGTGGTAAAGCTGATTCTATGCACGTCTTTCAGCATACACAAAATGTGTTCACTAACTGTCTCATATAATTTGGGTAGCGCAGTTTCGGAGATATATTTACGACCTGGCAAACAGTACCTTGGCTCCAAATGCTCCACTAAGCGGCGAAATCCCACGTTTTCGACGACAGACAGGGGTTGGTCATCCAGGACAATAAACTCCAAAATTTTGTCGGTTATCTTTGTTGCTTTTTGGCTGTCTTTGGGGAATTTATCTCGTCGCTGGAAGGCAGTTTCCAGAGTTTGCTGCTGCAGTTCGTCTTTCTTTTTACCCTTAGCTTTAGTAAATTCGTCGTGCTCTTTAGCGTGACGCGTCTTCAAATGTTTGATTAAGTTGCTGGTGTTGAAATTTGCAACACTCGTGCCACCCCTCGAAATCGCTTCTTTGCATATGTTGCATGTCGCCGTCTTACTAGTGGGAACATCCACAGTAAAGTACTGCCAAACCGCCGACATGATGCGCTAAAGTTAGCTCCTGGAGGCGTCACGTGATCAATTCTTCTTCGCCCCTCTAATACAGCAGCTGCTGATGGCAGCACAGCGCAACTGTTTTAAGAGCGACGAAGAAGAACTGTGTCAGAGCTAACGGAGCTAACCAGTAAATAGATTCCTATTTCTAATAAATTACGTGGTATCGGATCGGTGCCTGGACTCCAGTACTCGCCGATACCGATGCCCGCATTTTCGGCAGTATCGGAGGCATTTCCGATACTGGTATCGGAATCGGAACAACTCTACTGACGATTCCACATATGGCGCAATCCTAGAAACGAAGATGATGATATTCAATGCAGGGTCCATTTTATAGTCATGTGACAGACCATTTCACGCCATATCATTATCGGCAGCCAATAGAATTGGCGTGATTTCACATGTGCTTCCGAGCCCGTTTATGCGGAAGCTTCCCCGGTTCCCTTTTGAAGAAAGTCAACGCTAAATTGCGCACAGACGAATGCCAAGAGCGCTCTTCACAAAGTGCACATGAGCATTTAAAAGCAGCCGTTTGTCCACTTGATCATTCACGTTCCACTCATGTACAGCTCACCGGAAATACACCATTCGCTCAAATTCCACTCCGACAATAATAATAACGGTTTGTTGTGAACTTTTTCTTCTAAAGTGTAGGAAACTCAGAAGCGAAGACCAGGAGACTCTGAAGTATCTTTTCAAGCAGGATTCTTTATTGCTGTTGCATCGCTGTAGTCTGCTTTGTCCAAAAATCTTAGCCAAGTCTAACTAAGGCAGTATACATTGTAGTTTATTGGTGCGTTCTATTATAGCCAACGAACCGACTCGGACCTCGGATATGACGTCACGTCCAGACTTCAAGCGTTCTATTATGTTTTGCGCGTCCGAGTCGGAGAAAAAAATGGACGCCACCCGTTGTAATGGTAGCACTGGCCGAGTACCAGGCGCTCCAAAATAAGTATGTGCTTCACCTTACAGAACACCGAGGAGAAGAACTTGAAAAACATGAAATAAAGTGAACATTTTCAAGTTCATGTTAATCTTCTGTTAGCAACGCTAGCAACGTAGTAATTGCACTCACAACAACCGATTCCCATACCTACAGGGGACGCAGTAATACGAGTGATTATAATCGTCATTTAAAATACCAAAGCGGTTCAAAAACAATGAAAACAATTCATACTAACAAGTCACACAGGGCGCAGCCATCTTGAATTCCGAAACGGAATTCTTGCTCGGTGTCCTCACGGTTGTCCGACGTCCGAGAGGAGAAATCCGAGGAAAGGGGGCGTGTTGCTACGCAACGTCTGTCTTCCGATTCGGATCTCCGAGACGGATAAATAATTGAACGCACCCTTTATACATTTCAAGGGGGTGGGATTACATGGAGGTGGAGACCCTCTGAAACAAAGCATATGTAAATGAGGTATACAGGTTTTGGAACCTGCTCAGCATGTTGTCTTCACCCGGTGAGACACGAGAACAGGAAAGGCATGGCCTTCTCGTACTGAGAAGGGACAGTAAGGAATACCCCACTGGGAACCCCTACTGTTTGCAGAGATTTCCTGGTCTCATCATTTATAAACTTTCTCAATATAAAATACTATTGTATTGGAAATCTAAATTGAACATTTAAATAAATTTGTAATCCTACAGGTTCAATACGCATACGTCTATCGTTACACTCCTAATATTTACATATTCGTCTAAACGGGATTCTCATCTGTCGGGATGTTTGTTACTAGTACAGGTCCTTCTAAAAAAATTACCATATTGTGATAAAGTTAATTATTTTCCATTATGTAATGATAAAAATTAAACTTTCATATATTTTAGATTCATTGCACACCAACTGTAATATTTCAGGTCTTTTATTGTTTTAATACTGATGATTTTGGCATACAGCTCATGAAAACCCAAAATTCCTGTCTAAAAAAATGAGCATATCATGAAAAGGGTCTCTAAACAAGCTATTAACCTAATCATCTGAATCAACTAATTAACTCTAAACACCTGCAAAAGATTCCTGAGGCTTTTAAAAACTCCTAGCCTGTTTCATTACTCAAAACTGCAATCATGGGTAAGACTGCCGACCTGACTGCTGTCCAGAAGGCCATCATTGACACCCTCAAGCAAGAGGGTAAGACAGAAAGAAATTTCTGAACAAATAGGCTGTTCCCAGAGTGCTGTATCAAGGCACCTCAGTGGGAAGTCTGTGGGAAGGAAAAAGTGTGGCAAAAAACGCTGCACAACGAGAAGAGGTGACCGGACCCTGAGGAAGATTGTGGAGAAGGACCGATTCCAGACCTTGGGGGACCTGCGGAAGCAGTGGACTGAGTCTGGAGTAGAAACATCCAGAGCCACCGTGCACAGGCGTGTGCAGGAAATGGGCTACAGGTGCCGCATTCCCCAGGTCAAGCCACTTTTGAACCAGAAACAGCGGCAGAAGCGCCTGACCTGGGCTACAGAGAAGCAGCACTGGACTGTTGCTCAGTTTTGCATGTCATTCGGAAATCAAGGTGCCAGAGTCTGGAGGAAGACTGGGGAGAAGGAAATGCCAAAATGCCTGAAGTCCAGTGTCAAGTACCCACAGTCAGTGATGGTCTGGGGTGCCATGTCAGCTGCTGGTGTTGGTGCACTGTGTTTTATTAAGGACAGGGTCAATGCAGCTAGCTATCAGGAGATTTTGGAGCACTTCATTCTTCCATCTGCTGAAAAGCTTTATGGAGATGAAGATTTCATTTTTTCAGCACGACCTGGCACCTGCTCACAGTGCCAAAACCACGGGTAAATGGTTTACTGACCATGGTATTACTGTGCTCAATTGGCCTGCCAGCTCTCCTGACCTGAACCCCATAGAGAATCTGTGGGATATTGTGAAGAGAAAGTTGAGAGACGCAAAACCCAACACTCTGGATGAGCTTAAGGCTGCTATCGAAGCATCCTGGGCCTCCATAACACCTCAGCAGTGCCACAGGCTGATTGCCTCCATGCCACGCCGCACTGAAGCATTTCTGCAAAAGGATTCCCGACCAAGTATTGACTATTGAGAGCATAACTGAACATAATTATTTGAAGGTTGACTTTTTTTTTTGTATTAAAAACACTTCTGTTATTGGTCGGATGAAATATGCTAATTTTTTGAGACAGGAATTTTGGGTTTTCATGAGCTGTATGCCAAAATCATCAGTATTAAAACAATAAAAGACCTGAAATATTTCAGTTGGTGTGCAATGAATCTAAAATATATGAAAGTTTAATTTTTATCATTACATTATGGAAAATAATGAACTTTATCACAATATGATAATTTTTTGAGAAGGACCTGTATAGCGCTGCGACAGTATTTCAAACCTTGCTGTAAGTATACCACAAAATGAATCTTTGCAAACTCAGTTTCTCCACACTCCCTTTCAATTTATTCTCCTCCTTCGTTCTTAGCCTAAATGCCCAGTACAAACATCAAAGTTAAGTATAAGTTTCACAACTTCATTAAAACAATATTTGAGAGAATCTTAAGAAAGGCGCTCTCTACTCCGGAGGAAATATTTCCGCTTCACTCACTCTGATACATGTTGTTGGTTTTGATGTTTAACATGTCTAAATGTTTTTGATGTCTTTTTTAATTACTTTTTTTTTTGCCTTAGAACTTATGGCGCTGAAAGAGGAGAGTGAAGAACTGAATGAAATGGAAAATAAAGATCAGAGGCCTTTCTCCTGCCAACAGTGTGGGAAAAGTTTCAAGCGAAAAAGTAATCTTAATTACCACATGAAAGTTCACACTGGAGAGAGCCCTTTCACTTGCCAACAGTGTGGAATAAGTTTCACTCAAATAGGAAGCCTTAACAGGCACATGAGAATTCACTCCGGAGAGAAACCTTATTCATGCCCTCAGTGTGGACAGAGTTTCTATCAACAGGGAAACCTTAAAATCCACATGAGAATTCACACTGGAGAAAAGCCGTACACATGCCCTCAGTGTGGACAGAGTTTCTATCAACATGGAAACTTTAAAGTCCACATGAGAATTCACACTGGAGAGAGCCCTTTTACCTGCCAACAGTGTGGAAAAAAGTTCAACCGCAAAGGAAACCTTAATTATCACATGAGAATTCACACCGGAGAGAAGCCTTCCATATCACATCAGAGTGGGAAGAGTATCAATCAAGATGTAAACCTTAAAGTCCACATTAAAAATAATAATATGGGAGGGAGTCATTTTACCTGCCAACATTGTGGAATAGGTTTCAGTCAAAAAGGAATCCTTAATAGGCACATGAAAATTCACACCGGAGATACATCTTTTTCATGCACTCAGTGTGGAAAGAGATTTGATCATCGTGGAAACCTTAATGTCCACATGAGAACTCACACTGGAGAGAAGCCTTTTACCTGTAAACAGTGTGGAAAAAGTTTCAACCGAAAAGGAAACCTAAATTACCACATGAGAATTCACTCTGGAGAGAAACCTTTCACCTGCTCTCAATGTGGAAAGAGTTTCTACCAACAGGGAAACCTTAAAAGCCACATGGAAATGCACACTAAAGAGAAGCCTTACACATCCCCTCAGTGTGAAAAGAGATTTGATGAACATGGAAACCTTAAAGTCCACATGAGAAATCACACCACAAAAAGGCCTTTCACCTGCCAACAGTGTGGGAAAAGTTTCAACCGAAAAGGAAACCTTAATTACCACATGAAAGTTCACACTGGAGAGAGCCCTTTCACCTGCAAACAGTGTGGAAAAAGATTCACTCAAATAGGAAGCCTTAACAGGCACATTAGACTTCACACTGGAGTGAAGCCTTACAAATGCCCTCAGTGTGGAAAGAGTTTCTATCAACATGGACACCTTAAACTCCACATGAGACTTCACACGGGAGAGAAGCCTTTTACCTGTGAACAGTGTGGAAAAAGTTTTACTCAAAAAGGAATCCTTAACAGGCACATGAGAATTCACTCCAGAGGGAAACCTTATTCATGCCCTCAGTGTGGAAAGAGTTTCTATCAACATGGACACCTTAAAGTCCACATGAGACTTCACACTGGAGAGAAGCCTTATAAATGCTCTCAGTGTGGAATGAGTTTCTATCAACATGGAAACCTTACAGTCCACATGAGAACTCACACTGGAGAGAAGCCTTTTACATGTGAACAGTGTGGAAAAAATTTCAACCGAAAAGGAAACCTTAATTACCACATGAAAGTTCACACTAGAGAGAGCCCTTTCACCTGCCAACAGTGTGGAAAAATTTTTACTCAAAAAGGAATCCTTAACAGGCACATGAGAATTCACTCTGGAGAGAAACCTTATTCATGCCCTCAGTGCGGACAGAGTTTCTATCAACATGGAAACCTTAAAGTCCACATAAGAAATCACACCCCAAACAGGCCTTTCACCTGCCAACAGTGTGGGAAAAGTTTCAAACGAAAAGGAAACCTTAATTACCACATGAAAGTTCACACTGGAGAGAGCCCTTTCACCTGCCAACAGTGTGGAATAAGTTTCACTCAAATAGGAAGCCTTAACAGGCACATTAGACTTCACACTGGAGAGAAGCCTTACAAATGCCCTCAGTGCGGACAGAGTTTCTATCAACATGGAAACCTTAAAGTCCACATGAGACTTCACACGGGAGAAAAGTCTTACAAATGCCAACAGTGTGGAAAGAGTTTCTTTCAACATGGAAACCTTAAAGTCCACATGAGAACTCACACAGGAGAGAAGCCTTTTACCTGTGAACAGTGTGGAAAAAGTTTCAACCGAAAAGGAAACCTTAATTACCACATGAAAGTTCACACCAGAGAGAGCCCTTTCACCTGCCAACAGTGTGGAAAAAGTTTCACTCGAAAAGGAATCCTTAACAGGCACATGAGAATTCACTCCGGAGAGAAACCTTATTCATGTCCTCAGTGTGGAAAGAGTTTCGATCAACATGGAAACCTTAAAGTCCACATGAGAATTCACACTGGAGAGAAGCCTTACAAATGCCCTCAGTGTGGAAAGAGATTTGATCAACATGGAAACTTTAAGGTTCACATTAGAATTCACAGTGGAGAGAGTCCTTTTACCTGCCAACAGTGTGGAAAGAGTTTCAACCGAAAAGGAAACCTTAAATATCACATGAAAATTCACACTAGAAACAAAGAGTTCTGATCAACAAGCAAACCTTGAAGTTTACATGAGAAGACACACTGGAGAGAAGCATTTTATCTGCCAACATTGTTGAAGAACTGGTGGAAGTTTCAACCGGAAAGGAGTTATTAACCCCTTTAGGTTCAAAGATCGAAGCTGTCCCCAGATTTTTGTTGTTTAACATTCACCTCACGTTAAAACATCAGACTCTTACTTGATCTGGGCAAATTGAGTATCATTAGAAAGATTAAAGACTTTAGATATTTGACCACTGTTTATGAAAAAACTGGGTTGCAGTCAAATTAATTTCTTAATTTCTGTCAGGAGTGCAGAATTTTTTCTGTAACAACAATTACAATCTGTAATTTTTTATACTTTGAATAGAATCATTTTGTTCTTTCATATTCACTTACGTCTGCTCTGGTTTATTTGTGTTCACCTAGCTTCAATGAACAGCGTCAGTTAATATTGATTTTTCACATGCCTGGAAAATATTTCGTCATACAGAATACCATTTCTATTCATTTTACTCTGAGTTTTGCAATCTGAAGAGCTAAAACAGTGTACACAGCGATGTCTGTCTCTCCTGTTCCTGGTTTGTGTCAGATATGATCTCAGCGCTCTCTCATTTAGTGTAGAGTTATCAATCATCTTACATTACTATATTCCAGCCCTTCTGCATGATGCTGTCATTAGGGCTGCACGATTTGGGCCAAAATGATAATCACGATTATTTTTATCAATATTGAGATCACGATTAATTATCACGATTATTTGTTGTTATAACCAAAACAAATGTTATTGTCACATAGGCTAATTATAACTGCTTTCACATTATGCTACATTCCTGCTAATGTACAACTATGTGCATCAAAATAAAACAGGTCCTCTTATTCACCAAAATTCAGTGCATCTCTTTAAAGAATAAATAAAAACAAATAAAATTAAAGCTGCTAGCAGCATTTAGCGGTGTTCAAGCATTTAAGACAGTTAAGACAGTTAAGACAGTTAAGCTCAAAAGCATCAAAAGACATTAAGGTTTATGTAGCAAGCATTTAACCACTGACATCATAGATGGAATAGACCATGTTTTAGCATGATTTGCCATGATATACAACATTTCAGTGTGATTGTTAATGATTTACTATGTTACAGTATGATTTACCATAGTTTACCCTGTTCTTGCATGATTTACCACAATTGAACACATTCTAGTAGCCTAAGATGTAATATGATTCTAGCATGCTTTATCATAGTTTACCTTGATTTGTCTTAGTTTACCTTGATTTACCATGTTATAGGATGATTTACCAGGGTTGTAACATTCTTTACCATGATTAATCACATTGCTAGCATGATTTACCATGATACACCATGTAATAATATTATTTACTGTGATTTACCATGTTTCTATCGTGATTTACCATGATTTACCACGTTGCTAGCAATTATGTGAAGCTTCAGAACAGTAAAGTGAATTGAAAGACAAAATATGATTGTTATTATAGTAATTGTCACATAAGGTTATTTTTTAGTGTCTAAATATATGAATGCAAAAGCACATGTGAAAAGACTATTAATAAGTATAATGTCCAGCAGAGGGTAGTAGAAGACCACTTATTGCTATAGTACCACTTTTATTTTGAACTACTTGGTTTAATCAATATTGTGCACTAAAGCAAACCAGTCTTTCAATGTGAATTCCATTGTGCATGCTTACACACACACACACACACACACACAATTTTGGGTTATGATATTGTGAAAATCTCTTTTTGTTGTCCTTAAGCATTTCAGATATTTATTTGTGATGTAAAAATATTAAACTTTCTAATAAATCATTATTTAATATTATATTATTTATTATAAATATTATTTCCAACATTTGTTTGTTATTGTCCAGCATTTGTTTGTTAGCCATTGCTGAAAACTGGTTAAAAAGATTAAAAACGTCTAATGCTGTTGCTCCCTCTAGTGGACAACAGCGGTTTTACAGCCTACATAAACGGTTGAAATGAATGACGGGAAATTCGTTTTGTTTTTTTTACTTATATCTCGGGAACGAGAAAGTGAAAAAATCTGAAACTCAGAACTTAGATAGTGTTAGAAGAGCTCTGTTGATCAAGACCATTCCGGTGTTGCTGGGTGATTGGGGGCGGGAGTAATGTCCGTTTAAATGCATATCTTTGTGGGCTTATATCTCGGGAATGCCCAGGCCAAATCGCACCAAACTCGAATCGAAGCTAGATGAGGACGGGCCCTTTCCAACAAGCTCTTCCACAAGGATCTAGATGGTCTGGATCAAGAGTTACAGCCGTTTCAAGTTGGGGTTCTCACAGATTAGCGATCCTCGGGGGGGGGGGGGGTGCTCCCGAGCCCCGCGACGATAGATTTGGATCAAGATCCCCGAGAGGACCTTACCATCAAAATTTGAGCGCGCAGAGACTTTCCGTTTTCGAGTTATGAGTGAATTTGTACTTGGGGGGCGTGGCCCAATGTTTTACTTTCGTTTTGAGGCTTCCTGTGACAATTAATTATAGAGGCAAATTTTGTCTGATTTGTCTGAAATTTTTCAATGCCGTACAGAGTGATATTACACATGTTCTTGACCGTTTTTAAAGAAGATCTGAGCATTAATTTAAGAGATCAGCATTTACAGCCAATACAGGCAATTTACCATAGGAAATGTATGGTTTTAAAGCTTTTTGACAGTTTTAGCGCCAACTATGGTCCGATCTCCATGAAACTTTGCATGCTTCTTCACCATGTTATGACACATATGCTCACCAATTTTTGTTTAGTACTGAGTTTTTATTTATGATTTATAGGCTTTTGTGTGTATTTGACACGCCCCTTTTCTAAATGACCCTGTTATAGCCATACGAAAAATGCAAAAGTTCAACTTTTTTTCAATGATTATTGATCTAGAGAGTCCAGAGAATTGTCCTAGACTGGTCTGGTTCCGATCGGGCGAAAATCCAGGGACTAGTTCGCAAAAGTAGGTTTTTAACATATTCGTGAATATTTAATGAACGATTTGATTGACAGCAATGGTTCTAGAGGCAAAGTTGTTCAACCTGAGGAGATGTATCAAATGATATGCATATTTTGGGGATGTGTGCAACACCACGTGATTACAGAGCCGTAAAACTCGTTAGCGCCAACTAGTGGCCAATTTCTTTCAAAACTCTTACAGACCTCTTTGGCCATGAGTCGAACATGCCCATCGAGTTTCGTTCCGATTGGCCTCCGTTAACCTCGTCTAATAGGTGCTCAAATTCATTGGCCGATGGCGGCCATGTTTTTTTAGTTACGCCAATTTCCTCATACACATACATGGCACCTTGGACCAAGACACTGCATACCAATTTTCAAGTCAATCAGACTAACGGTCAGGTTGTCATAGCCCCATTTAGGTTTTTTGTGTGTTATAGCGCCACCTAGTGTTAGGTCGACGCGATTTTTTTACTGTGACCTCAGATTGAACTCATACACATGTGTTCCAAGTTTGGTGAAGATATCTCATTTCTTTCTCGAGTTATAGCCATTTTAGTAAAATAGGCTCCTCCCACAACGATCATTTTACTCCCCCTAGCGACCGTGAATCGAAAATTCAACTTTTTTTCAATGAATATTGATATTCAGACTCCAGAGAACATGTATGCATTTGTCTGGTTTTGATCGGGCAAAAAACCAGGGACTAGTTCGCAAAAGTAGGTTTTTGACAAAATTCAAAATGGCGGAAAAATTTGCATACCGGAAATGAAATCGGAGATATACGTTTTGTTCTTCAGGCCTCCAGCTTTCCAAAGATATAAGACACTTGAGTCTACGACATGCGGTTTAGGAGTTATGAGCAGTTTCGCGCAATTGATTGCTGTAGCGCCACCTATAGGCCAATCGGGGTCATACTTTCTGAGGCTCTCCTCGATTTTTGTACTACCATCTGACAAAGTTTCAGAGCTCCAGCACTTACGGTTTGTTCTGCACGATGCGTTTTACGGCAGAAGAATAATAATAATAATAATAATTAAAGCTGCTAGCAGCATTTAGCGGTGTTCAAGCAGTTAAGGCCTTTAAGGCCGTTAAGCACAAAAGCATCAAAAGACAATAAGTTTTATGTAGCAAGCATTTAACCATTGACATCATAGATGGAATAGACCATGTTTTAGCATGATTTACCATGATATACCACATTTCAGTGTGATTGTTAATGATTTACTATGTTACAGTGTGATTTACCATAGTTTACTATGATATACCGAGTTCTAGTATGATTCACCATGGTTTACCCTGTTCTTGCATGATTTACCACAATTGAACACATTCTAGTAGCCTATGATGTAATATGATTCTAGCATGCTAGCACACATACACACACACACAAATAAAGACAAATGTTGTTGTTGTGGTTTTCAATGCTATTGGGATGTGTCATTATGAAAATATACTTTAATGGTCTATAAGCATTTCACATAATGTGTTTGTAAACTATTAATCAGATTATTTTGCATTTATTCAGAAACCTAGGACTACACACACACATTCTGTTGTAGATACAGTTATTTGAACTATGTGATGGAAAAAAGAAATGTTTACTGCAATTGTTACAATTAATAATAGAGGCAAATTTTGTCCGATTTGTCTGAAATTTTTCAATGCTGTTCAGAGTGATATTAGACATGTTCTTGACCTTTTTTAAAGAAGATCTGAGCATTCATTTAAGAGATCAGCATTTACAGTCAATACAGGCAATTTAACATAGGAAATATATGGTTTTAAAGCTTTTTGACAGTTATAGCACCACCTATGGTCCGATCTCCATGAAACTTTGCATGCTTCTTCACCATGTTATGACACATGTGCTCATCAATTTTTGTGAAGTTCTGAGTTTTTATTTATGATTTATAGGCTTTTAAGTGTATTTTGACACGCCCCCTTTTCTTAATGACCCTGTTACAGTGAACCAAAGGGCAAAGTTCAAAATTTTTTCGATAATTATTGATCTAGAGAGTCCAGAGAATTGTCCTAGACTGGTCTGGTTCCGATCGGGCGAAAAACCAGGGACTAGTTTGCGAAAGTAGGTTTTTAACATATTTGTGAATATTTAATGAATGATTTGATTGACAGCAATGGATTTAGAGGCAAAGTTGTTCAACATGAGGAGATCTATCAAATGATATGCATATTATGGGAAACACCACGTGATGTGTGCAACACCACGTGATTACAGAGCCATAAAACTCGTTAGCGCCAACTAGTGGCCGATTTCTTTCAAAACTCTTACAGACCTCTTGGGCCATGAGTCGAACATGCCCATTGAGTTTCGTTCCGATCAGCCTTCGTTAACCTCGTCTCATAGGTGCTCAAACTTCATTGGCCGATGGCGGCCATGTTTTTTGAGATACGCCAATGTCCTCATACACATACATGGGGCCTTGGACCAAGACACTGCATACCAATTTTCAAGTCAATCGGACTAACGGTCACGTGGTCATAGCCCTATTTATGTTTTTTTAATGTTATAGCGCCACCTAGCGGTAGATCGACGCGGTTTTTTTACTGTGACCCCAAACTGTCCTCATACACATGTGTGTCAAGTTTGGTGAAGATATCTCATTTACTTCTGGAGTTATAGCCATTTTAGTAAAATAGGCTCCTCCCACAACGTTTATTTTGCGCCCCCTAGCGACCAGAAATCGAAATTTCGACTTTTTTTCGATAATTATTGATAATCAGACTCCAAAGAACATGTATGCACTAGTTTGGTTCCGATCGGGCGAAAAACCAGGGACTAGTTCGCAAAAGTAGTTTTTTGACAAAATTCAAAATGGCGGAAAAATTTGCATACCGCAAATGAAATCGGAGATATACGTTTTTTAAGTCAGAAGACCAGCTTTCCAATGATATAAGACACTTGAGTCTACGACATACGGTCTAGGAGTTATGATCACTTTCGCGCTTTTGTTGCTATAGCGCCACCTATGGGCCAATCGGGCTCATACTCTCTCAACCTCTCCTCGATTTCTGTGCTACCTTAATCCCAAATATCAAGTCTCTAGCACTTACGGTTTGGGCTGTACGATGCGTTTTAGCGGAGAATAATAATAATAAAAATCAGTACAAATACAATAGGTTTTCAGCACTTCGTGCTTGAACACCTAATTAAAGCTGCTAGCAGCATTTAGCGGTGTTCAAGCAGTTAAGGCCTTTAAGGCCGTTAAGCACAAAAGCATCAAAAGACATTAAGTTTTATGTAGCAAGCATGATTTACCATGATATACTACATTTCAGTGTGATTTTTCATGATTTACCATGTTCCAGTATGATTTACCATGAATCTAACATGATTTTCCATAGTTTACCTTGATATACCATGTTATATGATGATTTACCATGATATAGCACATTCTAGAATAATTTACCAGGATTCTAGCATGATTTACCTTTTTTACTATGATTTACCATGTTTCTGGCATTATTTACCATGATTTACCACGTTGATAGCAATTATATGAAGCATAAGAACAATTGAAGTGATAAACTCTGACAAAATATGAATGTGTTATAATAGTAATTGTTATATAAGTGATTTTATAGTGTCTATATACAAAAAAAGACTATTAATAAGAAGAATGGCCAGCAGAGGGCAGTAGAAGACCACTTATTGGCTCACTTTCATTTTCAACTACTTTGTTTCTCCAGTATTCTCCACTGAAGCAAACCATTTTTTTCATGTTAACTCCATAATGCATGCTTACACACACACACACACACACACACACACACACACACACACACACATTTTTGGGATATGTTATTGTGAAAATCAGTTTTAATGGTATATGAGCATTTCACATATTTCTTTGCAATGTAATAATATAAAACTAATTAAAGAAAATGCTTTAAGCATTTATTTGTTAGCCAATGCTGAAAGCTGATAAAAAAAGATTAAAAATGTCTAATGCTGCTGCTTGCTCCATCTAGTGGACAACAGTGCTATTACAGCCTACTTATACAATAGGCCATGTTTTTCATATAATTTAATCTACACACGCTCATTCTGATGTAGATAGAGACATTTGGAACTTCAGGAGCCAATGTGACTCAATTGTCACTTCAATAGACGATTTTTGACTAAATGTTATTGTAAATGTTAAAATAGTGAATTTATAAAGTCTAAATATTAATTATAGTTGAGTAGTGTGACAAAATGACTTTTTTTAAACAGCAGGGGGCAGTAAAATACCACTTATTGGCTGTTAGCCTTTTTCAAGCTGTTATAGCTGTTCTTGACCTTTTTTTAAGAAGCTATGAGCATTTATTGAAAAGATATTGGCTTTCGCTCAAGGCTACATATTGAAGTGACCCTATTATAGTCATCCAAATGAAGAAGTTATACATTTTCCTATAATTATTGTTCTAGAGAGTACAGAGCAATAGATGAATTTTGACAAAATGTGATTGTAAATGTTAAAATAATGATTTAATAAAGTCTAAATATCAATTATATATAAAAATATTAGAGAGTAGTATGATGAAATGACAGCAGGGGGCAGTAAAATACCACTTTTTGGCTGTTATAGCCATCCAAGCTGTTATAGCTGTTATAGCCATCCGATTTACACTCTATTATAGCCATCCAAATGAAGTAATTATACCTTTTCTGATAATTATTGATCTAGAGAGTCCAGATAATTGTACTGCACTGGTTTTAAACATTAAGATATGAAAATTATATGATCATAGATGGAAAAGACCATTTACAGCCAATAGAGGCAATTTACCATAGGAAATGTATGGTTTTAAAGCTTTTCAACAGTTATAGCGCCACCTATTGTCCGATCTCCATGAAACTTTGCATGCTTCTTCACCATGGTATGACACATATGCTCATCAATTTTTGTGAAGTTCTGAGTTTTTATTTATGATTTATAGGCTTTTGAGTGTGTTTTGACACGCCCCTTTTTATAAATGAACCTGTTATAATGAACCAAATGGCAAATTTCAACTTTTTTTCAATAATTATTGATCTAGAGAGTCCAGAGAATTGTCCTAGACTGGTCTGGTTCCAATCGGGCGAAAAACCAGGGACTAGTTCGCAAAAGTAGGTTTTAACATATTCGTGAATATTTAATGAACGGTTTGATTGACAGCAATGGTTCTAGAGGCAAAGTTGTTCATCATGAGGAGATCTATCAAATGATATGCATATTGTGGGGATGAGTGCAACACCACGTGATTACAGAGCCGTAAAACTCGTTAGCGCCAACTAGTGGCCGATTTCTTTCAAAACTCTTACAGACCTCTTGGGCCATGAGTCGAACATGCCCATCGAGTTTCGTTCCGATTGGCCTCCGTTAACCTCGTCTCAACTTCATTGGTCGATGGCGGCCATGTTTTTTGAGATACGCCAATGTCCTCTTACACATACATGGGGCCTTGGACCAAGACACTGCATACCAATTTTCAGGTCAATCGGACTAACGGTCAGCCCTTTATATGTTTTTTTCATGTTATAGCGCCACCTAGTGTTCGATCGTTGCGATTTTTTTACTGTGACCTCAGATTGAACTCATTCACATGTGTACCAAGTTTGGTGAAGCTATCTCATTTCCTTATTGAGTTATAGCCATTTTAGTAAAATAGGCTCCTCCCACAATGTTCATTTTGCACCCCCTAGCGACCGAAAATCGAAATTTCAACTTTTTTTCAATAATTATTAACATTCAGACTCCAAAGAACATTTCTGCACTGGTTTGGTTCCGATCGAACAAAAAACCAGGGACTAGTTCGCAAAAGTAGTTTTTTGACAAAATTCAAAATGGCGGAAAATCTATATTGGCGGAAATTAAATCGGAGATATACGTTTTTTTCGTCAGGTGACCAGCTTTCCAGTGATATAAGGCACTTGAGTCTACGACGTACGGTCTAGGAGTTATGAGCAGTTTTGCGCAATTGGTTGCTATAGCGCCACCTATGGGCCAATTGGGCTCATAATTTGATAACCTCTCCTCGATTTTTGTACTACCATATGGCAAAGTTTCAAGTCTCTAGCTCTTACGGTTTGGGCTGCACGATGCGTTTTACGGCGAAAGAAAAATAATAATAATAATAATAATAATAATAATAATAAAAATCAGTACAAATACAATAGGTTTTCAGCACTTCGTGCTTGAACACCTAATTAAAGCTGCAAGCAGCATTTAGCGGTGTTCAAGCATTTAAGGCCTTTAAGGCCCTTAAGCACAAAAGCATCAAAAGACATTAAGTTGTATGTAGCAAGCATTTAACCACTGAGAATAGACCATGTTTTAGCATGATTTACCATGATATACCCCATTTCAGTGTGTTTTTTCATTATTTACAATGTTCCAGTATGATTTACCATGAATCTAGCATGATTTACCATAGTTTACCATGATATGCCAAGTTCTAGTATGATTCACCATGATTTATCCTGTTCTAGCATGATTTACCACAATTGAACATATTCTAGTATGATTTAATATGATTGTAGCATGATTTACCATGTTATAGGATGATTTACCATGATATACCACATTCTAGAATGATTTACCGCAGGATTGTAGCATGATTTGCCATGATACACCATGTAATAGTATTGTTTACAATGATTTACCATGTTTCTATCGTGATTTACCATGATGCACCATATTGCTAGCATTAATGTGAAGTGTCAATAAAAATGAAGTGATAAACTTTGACAAAATATAATTGTGTTATAATAGTTCACATGGAAAAACTGGTTTGCTTTAGTGCAGAATACTGGTGAAAATCAAGTGTGTCAAAATGAAAGTGAGCCAATAAGTGGTCTTCTACTGCCCTCTGCTGGTCACTCTACTTAATAATAAAGTGTTTTCACAAGTGCTTTTGCATTCATATGTAGACATATGCTTACACACACACACACACACACACATGGGATATGTTATTGTGAAAATCTCTTTTAATGGTGTATAAGCATGCATTTCACATATTTCTTTGTGATGTAATAATATAAAACTATATTAAAACTAATAAAAAAATAGCTTTAAGCGTTTGTTTGTTAGCCAATGCTGAAAGCTGATAAAAAAGATTAAAAATGTCGGTAACACTTTACAATAAGGTTCATTTATTAAACATTAGTTAATGTATTAATTAACATGAACTAACCATGAGCAATACATTTGTTACTGTTTTTGTTCATCTTTGTTAACACTAGAACGGCCACGACGGTCATTTTGACCGTTTTGAATTTTATATCTGCAATAACTTTGTTGAAAAAATAAATAAAATCCTGCTGGTACCTGACTTTTCCTAAAAGTGTCTGTATTTTAATTTAAAATGTTTTTAATATAAATTACACATAAGGCAAACAAACAAATGAACATATTTACCTATTTCGGCCATAGACGGTCATATTGACCGCACTGAATTTTGCGGTATTCTTTTGTTACATTTCTCGCGGTTGACCTTTGTCTATTAGGAAATAATCAGAAGATTCAATTGCAAAATGACAGATATGTTTATTGAGAGCTGGTCAGATGCTGGGAGAGTGAAGGTGTGCAAATGTCCGGTATGAAGCCCTTGGCAGCACAGGGACGCTGGAGTGAGTGCTGAACCAGGAGTGCTGAACACGGGATGACACACGGAAAACAGATACAGGCAGGGAACAAACACGCAGGAAAAATCCACAACGATCTGACAAAGGGCCTTTCTCAATCTGTGTTCTTGTCTGTACTTGTGTCCTTGTGTTCTTGTGAAACGTCATCTTTTGTGGCCCAAGTACTGTCCCAATACACAAGTTTGCATTTTGGCAAGAACAGTTAAAAATCCCGGATGTGTTCTTGACACGCCCATTTTACCGAGGATGCATCGGTTGGTAACTTGTGTGAACTTGACGGCAGAAATATCCCAGCATTCAATTCGGCATTCGAGGAAGGAGAGGCAGGTCAATACAGTATTTCGTTTTTCTACAATTACGTACACTATTTCATCACTAAATTCACTTCTGAGAACATTTGATGCGAGAAATCAACTGTGTAGATTTCAAATATTGGCATTTTTACGAAAATGTATGGCTAATCGAAAATGTGCTCAAACGTTTTCGGAAGTGAGAATCTCCATAAGCGCCGGCGGGTGTAACGTTAGCTATCGAGCCAACCGGCCAGTTTGCTCACAGACTCGTTTTTCCCCACAGCCAAGAGACCATTGCAGCCTGGCTGTTATCGTCAATAATTCTCGTTATGTTAGGGTACTGCAGACGGTGTCTGTGCTGGGGTATTATTGCGCAATACCAGCAAGAACACATCGTCTCAAACTGTCAGCAGCGTTCTGTGTGCTCGTCACCTTGTGAGTTCATTCTTCCAAGAACAACTAGCAAGAGCGTTCTCCCCAAGAACACAAGTCCGTTCTTTGCATTCTTGGTTTTGAGAAACACCCAAAGACTAGGCGAGAACAGTAACACTGAAAAGGGTCGAATCGCTGATCAGTTGCAGCTGGCGCGTTGATCAGAGCGCACGTGCTGATAAGCTGCATTGATCAGCGACCACGCACACACACACACACAACAAGACGAGAAAGGAGACAGCGAATTCATAAACCGTGACATTGTCTCTCTCACTGTCAAAAGAATATCTAAATAAGATACTTTTAGTTGTTATTATCTTGTTCTGAGTTATGTTGAAGGGATATGGAAATATAGCTCTGTTGTGAATAGGCCCTATGCGATAATTACGGGCTACTGATATTATTATTTATAAATGTATAATAAAACTTTTTAAAATGTACAGTTTGGTGTTGTTTTGTTTTTAAAAGATATCTTAATACAACAAATGCATTAATCTCTCAATTGGGTATTTATCATTAAAGATATAGAGTTTGCAATCTAACGGTCAAAATGACCGCTTGTGGCAGTTCTAGTAGTTATGGAATTCTGGCACTTCTAGTGTTAACGTTAGTTAATACAAATCCAGCTGTTCATTGTTAGTTCAGGCAAGGAACGTATATTGACAAGAAGTGAAAGCCAATAGAACGTTCCATTGCAACACCAGCGCCCAGCAGCAGCCCTACGCGTCCGCCATTTTGGGGTGAAAGCGACTCGGCAGTCATATATTGTACATATATTTAGTCCAGTGCAGAGGTCATTTTTAGGTTGAAATAATTAGGTGATTATTTTAATTCACAACAGTTAACGTTATATCCGTTAAAAAGAAGTTGCTACTAGGCTTTTCCCCCACATAACTTGAGACAGGGAAGTTCAAGGATTTAATTAATTATATTAATCTCTACATTAAGTGTGACAGGTAAGAAGAATAAAGTGATGTAAGTTCATAAAGTTATAACGTTAGACCGTTTCCCAGGAGGTACACATAACCTTACATACAAAAATAAGTTCAATGAAATAAACGAATTCAGCAAATAAATGTAATTGTACTAAAATGTAAATGTTGGACAATAAATATATAACAGCAATAGAATAGCTTTACACTACAGCAAACTGTTTTTTTGCAGTACTATTTTATATTAATTTTCTTCTTCAGAACCGGTGCCCAGTTAACCAATTCCCTGGAACCGTTAGTATGCCTGCTTAACGATCCGCTTATCGGTTCCAACCTCCAATATGCAGAAACATTTGGCCACACATCATGAACAGACTTTAGTCCCATGAAACTTAAACTGGAATGTCACTGTTTCTATCACTGCGACTTCACGAACGGGTGAACACGCGCACGCACACACACACACACACATCACTTTTGAAGTAAAATTGAGGATGCAGTGCATGTAATGCATCGAGATATCAAATTGAACTGAATCGATGACATGATAATCGGAATCGAACCGAACCGTGAGACCATTGTAGGTTCACACCCCTAATACTCTGTGCTGTGTCAGCGAGTTAATAATAATTAACAAACAAAATAAGTTATAAGTTCAATAAGTTAATACAAACAAACAAATTTGTACTTATTCCCTCACCCAATGAGAATCGATAAGAGAATCCATAAGGAATCGAATCGATAAGCAATATCGATAATGGAATCGGAATCGTTAAATTCTTATCAATTCCCATCCCTAATCAAGTGTGTCAAAATGAAAGTGAGCCAATAAGTGGTCTTCTACTGCCCTCTGCTGGTCACACAAGTGCGTTTTCATTCATATGTAGACATTTGCTTACACACACACACACACACACGGGATATGTTATTGTGAAAATCTCTTTTAATGGTGTATAAGCATGCATTTAACATATTTCTTTGTGATGTAATAATATAAAACTATATTAAAACTAATAAAAAAATAGCTTTAAGCGTTTGTTTGTTAGCCAATGCTGAAAGCTGATAAAAAAGATTAAAAATGTCGGTAACACTTTACAATAAGGTTCATTTATTAAACAGTAGTTAATGTATTAATTAACATGAACCATGAGCAATACATTTGTTACTGTTTTTGTTCATCTTTGTTAACATTAGTTAATACAAATCCAGCTGTTCATTGTTAGTTTATGTTAGTTCACAGTGCATTAACTAATGTTAACAAGATTTTTATAAAGTATTTGTAAATGTTGAAATTAACATTAACAAAGATTAACAAATGCTGAAGGAGTATTGTTCATTCTTAGTTAATGTTAACTACATTAGTTAACATTAACTAAGAATTCGTCGCGGGGGGCGTTCCCGAGCCCCGCGACGATAGATTTGGATCAAGAACCCCGAGAGAACCTTACCTAGCGTGCAGAGACTTTCTGTTTTCGAGTTATGAGTGAATTTGTACTTAGGGGGCGTGGCCCAACGTTATACTTTCGTTTTCAGCCTTCCTGTGACACAATTGTAAATAGTAATAAATAAAATAAATAAATGCAGTCCATAATACTCCAATAGATGAATTTGGACAAAATGTGATTGTAAATGTTAAAATAATGATTTAATAAAGTCTACATTTCAATTATATATAACAATATTAGGGAGTAGTATGATGAAATGACAGCAGGGGGCAGTAAAATACCACTTATTGGCTGTTATAGCCATCCAAAATCTTATAGCCATCCAATTTACACTATTATAGCCATTCAAATGAAGAAATGATACCTTTTCTGATAATTATTGATCTAGAGAGTCCAGATAATTGTACTGCACTGGTTTTAAACATTAAGATATGACAATTTTACAATCATAGATGGAAAAGGCCATTTACAGCCAATACAGGCAATTTACCATAGGAAATGCATGGTTTTAAAGCTTTTCAACAGTTATAGCGCCACCTATTGTCCGAAACTTTGCATGCTTCTTCACCATGGTATGACACATATGCTCATCAATTTTTGTCAAGTTCTGAGTTTTTTTTAATGATTTATAGGCTTTTGAGTGTATTTTGACACGCCCCTTTTCTAAATGACCCTATTATAGCCATACGAAAAATGCAAAAGTTCAACTTTTTTTCGATAATTATTGATCTAGAGAGTCCAGAGAATTGACCTAGACTGGTTTGGTTCCGATCGGGCGAAAAACCAGGGACTAGTTCGCAAAAGTAGGTTTTTAACATATTCGTGAATATTTAATGAACGATTTGATTGACAGCAATGGTTCTAGAGGCAAAGTTGTTTAGCATGAGGAGATCTATCAAATGATATGCATATTGTGGGGATGTGTGCAACACCACGTGATTACAGAGCCGTAAAACTCGTTAGCTCCAACTAGTGGCCGATTTCTTTCAAAACTCTTACAGACCTCTTGGGCCATGAGTCGAACATGCCCATCGAGTTTCGTTCCGATCGGCCTTCGTTAACCTTGTCTAATAGGTGCTCAAATTCATTGGCTAATGGCGGCCATGTTTTTTGAGTTACGCCAATTTCCTCATACACATACATGGGGCCTTGGACCAAGACACTGCATACCAATTTTCAAGTCAATCGGACTAACGGTCAGGTGGTCATAGCCCTTTTTATGTTTTTTTAATGTTATAGCGCCAACTAGTGTTCGATCGTCGCGATCTTTTTACTGTGACCTCAGACTGTCCTCATACACATATCTCTTGAGTTTGGTGAAGATATCTCATTTACTTTTCGAGTTATAGCCATTTTAGTAAAATAGGCTCCTCCCACAACGATCATTTTACTCCCCCTAGCAACCGTAAATCGAAAATTCAACTTTTTTTCAATAATTATTGATACTCAGACTCCAGAGAACATGTATGCATTTTTTTTATTTTGATCGGGCGAAAAACCAGGGACTAGTTCGCAAAATTAGGTTTTTGACAAAATTCAAAATGGCGGAAAAATTTGCATACCGGAAATGAAATCGGAGATATACGTTTTTTACTTCAGGCCTCCAGCTTTCCAATGATATAAGACACTTGAGTCTACGACATACGGTTTAGGAGTTATGAGCAGTTTTGCGCAATTGATCGCTGTAGCGCCACCTATAGGCCAATCGGGCTCATACTTTGATAACCTCTCCTCGATTTTTGTACTACCATCTGACAAAGTTTCAACTCTCCAGCACTTACGGTTTGGGCTGCACGATGCGTTTTACAGGAGAATAATAATAATAATAATAATAATAATTAAAGCTGCTAGCAGCATTTAGCGGTGTTCAAGCAGTTAAGGCCTTTAAGGCCGTTAAGCACAAAAGCATCAAAAGACATTAAGTTTTATGTAGCAAGCATTTAACTATTGACATCATAGATGGAATAGACCATGTTTTAGCATGATTTACCATGATATACCACATTTCAGTGTGATTGTTCATGATTTACTATGTTACAGTGTGATTTACCATAGTTTACTATGATATACCGAGTTCTAGTATGATTCACCATGGTTTACCCTGTTCTTGCATGATTTACCACAATTGAACACATTCTAGTAGCCTATGATGTAATATGATTCTAGCATGCTAGCACACATACACACACACACAAATAAAGACAAATGTTGTTGTTGTGGTTTTCAATGCTATTGGGATGTGTCATTATGAAAATATACTTTAATGGTCTATAAGCATTTCACATAATGTGTTTGTAAACTATTAATCAGATTATTTTGCATTTATTCAGAAACCTAGGACTACACACACATTCTGTTGTAGATACAGATATTTGAACTATGTGATGGAAAAAAGAAATGTTTACTGCAATTGTTACAATTAATTATAGAGGCAAATTTTGTCAGATTTGTCTGAAATTTTTCAATGCTGTTCAGAGTGATATTAGACATGTTCTTGACCTTTTTTAAAGAAGATCTGAGCATTCATTTAAGAGATCAGCATTTACAGTCAATACAGGCAATTTACCATAGGAAATATATGGTTTTAAAGCTTTTTGACAGTTATAGTGCCAACTATAGTCCGATCTCCATGAAACTTTGCATGCTTCTTCACCAAGTTATTACACATATGCTCACCAATTTTTGTGAAGTTCTGAGTTTTTATTTATGATTTATAGGCTTTTGAGTGTATTTTGACACGCCCCCTTTTCTTAATGACCCTGTTACAGTGAACCAAAGGGCAAAGTTCAATTTTTTTTTGATAATTATTGATCTAGAGAGTCCAGAGAATTGTCCTAGACTGGTCTGGTTCCGATCGGGCGAAAAACCAGGGACTAGTTTGCGAAAGTAGGTTTTTAACATATTTGTGAATATTTAATGAATGATTTGATTGACAGCAATGGTTTTAGAGGCAAAGTTGTTCAACATGAGGAGATCTATCAAATGATATGCATATTATGGGAAACACCACGTGATGTGTGCAACACCACATGATTACAGAGCCATAAAACTCGTTAGCGCCAACTAGTGGCCGATTTCTTTCAAAACTCTTACAGACCTCTTGGGCCATGAGTCGAACATGCCCATCGAGTTTCGTTTCCGATTGGCCTCCGTTAACCTCGTCTCACAGGTGCTCAAATTCATTGGCCGATGGCGGCCATGTTTTTTGAGATACGCCAATGTCCTCATACACATACATGGGGCCTTGGACCAAGACACTGCATACCAATTTTCAAGTCAATCGGACTAACGGTCACGTGGTCATAGCCCTATTTATGTTTTTTTAATGTTATAGCGCCACCTAGCGGTAGATTGACGCGGTTTTTTTACTGTGACCCCAGACTGTCCTCATACACATGTTTGTCAAGTTTGGTGAAGATATCTCATTTACTTCTGGAGTTATAGCCATTTAAGTAAAATAGGCTCCTCCCACAACGTTTATTTTGCGCCCCCTAGCGACCAGAAATCGAAATTTCGACTTTTTTTCGATAATTATTGATATTCAGACTCCAAAGAACATGTATGCACTGGTTTGGTTCCGATCGGGCGAAAAACCAGGGACTAGTTCGCAAAAGTAGTTTTTTGATAAAATTCAAAATGGCGGAAAAATTTGCATACCGCAAATGAAATCGGAGATATACGTTTTTTTAAGTCAGAAGTCCAGCTTTCCAATGATATAAGACACTTGAGTCTACGACATACGGTCTAGGAGTTATGATCACTTTCGCGCTTTTGTTGCTATAGCGCCACCTATGGGCCAATCGGGCTCATACTCTCTCAACCTCTCCTCGATTTCTGTGCTACCTTAATCCCAAATATCAAGTCTCTAGCACTTACGGTTTGGTCTGCACGATGCGTTTTAGCGGAGAATAATAATAATAAAAATCAGTACAAATACAATAGGTTTTCAGCACTTCGTGCTTGAACACCTAATAATTAAAGCTGCTAGCAGCATTTAGCGGTGTTCAAGCAGTTAAGGCCTTTAAGGCCGTTAAGCACAAAAACATCAAAAGACATTAAGTTTTATGTAGCAAGCATTTAAACATTGACATCATAGATGGAATAGACCATGTTTTAGCATGATTTACCATGATATACCAAATTTAGTGTGATTTTTCATGATCTACCATGTTCCAGTATGATTTACCATGAATCTAGCATGATTTACCACAGTTTACCATGATTTCCCATGTTATAGGATGATTTACCATGATATACCACATTCTAGAATGATTTACCAGGATTGTAGCATGATTTACCATGATTCATCACATTGCTAGCATGATTTGCCATGATACACCATGTAATAGTATTTTTTACTATGATTTACCATGTTTCTATCGTGATTTACCATGATTTACCACATTGCTGCATTGATGTGAAGGGCCAATAAAAATGAAGTGATAAACTCTGACAAAAAAATTATTGTGTTATAATAGTTAACATGGAAAAACTGGTTTGCTTTAGTGCTTTGATTTACTGTTGAAAATCAAGTGTGTCAAAATGAGAGTGAGACAATAAGTGGTCTTCTACTGCCCTCTGCTGGCCATTCTACTTATTAATAAAGTGTTTTCACAGGTGCTTTTACACTCATATGTAGACATTTGATCACACACACACACACACACATACACACAAAGTCATTATATAAATATATTTTAATGGTCTATAAGCATTTAATGTCTTTGCAAGCTATTAATCAGATTATTCAGCATTTATTCAGAAACCTAGGACTACACACACACATTCTGTTGTAGATACAGATATTTGAACTATGTGATGGAAAAAAGAAATGTTTACTGCAATTGTCCTTCAGGATTCATATTTCTCAATGTACTACAATAGTCAGTTTACCATGGTTTGTCTTAGTTTACCTTGATGTTACCTTGTTGTGACCGAATGTTACACAATAATTTATCATGATATACCACATTCTAGAATGATTCAGCAGGATTGTAGCATGATTTACTATGATTTACCACGTTGTTAGCAATTATGTGAAGCTTCAGAACAGTAAAGTGAATTGAAAGACAAAATATGATTGTGTTATTATAGTAATTGTCACATAAGGTTATTTTTTAGTGTCTGAATATATGAATGCAAAAGCACATGTGAAAAGACTATTAATAAGTATAATGTCCAGCAGAGGCTAGTAGAAGACCACTTATTGCTATAGTACCACTTTTATTTTGAACTACTTGGTTTAATCAGTATCAGGGTTTCCGCGGGGTCATAAAAAGTCATAAAACGTCTTAAATTTAATAATAAGAATTTTAGGCAATAAAAAGTCATAAAAACGTCCGGCTTTTCCATACAAGGTCATAAATTACATTTAGCCACATCTTAAATTGATATGCTCATTCATTCATTATCGCGATATAATGTTTTCTCTATAAAACGATATTAAGAGTTCGATAAATGTTAGATCATGTTTATGCGCCAAAAGCGGAACGAAACTCATTTGAACCGCGCGCGCCTCACGGAGCGTTTATCCGCTCGGCTCAAAGTCCAAACGGCAGCGTAGCGCGATCAAGCTCACTAGAGCAGACGCGTTCTTTTACTGTCTATGGTTAACTTTGATCAGTCTCGATCACGAGATCCAGTGAGAAGGACTTGAATTCAGCGAAGAACACAAATGTCTCAGTGATTTAAACCAGTTTAAAGGCAGATGAAACAGCGCTGACGAACAGGAGAAACACTGTGCGCAACTATACAGTCAGAAAGCTTTTCCATCTACACATTTACATCCTTTACCATGGTTTTACTGTAACGTTAGCCTAGTAATATTAACTGCACCATGAAATGTGGGATACATATTGAATTGTATTATATTATTAATGTAGACAATGTATTAAAGGACTAATGGAATATAATTACAGTATTTATGTATTTAGGATAATAGCCTACTGTTTTTCATACATTTCAGAAAGATACGTGCCATCAAAGTCAGGCAACACAAACCTGTTTCAAGACTTGAAACAATATCCCCCATTAGCACATGCAGAAACTAAGAAATTAATTTTGAATTAAAGATATTATTTTTGTTAAGGAAAAAATACAAATGTTTGAATGTTCTACCTCAGATTTGTGAAATGTTCACCTGTTTGGCAAGTGTTTGTCATGATATGTTTTGACAATAAAGAGTAGTTTAAAACCACAATTAACGCTCTGGTTTCTACAACTTTCAGTTAGGAACAAAAATCTGCCTTCAAAGTTCAAAGAAATAAAGAATTGACATTTATCGTCATAATTATCGATATTGACTGATATTATCGTGATAAGTGTTGTGTTGTTCCTGTGTTATTGATACTTAGGAAAAGGGAGCCTTCAGTTTGTTACTCTTAAGAAAATGGAACCTTTAAATAATTAAACTTATTACTTTTAATGAAAGTCAATAAAAAAAGACTTTTGAAAGGAAGTTATTTTTCGTAATTCGAATAGGTCATAAATTTAAATAATATTGGTCATAAAAAGGTCTTAAAAGGTCTTAAATTTGACTGACTAAACCCTGCAGAAACCCTGAGTATTGTGCACTAAAGCAAACCAGTCTTTCAATGTGAATACCATTATGCATGCTTACACACACACACAAACACACACACACACACACACACACAATTGTGGGTTATGATATTGTGAAAATCTCTTTTTGTGGTCCTTAAGCATTTCAGATATTTATTTGTGATGTAAAAATATTAAACTTTCTAATAAATCATTATTTAATATTATATTATAAGCATTTGTTTGTTAGCCATTGCTGAAAACTGGTTAAAAAAGATAAAAAATATCTAATGCTGTTGCTCCCTCTAGTGGACAACAGCGGTTTTACAGCCTACATAAACGGTTGAAATGAATGACAGGAAATTCGTTTTTTTTTTACTTATATCTCGGGAACGAGAAAGTGAAAAAATCTGAAACTCAGAACTTAGATAGGGTTAGAGGAGCCCTCTTGAATAAGACCATCCCCGTGTTGCTGAGTGATTGCTGTCGGGAGTAATGTCCGTTTAAATGCATATCTTTGTGGGCTTATATCTCGGGAATGCCCAGGCCAAATTGCACCAATCTCGAATCGAAGCTAGATGAGGACGAGCCCTTTCCAACAAGCTCTTCCACAAGGATCTAGATGGTGTGGATCAAGAGTTACAGCCGTTTCAAGTTGGGGTTCTCACAGATTAGCGATCCGCGGGGGGGCGCTCCCGAGCCCCGCGACGAAAGATTTGGATCAAGATCCCCGAGAGGACCTTACCATCAAAATTTGAGCGGGCAGAGACTTTCCGTTTTCGAGTTATGAGTGAATTCGTGCTTGGGGGGGCGTGGCCCAATGTTTTACTTTCGTTTTGAGGCTTCCTGTGACAATTAATTATAGAGGCAAATTTTGTCTGATTTGTCTGAAATTTTTCAATGCCGTACAGAGTGATATTACACATGTTCTTGACCTTTTTTAAAGAAGATCTGAGCATTCATTTAAGAGATCAGCATTTACAGCCAATACAGGCAATTTGCCATAGGAAATGTATGGTTTTAAAGCTTTTTGACAGTTATAGCGCCAACTATGGTCCGATCTCCATGAAACTTTGCATGCTTCTTCACCATGTTATGACACATATGCTCACCAATTTTTGTTTAGTTCTGAGTTTTTATTTATGATTTATAGGCTTTTGTGTGTATTTGACACGCCCCTTTTCTAAATGACCCTGTTATAGCCATACGAAAAATGCAAAAGTTCAACTTTTTTTCAATGATTATTGATCTAGAGAGTCCAGAGAATTGTCCTAGACTGGTCTGGTTCCAATCGGGCAAAAATCCAGGGACTAGTTCGCAAAAGTAGGTTTTTAACATATTCGTGAATATTTAATGAACGATTTGATTGACAGCAATGGTTCTAGAGGGAAAGTTGTTCATCCTGAGGAGATCTATCAAATGATATGCATATTTTCGGGATGTGTGCAACACCACGTGATTACAGAGCCGTAAAACTCGTTAGCGCCAACTAGTGGCCAATTTCTTTCAAAACTCTTACAGACCTCTTGGGCCATGAGTCAAACATGTCCGTCGAGTTTCGTTCCGATTGGCCTCCGTTAACCTCGTGTAATAGGTGCTCAAATTCATTGGCCAATGGCGGCCATGTTTTTTTAGTTACGCCAATTTCCTCATACACATACATGGCACCTTGGACCAAGACACTGCATACCAATTTTTAAGTCAATCGGACTAACGGTCAGGTGGTCATAGCCCGATTTAGGTTTTTTGTGTGTTATAGCGCCACCTAGTGTTAGGTCGACGCGATTTTTTTACTGTGACCTCAGATTGAACTCATACACATGTGTTCCAAGATTGGTGAAGATATCTCATTTACTTCTCGAGTTATAGCCATATTAGTAAAATAGGCTCCTACCACAACGATCATTTTACTCCCCCTAGCGACCGTGAATCGAAAATTCAACTTTTTTTCAATGATTATTGATATTCAGACTCCAGAGAACACGTATGCATTTGTCTGGTTTTGATCGGGCGAAAAACCAGGGACTAGTTCGCAAAAGTAGGTTTTTGACAAAATTCAAAATGGCGGAAAAATTTGCATACCGGAAATGAAATCGGAGATATACGTTTTGTTCTTCAGGCCTCCAGCTTTCCAATGATATAAGACACTTGAGTCTACGACATACGGTTTAGGAGTTATGAGCAGTTTCGCGCAATTGATTGCTGTAGCGCCACCTATAGGCCAATCGGGGTCATACTTTCTGAGGCTCTCCTCGATTTTTGTACTACCATCTGACAAAGTTTCAGAGCTCCAGCACTTACGGTTTGTTCTGCACGATGCGTTTTACGGCAGAAGAATAATAATAATAATAATAATTAAAGCTGCTAGCAGCATTTAGCGGTGTTCAAGCAGTTAAGGCCTTTAAGGCCGTTAAGCACAAAAACATCAAAAGACATTAAGTTTTATGTAGCAAGCATTTAAACATTGACATCATAGATGGAATAGACCATGTTTTAGCATGATTTACCATGATATACCAAATTTAGTGTGATTTTTCATGATCTACAATGTTCCAGTATGATTTACCATGAATCTAGCATGATTTACCACAGTTTACCATGATTTACCATGTTATAGGATGATTTACCATGATATACCACATTCTAGAATGATTTACCAGGATTGTAGCATGATTTACCATGATTCATCACATTGCTAGCATGATTTGCCATGATCCACCATGTAATAGTAGTTTTTACTATGATTTACCATGTTTCTATCGTGATTTACCATGATTTACCACATTGCTGCATTGATGTGAAGGGCCAATAAAAATGAAGTGATACACTCTGACAAAAAATGATTGTGTTATAATAGTTAACATGGAAAAACTGGTTTGCTTTAGTGCTTTGATTTACTGTTGAAAATCAAGTGTGTCAAAATGAGAGTGAGCCAATAAGTGGTCTTCTACTGCCCTCTGCTGGCCATTCTACTTATTAATAAAGTGTTTTCACAGGTGCTTTTGCACTCATATGTAGACATTTGATCACACACACACACACACACACACACACACACACACACACACACACACAAAGTCATTATATAAATATATTTTAATGGTCTATAAGCATTTAATGTCTTTGCAAGCTATTAATCAGATTATTCAGCATTTATTCAGAAACCTAGGACTACACACACACATTCTGTTGTAGATACAGATATTTGAACTATGTGATGGAAAAAAGAAATGTTTACTGCAATTGTCCTTCAGGATTCATATTTCTCAATGCACTACAATATTCAGTTTACCATGGTTTGTCTTAGTTTACCTTGATGTTACCTTGTTGTGACCGAATGTTACACAATAATTTATCATGATATACCACATTCTAGAATGATTCAGCAGGATTGTAGCATGATTTACTATGATTTACCACGTTGTTAGCAATTATGTGAAGTTTCAGAACAGTAAAGTGAATTGAAAGACAAAATATGATTGTGTTATTATAGTAATTGTCACATAAGGTTATTTTTTAGTGTCTGAATATATGAATGCAAAAGCACATGTGAAAAGACTATTAATAAGTATAATGTCCAGCAGAGGGTAGTAGAAGACCACTTATTGCTATAGTACCACTTTTATTTTGAACTACTTGGTTTAATCAGTATTGTGCACTAAAGCAAACCAGTCTTTCAATGTGAATACCATTATGCATGCTTACACACACACACAAACACACACACACACACAATTGTGGGTTATGATATTGTGAAAATCTCTTTTTGTGGTCCTTAAGCATTTCAGATATTTATTTGTGATGTAAAAATATTAAACTTTCTAATAAATCATTATTTAATATTATATTATAAGCATTTGTTTGTTAGCCATTGCTGAAAACTGGTTAAAAAAGATTAAAAATATCTAATGCTGTTGCTCCCTCTAGTGGACAACAGCGGTTTTACAGCCTACATAAACGGTTGAAATGAATGACAGGAAATTCGTTTTTTTTTTTTTACTTATATCTCGGGAACGAGAAAGTGAAAAAATCTGAAACTCAGAACTTAGATAGGGTTAGAGGAGCCCTCTTGAACAAGACCATTCCGGTGTTGATGGGTGATTGGGGGCGGGAGTAATGTCCGTTTAAATGCATATCTTTGTGGGCTTATATCTCGGGAATGCCCAGGCCAAATCGCACCAAACTCAAATCGAAGCTAGATGAGGACGAGCCCTTTCCAACAAGCTCTTCCACAAGGATCTAGATGGTGTGGATCAAGAGTTACAGCCGTTTCAAGTTGGGGTTCTCACAGATTAGCGATCCGCGGGGGGGGGGGGGCGCTCCCGAGCCCCGCGACGATAGATTTGGATCAAGATCCCCGAGAGGACCTTACCATCAAAATTTGAGCGCGCAGAGACTTTCCGTTTTCGAGTTATGAGTGAATTTGTACTTGGGGGGCGTGGCCCAATGTTTTACTTTCGTTTTGAGGCTTCCTGTGACAATTAATTATAGAGGCAAATTTTGTCTGATTTGTCTGAAATTTTTCAATGCCGTACAGAGTGATATTACACATGTTCTTGACCGTTTTTAAAGAAGATCTGAGCATTCATTTAAGAGATCAGCATTTACAGCCAATACAGGCAATTTACCATAGGAAATGTATGGTTTTAAAGCTTTTTGACAGTTTTAGCGCCAACTATGGTCCGATCTCCATGAAACTGTGCATGCTTCTTCACCATGTTATGACACATATGCTCACCAATTTTTGTTTAGTACTGAGTTTTTATTTATGATTTATAGGCTTTTGTGTGTATTTGACACACCCCTTTTCTAAATGACCCTGTTATAGCCATACGAAAAATGCAAAAGTTCAACTTTTTTTCAATGATTATTGATCTAGAGAGTCCAGAGAATTGTCCTAGACTGGTCTGGTTCCGATCGGGCGAAAATCCAGGGACTAGTTCGCAAAAGTAGGTTTTTAACATATTCGTGAATATTTAATGAACGATTTGATTGACAGCAATGGTTCTAGAGGCAAAGTTGTTCAACCTGAGGAGATGTATCAAATGATATGCATATTTTGGGGATGTGTGCAACACCACGTGATTACAGAGCCGTAAAACTCGTTAGCGCCAACTAGTGGCCAATTTCTTTCAAAACTCTTACAGACCTCTTTGGCCATGAGTCGAACATGCCCATCGAGTTTCGTTCCGATTGGCCTCCGTTAACCTCGTCTAATAGGTGCTCAAATTCATTGGCCGATGGCGGCCATGTTTTTTTAGTTACGCCAATTTCCTCATACACATACATGGCACCTTGGACCAAGACACTGCATACCAATTTTCAAGTCAATCGGACTAACGGTCAGGTTGTCATAGCCCCATTTAGGTTTTTTGTGTGTTATAGCGCCACCTAGTGTTAGGTCGACGCAATTTTTTTACTGTGACCTCAGATTGAACTCATACACATGTGTTCCAAGTTTGGTGAAGATATCTCATTTCTTTCTCGAGTTATAGCCATTTTAGTAAAATAGGCTCCTCCCACAACGATCATTTTACTCCCCCTAGCGACCGTGAATCGAAAATTCAACTTTTTTTCAATGAATATTGATATTCAGACTCCAGAGAACATGTATGCATTTGTCTGGTTTTGATCGGGCAAAAAACCAGGGACTAGTTCGCAAAAGTAGGTTTTTGACAAAATTCAAAATGGCGGAAAAATTTGCATACCGGAAATGAAATCGGAGATATACGTTTTGTTCTTCAGGCCTCCAGCTTTCCAATGATATAAGACACTTGAGTCTACGACATACGGTTTAGGAGTTATGAGCAGTTTCGCGCAATTGATTGCTGTAGCGCCACCTATAGGCCAATCGGGGTCATACTTTCTGAGGCTCTCCTCGATTTTTGTACTACCATCTGACAAAGTTTCAGAGCTCCAGCACTTACGGTTTGTTCTGCACGATGCGTTTTACGGCAGAAGAATAATAATAATAATAATAATAATAATAATAATAAAAATCAGTACAAATACAATAGGTTTTCAGCACTTCGTGCTTGAACACCTAATTAAAGCTGCTAGCAGCATTTAGCGGTGTTCAAGCAGTTAAGGCCTTTAAGGCCGTTAAGCACAAAAGCATCAAAAGACATTAAGTTTTATGTAGCAAGCATTTAACCATTGACATCATAGATGGAATAGACCATGTTTTAGCATGATTTACCATGATATACCAAATTTAGTGTGATTTTTCATGATCTACCATGTTCCAGTATGATTTACCATGAATCTAGCATGATTTACCACAGTTTACCATCATTTACCATGTTATAGGATGATTTACCATGATATACCACATTCTAGAATGATTTACCAGGATTGTAGCATGATTTACCATGATTCATCACATTGCTAGCATGATTTGCCATGATCCACCATGTAATAGTATTTTTTACTATGATTTACCATGTTTCTATCGTGATTTACCATGATTTACCACATTGCTGCATTGATGTGAAGGGTCAATAAAAATGAAGTGATAAACTCTGACAAAAAATGATTGTGTTATAATAGTTAACATGGAAAAACTGGTTTGCTTTAGTGCTGTGATTTACTGGTGAAAATCAAGTGTGTCAAAATGAAAGTGAGCCAATAAGTGGTCTTCTACTGCCCTCTGCTGGCCACTGTACTTATTAATAAAGTGTTTTCACAAGTGCTTTTGCATTCATATGTAGACATATGCTTACACACACACACACACACACACACATGGGATATGTTATTGTGAAAATCTCTTTTAATGGTGTATAAGCATGCATTTCACATATTTCTTTGTGATGTAATAATATAAAACTATATTAAAACTAATAAAAAAATTGCTTTAAGCGTTTGTTTGTTAGCCAATGCTGAAAGCTGATAAAAAAGATTAAAAATGTCGGTAACACTTTACAATAAGGTTCATTTATTAAACATTAGTTAATGTATTAATTAACATGAACTAACCATGAGCAATACATTTGTTACTGTTTTTGTTCATCTTTGTTAACACTATGTAAAGAAGGAGACCTAATCAGACGGCAGTTTGGCGCTGGCTCTGACATACACACACACACACACACACACACACATTCAAATTTGCCGCTCCTCTGTTACCGCTATGGTCCGGGTGCACACGAGACACATAGCACTTGTTCATTCAAACACAAAGTACCCATCGTCTTGATACAATAAACTCACATCGCATACACACGCATACATATACGTGCATATAGATTTACCTGCTCATGATGAGTTGATTCTGGGAGTGAGAGAGACAGATTAAACGTGATCTGTCTCTCAGAATTTGTTTATTTTATTTAAAAAAAAAAAAAAAAAAAAAAACTGTAAACACGTATCCACAATACACGGTTTCACACAGCAAAACATTAATTGATTTGTTCGTGGCACCACAACTGCACACTCACGCATCAGCCTACCAAGAGACCCTGAATGAATATTCAGCCACTCTTTTATACTGTTGGCTCCTCCCCTATTGGAGCCAACCATTTACCAAAACCCCGGGGGGAACATGAAATTTCACAGTGCTTAAGTACTACATAAACTCGCACTAATAAACATTAAACATAAATATATACCCATAAAATACATACCAACATCACGTAATATTCTTTCAAGACATAAATTAACTATGGACACAAAAATATTTCCCACATCACATGACACATAGTATCCTCCTTTCCGGGTGACGCCATTATTGCGGAGACGTGACAGTGCGCTATAAATAGCCCTCGATACCAACAATCACGTTTAATCTGTCTCTCTCACTCCCAGAATCAACTCATCATGAGCAGGTAAATCTATATGCACGTATATGTATGCGTGTGTATGCGATGTGAGTTTATTGTATCAAGACGATGGGTACTTTGTGTTTGAATGAACAAGTGCTATGTGTCTCGTGTGCACCCGGACCATAGCGGTAACAGAGGAGCGGCAAATTTGAATGTGTGTGTGTGTGTGTGTGTGTGTGTGTGTGTGTGTGTATGTCAGAGCCAGCGCCAAACTGCCGTCTGATTAGGTCTCCTTCTTTACACACTAGAATGGCCACGACGGTCATTTTGACCGTTTTGAATTTTATATCTGCAATAATTTTGTTGAAAAAATAAATAAAATCCTGCTGGTACCTGACTTTTCCTAAAAGTGTCTGTATTTTCATTTAAAATGTTTTTAATATAAATTACACATAAGGCAAACAAACAAATGAACATATTTACCTATTTCGGCCATAGACGGTCATATTGACCGCACTGAATTTCGCGGTATTCTTTTGTTACATTTCTCGCGGTTGACCTTTGTCTATTAGGAAAAAATCAGAAGATTCAATTGCAAAATGACAGATATGTTTATTGAGAGCTGGTCAGATGCTGGGAGAGTTAAGGTGTGCAAATGTCCGGTATGAAGCCCTTGGCAGCACAGGGACGCTGGAGTGAGTGCTGAACCAGGAGTGCTGAACACGGGATGACACACGGAAAACGTATACAGGCAGGGAACAAACACGCAGGAAAAATCCACAACGATCTGACAAAGGGCCTTTCTCAATCTGTGTTCTTGTCTGTACTTGTGTCCTTGTGTTCTTGTGAAACGTCATCTTTTGTGGCCCAAGTACTGTCCCAATACACAAGTTTGCATTTTGGCAAGAACAGTTAAAAATCCCGGATGTGTTCTTGACACGCCCATTTTACCGAGGATGCATCGGTTGGTAACTTGTGTTGACTTGACGGCAGAAATATCCCAGCATTCAATTCGGCATTCGAGGAAGGAGAGGCAGGTCAATACAGTATTTCGTTTTTCTACAATTACGTACACTATTTCATCACTAAATTCACTTCTGAGAACATTTGATGCGAGAAATCAACTGTGTAGATTTCAAATATTGGCATTTTTACGAAAATGTATGGCTAATCGAAAATGTGCTCAAACGTTTTCGGAAGTGAGAATCTCCATAAGCGCCTGCGGGTGTAACGTTAGCTATCGAGCCAACCGGCCAGTTTGCTCACAGACTCGTTTTTCCCCACAGCCAAGAGACCATTGCAGCCTGGCTGTTATCGTCAATAATTCTCGTTATGTTTGGGTACTGCAGACGGTGTCTGTGCGGGGGTATTATTGCGCAATACCAGCAAGAACACATCGTCTCAAACTGTCAGCAGCGTTCTGTGTGCTCGTTAGCTTGTGAGTTCATTCTTCCAAGAACAACTAGCAAGAGCGTTCTCCCCAAGAACACAAGTCCGTTCTTTGCATTCTTGGTTTTGGGAAACACCCAAAGACTAGGCGAGAACAGTAACACTGAAAAGGGTCGAATCGCTGATCAGTTGCAGCTGGCGCCTTGATCAGAGCGCACGTGCTGATCAGCTGCATTGATCAGCGACCACGCACACACACACACAACAAGACGAGAAAGGAGACAGCGAATTCATAAACCGTGACATTGTCTCTCTCACTGTCAAAAGAATATCTAAATAAGATACTTTTAGTTGTTATTATCTTGTTCTGAGTTATGTTGAAGGGATATGGAAATATAGCTCTGTTGTGAATAGGCCCTATGCGATAATTACGGGCTACTGATATTATTATTTATAAATGTATAATTAAACTTTTTAAAATGTACAGTTTGGTGTTGTTTTGTTTTTAAAAGATATCCTAATACAACAAATGCATTAATCTCTCAATTGGGTATTTATCATTAAAGATATAGAGTTTGCAATCTAACGGTCAAAATGACCGCTTGTGGCAGTTCTAGTAGTTATGGAATTCTGGCACTTCTAGTGTTAACGTTAGTTAATACAAATCCAGCTGTTCATTGTTAGTTCAGGCAAAGAACGTATATTGACAAGAAGTGAAAGCCAATAGATCGTTCCATTGCAACACCAGCGCCCAGCAGCAGCCCTACGCGTCCGCCATTTTGGGGTGAAAGCGACTCGGCAGTCATATATTATACATATATTTAGTCCAGTGCAGAGGTCATTTTTAGGTTGAAATAATTAGGTGATTATTTTAATTCACAACAGTTAACGTTATATCCGTTAAAAAGAAGTTGCTACTAGGCTTTTCCCCCACATAACTTGAGACAGGGAAGTTCAAGGATTTAATTAATTATATTAATCTCTACATTAAGTTTGACAGGTAAGAAGAATAAAGTGATGTAAGTTCATAAAGTTATAACGTTAGACCGTTTCCCAGGAGGTACACATAACCTTACATACAAAAATAAGTTCAATGAAATAAATGAATTCAGCAAATAAATGTAATTGTACTAAAATGTAAATGTTGGACAATAAATATATAACAGCAATAGAATAGCTTTACAGTAAACTGTTTTTTTTGCAGTACTATTTTATATTAATGACCGTTAAAGCAAGCCTATGTAAACAAAAAAACACAGATAACGGACACACCAATGCATCATGTTAAGATCATCATGTTTGTAGCACGATCCAGGGGATTAAAACGTACAAAATATATTTCAGGCCTAGTGGAGTTGGTAACTAATAATAGTAGTAAATGTGTAAAGTTGCATAAAAATGCAAGAAAAACTACCTAAAAAACTGTTATCTGTGCTGTTGCCCAGTAACTCCAGTTGGAATTTTCACCCCAAAATGGCGGCCGCGCCACCTAGTGGCTGTTACCAGAAAAGCATCGGAGTTTCGCCTCTTGTTCTTCTATACTCTTTGGTTCAGGTTAGTTCACAGTGCATTAATGTTAACAAGATTTTAATAAAGTATTTGTAAATGTTGAAATTAACATTAACAAAGATTAACACATGCTGAAGGAGTATTGTTCATTCTTAGTTAATGTTAACTACATTAGTTAACATTAACTAAGAATGAACAATACTCCATTAGCATTTGTATAATGCTGCTGCTCCATCTATTGGATAACAGTGGTATTACAGACTATATACAGTTGAAATAAATGAATGGAAATTTGGTTTTCACTTATATCTCGGGAACGAGATAATGAAAAAATTATCTAACCCGAGCCCCGCGACGATAGATTTGGATCAAGAACCCCGAGAGAACCTTACCATCAAAATTTGAGCGTGCAGCGACTTTCTGTTTTCGAGTTATGAGTGAATTTGTCCTTGGGGGGCGTGGCCCAAGGTTATACTTTCGTTTTCAGCCTTCCTGTGACACAATTGTAAATATTAATAAATAAAATAAATAAATGCAGTCCATAATACTCCAATAGATGAATTTGGACAAAATGTGATTGTAAATGTTGAAATAATGATTTTAGAAATTCTAAATATGAATTATAAAACAATATTAGGGAGTAGTATGATGAAATGACAGCAAGGGGCAGTAAAATACCACTTTGGTATTTTTTTAATAAAAAAATAGCTTTAAGCATTTGTTTGTTAGCCAATGCTGAAAGCTGATTAAAAAAAAGATTAAAAATGTCGGTAACACTTTACAATAAGGTTAATTTATTAAACATTAATGTATTAATTAACATTAACTAACCATGAGCAATACATTTGTTACTGTTTTTGTTCATCTTTGTTAACGTTAGTTAATACAAATCCAGCTGTTCATTGTTAGTTCATGTTAGTTCACAGTGCATTAACTAATGTTAACAAGATTTAAATAAAGTATTTGTAAATGTTGAAATTAACATTAACAAAGATTAACAAATGCTGAAGGAGTATTGTTCATTCTTAGTTAATGTTAACTACATTAGTTAGCATTAAATAAGAATGAACAATACTCCTTCAGCGTTTGTATAATACTGCTGCTCCATCTATTGGACAACAGTGGTATTACAGACTATAAACAGTTGTATAAATAAAAACTTTCGTTTTCAGCCTTCCTGTGACACAATTGTAAAGAGTAATAAATAAAATAAATAAATGCAGTCCATAATACTCCAATAGATGCATTTTTACAAAATGTGATAGTAAATGTTAAAATAATGATTTTAGAAAGTCTAAATATGAACTATAACAATATTAGGGAGTAGTATGATGAAAATGACAGCAGGGGGCAGTAAAATATCACTTATTGGCTGTTAGCCATGCTTGACCTTTTTTTAAGAAGCTATGAGCATTCATTGAAAAGATATTGGCTTTCGGTCAAGGCTACATATTGAAGTGACCCTATTATAGTCATCCAAATGTTATACATTACAAGTTATACATTTTCTGATAATTATTGTTCTAGAGAGTACAGAGCAATAGATGAATTTGGACAAAATGTGATTGTAAATGTTAAAATAATGATTTAATAAAGTCTAAATTTCAATTATATATAACAATTTTAGGGAGTAGTATGATGAAATGACAGCAGGGGGCAGTAAAATACCACTTATTGGCTGTTATAGCCATCCAAAATGTTATAGCCATCCAATTTACACTATTACAGCCATTCAAATGAAGAAATTACACCTTTTCTGATAATTATTGATCTAGAGAGTCCAGATAATTGTACTGCACTGGTTTTAAACATTAAGATATGAAAATTTTACGATCATAGATGGAAAAGACCATTTACAGCCAATACAGGCAATTTACCATAGGAAATATATGGTTTTAAAGCTTTTTAACAGTTATAGCGCCACCTATGGTCCGATCTCCATGAAACTTTGCATGCTTCCTCACCATGGTATGACACATATGCTCATCAATTTTTGTCAAGTTCTGAGTTTTCATTTATGATTTATAGGCTTTTGAGTGTATTTTGACACGCCCCTTTTCTAAATGACCCTGTTACAGTGAACCAAAGGGCAAAGTTCAACTTTTTTTTGATAATTATTGATCTAGAGAGTCCAGAGAATTGTCCTAGACTGGTCTGGTTTTGATCGGGCGAAAAACCAGGGACTAGTTCGCAAAAGTAGGTTTTTAACATATTCGTGAATATTTAATGAACGATTTGATTGACAGCAATGGTTCTAGAGGCAAAGTTGTTCACCATGAGGATATCTATAAAATGATATTCATTTTGGGGGGATGTGTGCAACACCACGTGATTACAGAGCCGTAAAACTCGTTAGTGCCAACTAGTGGCCGATTTCTTTCAAAACTCTTACAGACCTCTTAGGCCATGAGTCGAACATGCCCATCGAGTTTCGTTCCGATTGGCCTCCGTTAACCTCGTCTCATAGGGGCTCAAACTTCATTGGTCAATGGCGGCCATGTTTTTTGAGATACGCCAATGTCCTCTTACACATACATGGGGCCTTGGACCAAGACACTGCATACCAATTTTCAAGTCAATCGGACTAACGGTCAGTCCTTTATATGTTTTTTTCATGTTATAGCGCCACCTAGTGTTCGATCGTCGCGATTTTTTTACTGTGACCTCAGATTGAACTCATGCACAACTGTACCAAGATTGGTGAACCTACCTAATTTACTTCTGGAGTTATAGTCGTTTTAGTAAAATAGGCTCCTCCCACAACGTTCTTTTTGCGCCCCCTAGCGACCGGAAATCGAAATTTCAACTTTTTTACGATTATAATTTATATTCAGACTCCACAGAACATTTGTGCACTGGTTTGGTTCCGATCGGACAAAAAATCAGGGACTAGTTCGCAAAAGTCGTTTTTTGACAAAATTCAAAATGGCGGAAAATCTATCATGACGGAAATGAAATCGGAGATATACGTTTTTTAAGTCAGGAGTCCAGCTTTCCAATGATATAAGACACTTGAGTCTACGATTTAAGGTCTAGGAGTTATGAGCAGTTTTGCGCAATTGGTTGCTATAGCGCCACCTATGGGCCAATCGGGCTCATAATTTGATAAGCTCTCCTCGATTTTTGTACTACCATCTGACAAAGTTTCAAGTCTCTAGCACTTACGGTTTGGTCTGCACGATGCGTTTTACGGCAGAAGAATAATAATAATAATAATAATAATAATTAAAGCTGCTAGCAGCATTTAGCGGTGTTCAAGCAGTTAAGGCCTTTAAGGCCGTTAAGCACAAAAACATCAAAAGACATTAAGTTTTATGTAGCAAGCATTTAAACATTGACATCATAGATGGAATAGACCATGTTTTAGCATGATTTACCATGATATACCAAATTTAGTGTGATTTTTCATGATCTACAATGTTCCAGTATGATTTACCATGAATCTAGCATGATTTACCACAGTTTACCATGATTTACCATGTTATAGGATGATTTACCATGATATACCACATTCTAGAATGATTTACCAGGATTGTAGCATGATTTACCATGATTCATCACATTGCTAGCATGATTTGCCATGATCCACCATGTAATAGTAGTTTTTACTATGATTTACCATGTTTCTATCGTGATTTACCATGATTTACCACATTGCTGCATTGATGTGAAGGGCCAATAAAAATGAAGTGATACACTCTGACAAAAAATGATTGTGTTATAATAGTTAACATGGAAAAACTGGTTTGCTTTAGTGCTTTGATTTACTGTTGAAAATCAAGTGTGTCAAAATGAGAGTGAGCCAATAAGTGGTCTTCTACTGCCCTCTGCTGGCCATTCTACTTATTAATAAAGTGTTTTCACAGGTGCTTTTGCACTCATATGTAGACATTTGATCACACACACACACACACACACACACACACACACACACACACACACACACAAAGTCATTATATAAATATATTTTAATGGTCTATAAGCATTTAATGTCTTTGCAAGCTATTAATCAGATTATTCAGCATTTATTCAGAAACCTAGGACTACACACACACATTCTGTTGTAGATACAGATATTTGAACTATGTGATGGAAAAAAGAAATGTTTACTGCAATTGTCCTTCAGGATTCATATTTCTCAATGCACTACAATATTCAGTTTACCATGGTTTGTCTTAGTTTACCTTGATGTTACCTTGTTGTGACCGAATGTTACACAATAATTTATCATGATATACCACATTCTAGAATGATTCAGCAGGATTGTAGCATGATTTACTATGATTTACCACGTTGTTAGCAATTATGTGAAGTTTCAGAACAGTAAAGTGAATTGAAAGACAAAATATGATTGTGTTATTATAGTAATTGTCACATAAGGTTATTTTTTAGTGTCTGAATATATGAATGCAAAAGCACATGTGAAAAGACTATTAATAAGTATAATGTCCAGCAGAGGGTAGTAGAAGACCACTTATTGCTATAGTACCACTTTTATTTTGAACTACTTGGTTTAATCAGTATTGTGCACTAAAGCAAACCAGTCTTTCAATGTGAATACCATTATGCATGCTTACACACACACACAAACACACACACACACACAATTGTGGGTTATGATATTGTGAAAATCTCTTTTTGTGGTCCTTAAGCATTTCAGATATTTATTTGTGATGTAAAAATATTAAACTTTCTAATAAATCATTATTTAATATTATATTATAAGCATTTGTTTGTTAGCCATTGCTGAAAACTGGTTAAAAAAGATTAAAAATATCTAATGCTGTTGCTCCCTCTAGTGGACAACAGCGGTTTTACAGCCTACATAAACGGTTGAAATGAATGACAGGAAATTCGTTTTTTTTTTTTTACTTATATCTCGGGAACGAGAAAGTGAAAAAATCTGAAACTCAGAACTTAGATAGGGTTAGAGGAGCCCTCTTGAACAAGACCATTCCGGTGTTGATGGGTGATTGGGGGCGGGAGTAATGTCCGTTTAAATGCATATCTTTGTGGGCTTATATCTCGGGAATGCCCAGGCCAAATCGCACCAAACTCAAATCGAAGCTAGATGAGGACGAGCCCTTTCCAACAAGCTCTTCCACAAGGATCTAGATGGTGTGGATCAAGAGTTACAGCCGTTTCAAGTTGGGGTTCTCACAGATTAGCGATCCGCGGGGGGGGGGGGGGCGCTCCCGAGCCCCGCGACGATAGATTTGGATCAAGATCCCCGAGAGGACCTTACCATCAAAATTTGAGCGCGCAGAGACTTTCCGTTTTCGAGTTATGAGTGAATTTGTACTTGGGGGGCGTGGCCCAATGTTTTACTTTCGTTTTGAGGCTTCCTGTGACAATTAATTATAGAGGCAAATTTTGTCTGATTTGTCTGAAATTTTTCAATGCCGTACAGAGTGATATTACACATGTTCTTGACCGTTTTTAAAGAAGATCTGAGCATTCATTTAAGAGATCAGCATTTACAGCCAATACAGGCAATTTACCATAGGAAATGTATGGTTTTAAAGCTTTTTGACAGTTTTAGCGCCAACTATGGTCCGATCTCCATGAAACTGTGCATGCTTCTTCACCATGTTATGACACATATGCTCACCAATTTTTGTTTAGTACTGAGTTTTTATTTATGATTTATAGGCTTTTGTGTGTATTTGACACACCCCTTTTCTAAATGACCCTGTTATAGCCATACGAAAAATGCAAAAGTTCAACTTTTTTTCAATGATTATTGATCTAGAGAGTCCAGAGAATTGTCCTAGACTGGTCTGGTTCCGATCGGGCGAAAATCCAGGGACTAGTTCGCAAAAGTAGGTTTTTAACATATTCGTGAATATTTAATGAACGATTTGATTGACAGCAATGGTTCTAGAGGCAAAGTTGTTCAACCTGAGGAGATGTATCAAATGATATGCATATTTTGGGGATGTGTGCAACACCACGTGATTACAGAGCCGTAAAACTCGTTAGCGCCAACTAGTGGCCAATTTCTTTCAAAACTCTTACAGACCTCTTTGGCCATGAGTCGAACATGCCCATCGAGTTTCGTTCCGATTGGCCTCCGTTAACCTCGTCTAATAGGTGCTCAAATTCATTGGCCGATGGCGGCCATGTTTTTTTAGTTACGCCAATTTCCTCATACACATACATGGCACCTTGGACCAAGACACTGCATACCAATTTTCAAGTCAATCGGACTAACGGTCAGGTTGTCATAGCCCCATTTAGGTTTTTTGTGTGTTATAGCGCCACCTAGTGTTAGGTCGACGCAATTTTTTTACTGTGACCTCAGATTGAACTCATACACATGTGTTCCAAGTTTGGTGAAGATATCTCATTTCTTTCTCGAGTTATAGCCATTTTAGTAAAATAGGCTCCTCCCACAACGATCATTTTACTCCCCCTAGCGACCGTGAATCGAAAATTCAACTTTTTTTCAATGAATATTGATATTCAGACTCCAGAGAACATGTATGCATTTGTCTGGTTTTGATCGGGCAAAAAACCAGGGACTAGTTCGCAAAAGTAGGTTTTTGACAAAATTCAAAATGGCGGAAAAATTTGCATACCGGAAATGAAATCGGAGATATACGTTTTGTTCTTCAGGCCTCCAGCTTTCCAATGATATAAGACACTTGAGTCTACGACATACGGTTTAGGAGTTATGAGCAGTTTCGCGCAATTGATTGCTGTAGCGCCACCTATAGGCCAATCGGGGTCATACTTTCTGAGGCTCTCCTCGATTTTTGTACTACCATCTGACAAAGTTTCAGAGCTCCAGCACTTACGGTTTGTTCTGCACGATGCGTTTTACGGCAGAAGAATAATAATAATAATAATAATAATAATAATAATAAAAATCAGTACAAATACAATAGGTTTTCAGCACTTCGTGCTTGAACACCTAAAAATCCTTACAATTACAATAGGTTTTCAGCACTTCGTGCTTGAACACCTAATAATAATAATAATAATAAAAATCAGTACAAATACAATAGGTTTTCAGCACTTCGTGCTTGAACACCTAAAAATCAGTACAAATACAATAGGTTTTCAGCACTTCGTGCTTGAACACCTAATAATAAAAATCAGTACAAATACAATAGGTTTTCAGCACTTCGTGCTTGAACACCTAACAATAAAGAAAATGTAGCAAAACTTCAACAGGGCACTATTTTACATTGTGTAAATATAAAATAAAAATATAAACTTGCATTGTACCTGCATAATGGATGTGAATAAAACGCACAAAATATACAATCAATAAAAAACAAATATTCCATAACAGAATGTAACCAAATGAGAACATTTCAAGGCAGAACTAAGCACTTAGCACTATGGAAGTTCGATTAATGGATGAAATTCAGAGTCATTGTTATTTGACGCTTAAGAAATGTAAAATGTTGTGGTACAGTGTCAGTGATTAGTCTTACTGCATAAATTGAATCTTATTTAATCCTCCAAAGTGTATGTGCTTGAATTATTTCTACTTATTAAACAATAGTTCAAAACAAGAGTTTGTAGTACTGATTATTGGAGTCCATTAATCGAACTTTCATGCCATATTAATATGTAGTATGTATGTACCAATTTACTAATGCTCACACTCGGTCTCTCACGCGCACCGTCACTCGGTCTCTCTCGCGCGCAGACACAATCGGTCTCTCTCGCGCGCTGTCGCTCGTACGCAGACACACTCGGTATCTCTCGCGCACTTTCGAGCGCGCTCTTGGACACTCGGTCTCTCGTGCACTGTCGCTCGCGCGCAGACGGTCTCTCTCGCGCACTCGGGCTCATGGAGGCACGTGATCAGACAGTGGTTTACGGAGCGCTAGATTGGCTTTACAAAAAAAAAAAAAAACCTTTGATACGGAGTGTTCTGTGAATGTAATGACACATTTTAAATATCGCTCGGTCACGCGAATTTGATCGTGGGAAGCCAAAATCGCGATCGTGATTAAAATTCGATTAATCGTGCAGCCCTAGCTGTCATGTACACTTCCTCCTTTGCAGCTCCGTGAAGAACAAACCCAAAGAAACCTTTTTACACATGAAACAAGAAGCTAATAAACATACGATTACGATGGTATATGGTTTGTGTGTGATTTCCGTGTGATTTCCATGCGATTTGGGGTATATTCATATGAATAAAGAATGTTTACATTATACATGCTTAGAAGGTGTAGCTATTAGCTGCATATAAAATGCTAACATTTTAACAACATGTCTAAAATCCGCATTAGATCGTGATCGGAAGTTAATACAAACACTAAATGGTGGTTTAAAGTGAGTTTTGAGTAAAAGTGTAATATTACCCAGAAAGCACATGTACGTATGCAAGATTTCTGTTAAAGATCACTTCTGGAAAGCATCTGCTGTTTACTAACATCTGATAGACATCTTTAAGATGTCTGTGTCAAATATTCTGTTTAAGTAATCCGTATGAAAGCAACGAGATGTACAGTTTCTCAAACGCATCCTCATTAGCTCTAATGTGACCACACCCATTGGCGCACAAGGGATTCATATGCAAAATCATCCATGTGAAGTAACGTGAACTGGTAAACGCCCTCATTCCCTTTAAACAAAGAATCAGAGACTTCAGTACTCCTCTGCTTTTCATCGAGTTTGGAAGACTGTGTTTGTGCTGTGGTGTTTACCTTGGATTTACCTCGATATATCTCTTACAATTTGAAGATGAGAAATATTTTTAAGGTAAGACATTTTCACTCATAATAGTAAGCATGTTATTGTTGCATAAACTTCACATTGTAGCTACTAGTTAAACTGGTGCTAGACTAAAATGTATGAATGTGTAAATATATATAATACACTGAACAACTATAAACGCAACACTTTTGTTTTTGCCCCCATTTTTCATGAGCTGAACTCAAAGATCTAAGACTTTCTATGTACACAAAAAGCGTATTTCTTTCAAATATTGTTCACAAATCTGTGTTAATGAGCACTTCTTCTTTGCCGAGAAAATCCATCCACCTCACAGGTGTGGCATATCAAGATGCTGATCAGACAGCATGATTATTGCACAGGTGTGCCTTAGGCTGGCCACAATAAAAAGGCAACTCTAAAATGTGGTTTTATCAAACAGCACAATGCCACAGATGTCGCAAGTTTTGAGGTAGCGTGCAATTGTCATGCTGACTGCAGTAATGTCCACCAGAGCTGTTGCCCGTGAATTGAATGTTCATTTCTCTACCATAAACTGTCTCCAAAGGCGTTTCAGAAAATTTGGTAGTACATCCAACCGGCCTCACAACCACAGACCACCAGCCCAGGACCTCCACATCCAGCATCTTCACCTCCAAGATCGTCTGAGACCAGCCACCCGGACAGCTGCTGCAACAATCGGTTTGCATAACCAAAGAATTTCTGCACAAACTGTCAGAAAACATCTCAAGGAAGCTCATCTGCATGCTCGTCCTCATCGGGGTTTCGACCTGACTGCAGTCTTTGTTGTCAGTTAGGAACCTGGGTGTGCTCTTTGATACCAATCTTTCATTTGAAAGTCACGTGTCTTGTATCTGTAAAACCGCATTTCTCCATCTTAAAAATATATCTAAATTACGCCATATGCAGGGCTTAAAGTATTCCGGCACCGTGCCGGATCTCCGGCGTGCGGCCGTAAGGGAAAAATATATATATATTTGGGAACCTGCGCATGCGGTTTAATATATTCGAGTCAATTTATTTCACCTACCACTCATATGAGAGGAACGCAGCTCTAACTAACATTACAAGCCTATCAGAAGCAGAGAAGGGCGGGTCCTGGCAACACAGTTGATTGACACCCATACGTCAATGTCACGTTATATTAGCGTTGTCGGTGAAACAATGGAGCGCAAGTTTATGAAGCCTGGAGATGATGTCCTAGCAATAGATAAAGGACTCAAAAATAAATGGCGCTGGGCGTGGATTGAAGAAAGTCGAGATGGCGAGCCTTTTGGCAGTTGGTACCAGAAACTGAGAGAGCCCGGTGCTTGTTTCTGCACGATTTGCTCGAGGAAGCTACTATATGCCAGCAGCGGTAAGAAAGTGCTTGTTCGTCATGATTTAGACTCCGGTCATAGAGCCGCTGCCCGTGCACTCAAACTTACCACGACGTTGCCGGGAGCAACTGTTACAGCCAACACACCGTTGTCTATGACCAGACTGATGTCATGAAATGGCGTATGTATGACACGCCAATTCGTATTTCCATTTTTGGCGTGCTATCAACACGCATAATCGCTTTTCAGCGTGTTTATCAACGCCTTTGACTTAACGTTTTATAACTGTATTATGTATATCGTCGCTGTCCGATGAAAACCGCGTATGTCCATTTTGCCGATTTTGAGATTTTTCGACGGATAGAATGTCCAGGTTCATTTCCGTATACAGCATGCTTCACATTATCTAAATGACCAATGAAAAGTTGTGAAATCATGTCATCTGATTTTCACGTATATCCATTTGGTGTCAAAGCTGTCAATCACGCTGCGTATCTCCCACCCTGTGGATGCATCTCGCCGGTCTCGTGAAGATTCGAAGCACTGCTACTTGGGCACAGAGATATCACGCAACACGTGAAATAAAGCTTGCCACAAATAACCGGCGAAGGTAATGATTATGCATGAAACATTTGAATTGTTGATAAAGTTGACGATGCAGACTCGCCTATAGAGAGAAATGCACACTTCATATGAAGTGCTTATTTATTAATCCAGGCAAATTTGTTGATGAAACATTGATTAAAATGAAGATACAATTTATACAAAACGAAATAAAATTTAAGGAAAGGCTTTCTACAAAACAAAACTTAGTAGATCAAAATCTGACCCATTCCAAATGTTTTCCGATATAGGCCTAATTGGTCATCTTATGATCCTATCTTACTCATCTCATGCGGTTCCGTTTTCATATAATCAACATAGATGAAAGAAAAAAAATAACATTGTATTATTTAAACATAAATATGAAACGTTAACGTATGTTTAAGTTTTTTAACTTATAAGCGTCACACCGCTCCGCTTTGCTCACATGCTAATAATCAAATAATACCCAGCGATCTTCGAATATTATTTTTGCTTGAAAATTTCGTTTTGTATAAATTGTATCTTCATTTTAATAAATGTTTTCATCAACAAATTTGCAAGCTTTATTTCAGGTGTTGCTTGATAGCTGATCTCTGCGCCCAAGTAGCAGTGCTCCGCCTGTGCTTCCCCCTCATAGTATCAGTCTATCATTGCCATGTCACGTCAGTGTATTGATTCATTGTCCCTTCATAGTTTGCAAGAGACATATAATAAACTGAGCGTATTAATAAACTGAGACGTAGGCTATTTAATAAACTGAGCGTAGCCTATTCATCTGTCAATATGAAACGCGACTGGGTCATTCTAATTAATGATCGGAAAAACGCGTATCGACCACCGTTACTGTAAAATATGCACGTATGTCCATTTAAACTCAATTTTGGTCAAATGTGGATTATATCATTACACTGGCAAGAATATGGTTACATTTAAAGTTGTCGTACCAAGTATGACAACGCTACGTTCAACTGCTTTTGAAATTACGTGTTTTTTTCACTTCCTGAAAAGTAACCGTTTTGGACATACGTGAGTTTCATCGGGCAGCGACGATATATAAATATATGACCTACCCCAACCCCGTCCCTAAACCTACCCGTCACTGGGGTTAATACCATTTATGAGTGTTCTCCTACCATCCTAGGAAAAGAAATATCGCTCCACATATGTAGATATAGATTTTGCTTCGTTTCGCTCGGACATTTAACGGCGTACACATACACACGGAATCACTCGGACATTTAATGGCGTAGACATACACGCAAAAGATTTCGGCGTGGACATACACGCGGATGGCTCAAAATGCGTATAGATAACACGCCACTTGAATTGAAAGTGGCGTGTATGTTTACGCAAAGTCATGATGTCATGTTGCTATGACTGACCGTGTCTGCGATTTAAAAATACGTGTGTGCACATTTATAGCAGAGCATGATTTGTCATTCAAAATTTCGCGGCCACTGGTTACCCTATGTAGGAAACTAGCAGAAGACAAAAAAGCGTTAACTAGCCTGTCGGTTTCAAATCAACATGCGAGTTACATGAACACTCATGGCATTGCACTACAGTTCAAAAAAAAAATTGTCTGAGAAGCTAAAAAAATGCATGTTCTCCCTCAATGTTGATGAAGCAACAACCTTGAATATGGATAAAATACTCAATGTGCTTGTTCGTTTTTTTGATACTGAAAGCAACAGAGTAATAACACAACATCTGGCAAGCAGAAAAGTCAACATTGCCAATGCCCCAGCACTTATGCTGGAACTTAAAGATGTCATGCAGACATATGGTTTTGAGTGGAGACAAGTTACCAGCATTCTCCTTGACAACTGTGCAGTCATGAGAGGAAAAAAGTCTGGCCTTGAAACTCAAGCAAGGAAGGAGAACCCATACCTCCTCGATGTATCTGGAGACACCGTGCACATGGTTTCCAATGCTGCCAAGGCCCTCATGAGTCATATAGACGAGAGTTATATAGAAGTGTTCAAATAAATAGCAGTTTATTGTTTAAAAAAAGTGAATAAAGTGAAATTATTTTTAATCAGTATGTTATTTCCATATTTCAAATGTAATGGAAAGATTAGACATTCAATTCTAAGGAAAAATATTAACATGCTTTATTAAGTCTGCATTTTTTAAAAGGAAATTAAGAATAGGAATATTTATCTTAAGAAAAAAATAGCAGTGTTGAGAATTTTCTCTTTTCTCTTCTGCCACAAATACTTGACATACACTTAAAACATTTTAAAGATTTAACTCAACTTTAATTCACTGAACTAATATGTAGTTGCACAACCACTGTTTTGATAACATCTGATTATGATCTGATTAACATCTGACAAAAACAATGATTATGCACCAAAATATTACTTCAGTAATTTAAAGTTAAGTTAAATCTTGAAAAATGTCTTAAGTTTATGTCAAGTGTTTGAGGTTGAAGAGAAAAAATCATTGAGTTTTTTTTGTTTTGTTTTTTTGGAACAGATTAATATTCCATTTCCTTTGCTTCCAGTAAAAAAAAAAAATGCAGACCTGGTCAAATTCGTTAATAATTTGATTTGGAGTAATTTTTCCATTACATATGATATATGTAAATAAAAGCTATTAAAAGTATTTATACTTTATTCACTTTTTTAAAACGCACTGCTATTTATTTGAACTGTATGTAACTGTTGTCTTTAATTCTGTTGTCTTGTTGTGACAAGTTTTTTTTTTACGCATGTGAAAATAATGTAAAATCAAAGTAACATTTTGTTTTATGTTTGCAGGCGTACTTTCAACTTTTCAGGGATTTTTGAAAAAAATGCAACATGAAAAACCAATGGTGCACTTGCTGCACGTGGAGATGGTGGCCCTAGTTAGAGAGCTCCTCAGCAAATTTATGAAGCCGGAAGCCATCCCACTGAGTGCAAAGGATATCATCAAGGTTGATGGCTGGAGTAGAGATTTGCAACTATCAGACAAAAGGTTGTCTGTTGGAAGATACTGCTACTCTGCAATGAACAAGGCCCGTGTGGAGAGGAAGATATGGGTGAGAAACATTTACAACTCTCTCAGAGAAGGATACATGAAGTCATCAGAGTTCCTTCTCAAAAACCTTCCTCTGGACAACAAGATAATCACCTCACTTTCTGCACTCACTCCCTCTCTGATTTAAGATGACTCCATCTGTGGGGCTTTTATCACATTAGGAGAGGCCTTGCCTAATGTGGTCGCACCAGAAGAGATTGGTCAACTAGAGGAAGAGATACGGGCGTACCAAATAGAGGTGGACCTGGTAACGTGTGCCCAGAACTACATTGAAGAGGAAGGCCGAGTTGATGTAGACTGGTGGAGCAGAGTTGTATCCATGAAAAATCCAGAGAGAGGTGTGAGATTTCCCATTCTGGGTCAGCTGGTCAAAGCACTACTTAGCATTTTCACAGGCCCCCTGGTTGAGGGATCAAAAGCCCCCCCACTTGGCTCCCTATTAAATATCGTATACATTTTTAAATATTGCTGATTACTTACAAAGCACTAAATGGTTTAGCTCCCCAGTGCTTGAGCGAGCTCTTAAAGGGGTCATATAATGGTACATGCACTTTTACAAGTTGATTGTACTGAAATGTGTGTTGGCAGTGCCTGTACACAACCATCATAAAATGATAAAAATCTATCCAGTGTTTTTGTTTTAATCTCCTTATACGTTTACCCCTGCCTCAAATCAAGCCGTTCGACCGTGTGACGTCACACGCTCGGAAGCCCCTCCCACAATTGTTGATTGACAGCAGCATATCAACACAGACCCGCCCTCGCTCGTGAGCTAGCTGTCAATCATAGTCCGCGCGGATCGGCGCAGTCATTGTTGATATGCTGGAGCACTGGGTGCTTCTCATTTCTTATTTGTGCATCCTCGTTTCCTTTCCTCGCTTCCTTTCCTCGCGTCTCAGCTCCACCCCCTGTAGGACGCGAGGGAAGGCTGCAAGGAAAAAAAATGAGGACGGAGGAATTGAATGAAAGCTTTTTTATACATTGGAATACTTGATCACTCGAACGTCACTTCACTGCGTCATCAGCTGCGCTCAAAGGATCTGCCCTTATGTTGTTAAAGTTTGTTTATTTAAGAAATTAATAATAAATAATAATAAAGCAAGATACCTTGTTGAAATATGTGAGTTGTGTGGTTTATGTAAACTACAAAAGTAAAGTATAAATTCAAATGATTGTGACAGATGTGAAGGGGGAGGAGAATTGATACGTGCGTCACGTTTAGTCGATAAAACTCTTCCGCAAAGGGTACACCTGTGCATCCTCGCTCATAGCTCCTCTGGAAGCCTCCTCACTCCTCGATCCTCGCCTCCTCGCGGTGCAATTAGAGAATTGAGATGTCCTTCAAGATGGCTGAGCTCGATCGGTTTCCGGGTCATAGGATGGAGGACGGAGGAGCGAGGAGACGAGGAGGGATATTGAGAAGCACCCACTGTCTATGAGCAGAATGGTGTCTAAGCGATTGTGGTGTTCTGTTCTTGGGTGTAATAACGAACACAGCAGTCATTTTAATGTTCCTGAATCCGAACCGCTGAAGACGCAGTGGCTGAGTTTGTTTTCGAAGGGAATATTCCCCACGAGCAACGTCAATGATTTCATGTTTGCGCGAATCATTTCTCAGCAGACTGCTTTATAAACGAGGGTCAGTATAAAGCTGGTTTTGCTAAGAAGCTGCTCATGAAAAAAGGATCGGTACCAGATATTTGTGTACTCCAGAAGAACTGAAGTGAGTGTAACGTTTTATTAAACTTTATATTAATATTTATATTAATCTTTGCAAATCGCTAGCTGCACTGCACGCTTCACAATGAATGCGTCTAAGGTTTACACTCAGGGTGCATTACGTCATGTTTTCTATGTACGACGTTCTCAATATAATTCATAATCCCACGTTTATAATGAACAACGCGTTATGGTTATTGTGTTACAACGGTGTACGCACAGAACAGAGGGGCGGGGTGAGCAAAGCTCATTATCATTCAAAGTCATATGCACTGAAACGGCGTGCTGAAAACAGAGCTGTTTTTGGCCAGGTAAAATAACTGTTTTCTTACAATACTAATGAGAATTTTTAATTAAAGTATATTACAAACTTTTAATTTAGACCCTAAAGAATCATATTAGCTTGTACAAAAATGGCATTATATGACCCCTTTAACGCATTATAGTCCTTCACGTCTATTGCGATCTCAAAGTTCCGGCTAGTTGATAATACCTAGAATATCAAAATCGACTGCTGGCGGGAGATCCTTTTCCTATTTAGCACCAAAACTTTGAAACAATCTTCCTACCACTGTCCGGGAAGCAGACACACTCTGTCAGTTCAAAGCTAGACTAAAAACACATCTCTTTGACCTAGCATACACAATACATTATCGACTTCTATAATTCAATGTTAGGCTGCATAGATTAGGTCAGCCGGAACTGGGAACACTTCCCTTAAATCCAGATGTACTCGTTACATCATAAGAAGAATGGCATCTACGCTAACTTTAGTGTCTTTGTTTATCCCGAGGTTTTACCGCAGCATGCCGGATCCAGGCCATATCCAGATCTGACGAAGGAGATTCGCCTGGACCCGATGACAATGCAGTGCTGAAGTGTCAACTATCCTCTCCCTATGGAGGATCCCTATACCACTCTACAGATCAAGCGTTGTGGAATTTCGGTTCGCGTACCCCGAAGTGATAAAATAAAATTCTGTATTAAAATTTATAGGCAAGACAAGTAGTTTGTTTAGGCATGGTTTGTAGGGAATTACAAACCTGCGCACATACACTCACCGGCCACTTTATTAGGTACACCTGTCCAACTGCTCGTTAACACTTAATTTCTAAGCAGCCAATCACATGGCGGCAACTACGTGCATTTAGGCATGTAGACATGGTCAAGACAATCTCCTGCAGTTCAAACCGAGCATCAGTATGGGGAAGAAAGGTGATTTGAGTGACTTTGAACGTGGCATGATTGTTGGTGCCAGAAGGGCTGGTCTGAGTATTTCAGAAACTGCTAATCTACTGGGATTTTCACGCACAACCATCTCTAGGGTTTACAGAGAATGGTCCGAAAAAGAAAAAACATCCAGTGAGCGGCAGTTCTGTGGGCGGAAATGCCTTGTTGATGCCAGAGGTCAGAGGAGAATGGCCAGACTGGTTCGAGCTGATAGAAGGGCAACAGTGACTGAAATAACCACTCGTTACAACCGAGGTATGCAGCAAAGCATTTGTGAAGCCACAACACGCACAACCTTGAGGCGGATGGGCTACAACAGCAGAAGACTCCACCGGGTACCACTCATCTCCAGTACAAATAGGAAAAAGAGGCTACAATTTGCAAGAGCTCACCAAAATTGAACAGTTGAAGACTGGAAAAATGTTGCCTGGTCTGATGAGTCTCGATTTCTGTTGAGACATTCAGATGTTAGAGTCAGAATTTGGCGTAAACAGAATGAGAACATGGAACCATCATGCCTTGTTACCACTGTGCAGGCTGGTGGTGGTGGTGTAATGGTGTGGGGGATGTTTTCCTGGCACACTTTAGGCCCCTTAGTGCCAATTGGGCATCGTTTAAATGCCACGGCCTACCTGAGCATTGTTTCTGACCATGTCCATCCCTTTATGGCCACCATGTACCCATCCTCTGATGGCTACTTCCACCATGTCACAAAGCTCTAATCATTTCAAATTGGTTTCTTGAACATGACAATGAGTTCACTGTACTAAAATGGCCTCCACAGTCACCAGATCTCAACCCAATAGAGCATCTTTGGGATGTGGTGGAACGGGAGATTCGCATCATGGATGTGCAGCCGACAAATCTGCGGCAACTGTGTGATGCCATCATGTCAATATGGACCAAACTCCCTGAGGAATGCTTCCAGCACCTTGTTGAATCTATGCCACGAAGAATTGAGGCAGTTCTGAAGGCAAAAGGGGGTCCAACCCGTTACTAGCATGGGGTACCTAATAAAGTGGCCGGTGAGTGTATATTCAAATGCACATAACTATAAAATCAATTCTTAATGCGCATGTGAACGCATTTATCACAGATTCGAGTTTAAATTGTTTAGAGAGAACGGTGTCGTCTTAGCGGCCCCTAATCTAATAACAAATGATCATTTCAACGGAAGTAAATCAATCAAATCTAACTTTAGCTGGAAAATAACATTATTCAAGAGCCGCTATAAAACCAAACCAATGTCTGTTACCTTAAATTATATGTTTATCTCTGTAAAGCTGCTTTGAAACAATCTACATTGTTAAAAGTGCTATATAGATGAGGATGACTTGACTTAATATCCCCAAAACGCATAACTGAGAACTTTATCGACCTGTGAAAATGATCTTACACCACCTCACTAGTGCAGAACATCCATCATCCACTGGATGGCAACACAACCAAGCTGGATAAATCCAGTCTCCCTTCGCTTGCTGAAAACACAAGAGAGGAAAAGCAGAAATCATGTCAGCTGGTTGTTATTGCTGCTCGGAGATGATGGATGACGGAACAATCATGAGCTGTGTCCCAATGTGAAGGCTGCATCCTTCGAAGGACGCACCATATAGCCTTCGTATGATTTGTAATTGCGCCACCAGGTGTTCCCCATTATGCTGTCGCCTAGCAACACGGTGATAGGAGAGAGCTACCATTCTACACGGCATTACTTGTTGAAATGGAGCAAGAATATATCATTTTTATTTTTATCTTTTATGTTTTGCTGGAGGAGATGGTGGGGATTCATCCCCGGCGCCGCCGGGTGATGTATCTCCGGCTTGATCAAGACCGTGGCCAGGTAAGGTAATCTGGTTTGCTGCATCCCAATTCAGAAGTTGCGAATTTAATTGCTGCAGTACACTTTAAAATGTACATAAGTATTGGGTGTACTTGAGTAATGTAATGGTACTTATGAAAATACTAAATACACATAAAGCTGTTCAAATGTTCATTTATAGCCTACCTTATGAAGATGCGATTTTTATGGAGTTTATTCTCTTGATCATAGTGATCTTATTTATGCATGTTTCCAGCGTGTTTTGTTTTAACGCAATTGAAGCATAAAACACAAAACAATAAATAAATAAAGTGAAATATGCCCTTTTTTAAAAAACAATCCTGCAACGGTACTCCCGCTCGACTTCGGATGCAGCCTTATATGGGACGCATCTGTTGTTAGCAACAATTCCTTAATATTGTGAAAAATAAATCATTTAAAAAAATAAGCAAGTACATTCGTTAAGTATTCACGTATAAATGTGAAGTAATGAGGGTGTTTTCTCTCACACAGGATAGCAACACTACAAAAACATCGTCTTTTACAATATTATGCATTGTTGTATAGTAAACTACTTAACAGTAAAGTACTTTCAATATAAAACCCTTCAACATATTCAGAATTAAAATGCAACATACACATAGCGCAGCAGTACTATTAATGCAACAACATCATATCTAAAAACCCTGACAACGAGGGTTTTTTATGCATAATACATATAATACATACTAAATAAAAGTAGTTTATTAAAACTCTTTTGTTTCTTTCCCTAAATCAGACCAGACCCCTGTACTGCAGGATAAACCTGAGCGTGCCAGTTCTGGACAGGTTTTTTAATGATTTGGACACACGACCTGATTTTCGACTGAGCAGGGAGGCCCTGAGAGTGCTGCTGGGCCTGTTGAGGACTGAACGCCAACACGGATGGGGTTCCACAATAGAGACCCTGGTATTCCTTTTCTGGCTTGCGTGTGGTACATCATACAGGGTCGTCTCCAGAGTGTTTGACATGCCTCGTGCCACTGTCCACCGCATTGTCCACCGGGTCGCTGAGGAGGTGGTGGCCATTCGCCACCAAGTCATTCATTTCCCCAACACCCCAGAAGACCTGGAGGCAGTTTGCCGTGGGTTTGCGGGGCTGGCAAGACACCGAGCTTTCTTGAAAGCTGCAGGAGCAATCGACGGCTGCCATGTCCGTATCAAGCCTCCAAGCGGCCCTGATGGTCAGTGCTACCGGAACAGGAAACTGTTCCCGTCCATCATCCTGCAGGCTGTTTGTGACCATCAGGGCCGCTTCATTGACACCTACGTGGGCTGGCCCGGGTCAGTGCATGATGCACGAGTGCTCCGGTACAGCCCACTGTACAGGAGGTCAGTGTACCCTCCTCCAGGGCACTTCATCCTCGCAGACGGAGGGTACCCATGTCTCCAACACCCACTCCCCCTCATCACTCCCTACAAGAGGCCAGTACGAGGAGTGGGACCCCAGCGCTTTAATCTTCATCATTCCAGGGCACGCTCCATTATAGAGCGTGCTTTTGGGATGATGAAGACCAGGTTCCGATCCATCTTCCTGAAAGCGCTGGAGGTGCACAACACTTTTGTACCTCATGTAAGTGAATTGAAAATACATTTGCAAAAAATATAAAAATAATGAACATCCAGGGTTCATCTCTTTTTTCCAGACCATATCATTTCTTGTTTTGTTTTTTCAATTCAGGTCATCACAGCCTGTGCCATCCTCCACAACATCTGTCTTGGGGTTGGTGACATCATGGCCCCGGAGGATGATGCAGAGGATAAGGGGGGGCATGTTTTGGAGACAGTCAGCGGTGCTCCCTGGCGTGACCGGCTGACTGCAGAGGTGTCTGCCCTGGAGGAGGTTCCCATTGACCACAACTACTTGTAACAGGCAAGTCAGAGAACTGTAAAGCTATAATGGCCAAGACCACAAATGAATGTCCATAGAATGGGTTTACATGTTGAAATATTTTACGCTTTGAATTGAGGACGCAAGTTAATTAATTTTATTCTTCCCTCTTTTTAAAATTATCTCAGTGAGATGGCAGCCGTCGATTGAGTCAGCCCTGCAAACCTATTGAGACAACTTAGTGGATAGTGGAAACATGCACTCAAACACTCTGGACTGGAGCCCATCCCAGATGATGTCCCACCAGCAGGAGGCTTTACCAGGGTCTCTATTGTGGAGCCCATCCCAGCCCAGCAGCACCATCAGGGTCTACCTGTTCAGCTAAAAGCGTACATTTTGTTGTTTTTGTTTTTCCAATCTGTTTTATGTACCGTTAATTTGAATTATTTTCCTATTGTTGTAAATATTTGTAAAAAGTACTTTTACATTCATTACGTTCATTTTACATGCTAAAAAAAACATGTATAGAAGTCAACAATGTCCAGAATAATTATTGTTTTATTTCCAAATGTAAAAAAAAAAAAAAAAATTAGCATTACAAAAATAAACAATGAATAAAAATTGCCTTGCCTCATTTACAAATAACTTAAATTAGTGACAAAATAACTTAAATCAATGACAAAAAACATAAATACAAAAACTTAATTATATTATTTTTTTTCAATCATTCTCTCAAGTAAAGTAAACAGTCTGTCCATTCGATCTCTGCTCTCGTCTCCTCTGTTTGGCTGCTGGGTCTGGGACTGCTGGGGCTCTGGCTGCTGGGGCTCTGGCTGCTGGGGCTGGGACTGGGACTGCTGGGGCTCTGGCTGCTGGGGCTGGGACTGCTGGGGCTCTGGCTGCTGGGGCTGGGACTGCTGGGGCTCTGGCTGCTGGGGCTGGGACTGCTGGGGCTCTGGCTGCTGGGGCTGGGACTGCTGGGGCTCTGGCTGCTGGGACTGCTGGGGCTCTGGCTGCTGGGGCTGGGACTGCTGGGGCTGCGGCTGCTGGGGCTGGGACTGGGACTGCTGGGGCTGCGGCTGGGGCTGGGGCTCTGGCTGCTGGGGCTGCGGCTGGGACTGCTGGGGCTCTGGCTGCTGGGGCTGGGGCTCTGGCTGCTGGGGCTGCGGCTGGGACTGCTGGGGCTGGGACTGCTGGGGCTCTGGCTGCTGGGGCTGGGGCTCTGGCTGCTGGGGCTGCGGCTGGGACTGCTGGGGCTGCGGCTGCTGGGGCTGGCTCTTTATCTTGGTCAGCCACCGCTGAACTTGGCCCAGGTTTGTCCTCAGGGATGGAGGCAATTAGGATAGGGGGGTTGTTGGAAGGCCTCTGTCCCAAGACCTCATCCATGTGGACAAAACCAGGGCCAAGTTGCAGCAGTGGATTTCCCGCTCACCCCCTCACCTGTCCCAGGACACTTGCAATCCTAAGGCAGAGCAAATACACCATACCTGTTGTTAACAAGAAGAACACCACAATACATTTCAGCAAAGATGTGTCAATTAACTTGCTTACTTTTTTTTTTTTTTTTTTTTGTCCCATTTTCTTTTGGCCTGCAAGGGAGTGACCTTCCCTAGCAGGTCCATTTTCTCCAGAATTCTCCTAAAAAAAAAAGGAGAAAAAGGTTAGGGTTAGGACTTTACGAAAAATATTAAGACAGTGGTGCAATCTTAACATTAGAAAATCACACAGCAGTACATGCATACAAAGTACCAGAAATTATATTCCTGGATCCTCAAGTTTGCTTAAAATGTTTGTTGAAAAAAACACTAAGTGAAAGACTATTGCCTTAACTAGTTCTTGTCTCATTGCTGTGGGCTTTGTACAGGGTGAGGGCTAATTTTTGTATACAAGAGGCAGCTAGTGGAAATATTACAAATGGTTAATGATTTTACCTCCAAGCCACAGTGGCCGAGTTTTTGGCCCCTGTAAACAAGTGGTCATTTTCGGCCCGTAATTTTATAAATGCAGCCGTCTGCTCCTTGGTCCCTGAAACAAAAAGTATTATAACAGGTTTTGCCTCATAAATGAAGCTGCAGTTTTTTAGTTTAAGTTCAGGTTTTTTTAAGAAACATCCCTGGGTTTTAACACCTGTTTTGCTAGCTATTTTGGGTAAATTAAATAATGTATTGCAGACACCGCTATGTTTATCTACCACATTTCAGCTGGATTTGTGCTGCTGTTTTATTTACTTCAATATACCCTCCTACTTGAAATTCACTGCAAAAAAGTTTATTAATATTGTGTCTTGTTTCTAGTCCAAACATCTAAAAATTCTTAAATCAAGAAGCATTTAGCCTACTAGACAAATAAAACATTTCTTGCTTTGGGGGAAAATAACTTAAAATTAAGTGAGGTATTGCTTAAAACAATAACATAATTTGCTAATGGGTTAAGATAAATAATCTTAAATCAAACAGAAAACAAGATTATTTTACTTACACCATTTGGCAGATTATTTTGCTTATTTTAAGCAAAAGCTCACTTAATTTAGTTTTTTCCCCCCAAAACAATACAATAACTTTTGCTTGTCTAGTAGCCCAAAAGCTTTTTTTTAAAATGTATAATATAAACAAGACCAAAAAACTAAGCAAGAAAAGCATTTTGTACTTTAGTATTTGCTTCATTTAACTCAGGGCTTGATCCATATTTATGCCTTTAACAATTGTTTCGCTAGTTATTTTAATAAATTAATTCACAATACTTACATTTATAACTGAATTCCTCGGTCACCACACAACTAACACCTGCCATTCTATTTGAATAAACTCGCGTGAGTCGCGTCGTCACCGGCGCGCTATGAATTCTGGGGAAGCGTAGGCCGCGAAGTGTCCATTTTTGTACACTTCGTTTGTCCGAGAAACGAAGGGTGCATTTGGGGTCGCATTTGAATGACATACCAAACTTAGTCGCGCCGCGGTGACGCAATTGGCCTTCCAAGCGTGCAGAGTTTGAATTGGGACAGTCTTCTTTGCACTGCTGTGACGCAATCTGCTTTAGAATGCGGCCTTCGAAGGGCGCAGTGTTTGAATTGGGACAGCCTTCGTCGCGCCGCTGTGACGCAATCGGCCTTCAAATCCGGCCAATCGGCCTTCAAATGCGGCCTTCGGAGGACGCAGCCTTCACATTGGGACACAGCTATGGAGTTTCGTCTTTGTAATGGCAATCTTTGCTTTGCTGTACCTTTAGCCCTATGTTCAATTATATTTCTTTGCCATCATGCACAGGTAGGAGTGAAGTTTCTACGCAGACACACAAGATTTTCCAGCCGTTATTGCAGTTGAGATTTGTGGTTTATTGAAGTAAAGAGTACATCAAAGATGAACATACCAGTTGTTTTCTTGTCTTGTTTCCAGTTGTGAGTCGTGTGTTCTAATCCGTGGTCTGGTGAGAACTGTGTGTGCTCCCCCTACCTGTGCCTACCACTTCCTGTCACCTATGCCCCCTTATATACAACCATGTGCATCTAATCACTAGGGGTGTCCCCGACTAAGGATTTTCATAGTCGAATCAGATTCGTCAAGTCCTGCCTATAGTCGACTAATAGTTGAATCATGTGTGTGGTGTTGGGGAGGGGGCGGGGCTTTAACATTTTAAAGCCGCGATCTACAGAACATCACACAAAGATATAGAAGAAAATGTATAAAAACATTTTGGATCAATAAAACTAAGAAATAACATAAATAACTGCAGAAAGGCCACACTGCATATAGGATTTGCATTTCACATGCAAATCAAATTAAATCGGCTGAATTGCCTGTACGAGCATGCTCCAAGTAAGCCTACAACGCAACATCGATGCACTGAAAAATAATCAACAATTAAGAACACAATATACATTTATAATAAATAAAAATACAAAATGAAATAAGTCAGAATCAAGTCACAAGAAGCAGAACAAATGTGTGCAAAATGCCTAAAGTGCAGGGGAACAAATATTCAAAACACAAGTCACAAATAGTTAAATTAGATCACCCTGAGTGATCAATTAATAAAATAAAAATAAAGACATTATTAAAATAAAGAAAGTATGGCCAGGATTGTCAACTTTGTCTTTTTAACTGCAGAAACAACAATAAACGCTAAACTGGAGCGGCAGTCTTTTAGCTAAACGTGTTAACAGTACCCAAAAATCAAATTAGAACCGGTTGAAATGTTTTGAAATCACTTGTACCCAAACAAAATCCAGTCTTTCACTCGGCCTGTGTCCGTTTGAGTCTTTTCAAATTGTGTGCGCGGATAAAATACATTCTAAAACGCTTAACGTGAAAAACGCTTAACGGCTTTGTCCTAAATCTGTTATATTAAAAGATCAAATTACACACCTTATTAATAAAGCATACTATATAGCCTACAGAAAAGCAGATGAGCCCAGAATATGAACGCAACGCGTTTTATTATAGGCTACGTTAAGCTTTTTCCTCCCATAGAAAACCGTTAAAGGGGTCATATAATGGTACATGCACTTTTACAAGTTGATTGTACTGAAATGTGTGTTGGCAGTGCCTGTACACAACCATCATATAATGATAAAAATCCATCCAGTGTTTTTGTTTTAATCTCCTTATATGCTTTCCCCTGCCTCAAATTGAGCCGTTCGTTTTTGTGACGTCAATAAAACGGACGCCCCTCCCGCGATTGTTGATTGACAGCTTGTGATTCAACACAGACCCGCCCTCGCTCGTCCTGTCAATCATAGTCTGCGCGGATCGGCGCGGTCATTGTTGATATGCTGGAGCACTGTCTATGAGCAGAATGGCGTCTAAGCGATTGTGGTGTTCTGTTCTTGGGTGCAATAACGAACACAGCAGTCATTTTAATGTTCCTAAATCCGAACCACTGAAGACGCAGTGGCTGAGTTTGTTTTCGAAGGGAATATTCCCCACGAGCAACGTCGATGCTCTCATGTTTGCCGAATCATTTCTCAGTGGACTGCTTTATAAACGAGGATCAGTGTAAAGCTGGTTTTCCTGAGAAGCTGCACCTCAGCACCTGAATAAAGGATCGGAACCTATTCGTCTTCCTGCTGAACCTTCAGAAGAACTAAAGTGAGTGTAACCTTTTATTAATCTTTATATTAATATTTATATAATCTTTGCAAATCGCCAGCTGCACGCTTCACGATGAATGCGTCGGTTTACACTCAGGGTACATTACAGCATGTTTTCTATGTACAACGTTCTCAATATAATTCATAATCCCACGTTTATAATGAACAACGCGTGGTTATTGTGTTATTGTGTTACAAACGGTGTATGCGCAGAACAGAGAGGCGGGGTGAGCAAAGCTCATTATCATTTAAAGTCATATGCACTGAAACGGCGTGCTGAAAACAGAGCTGTTTTTGACCAGGTAAAATAAGTGTTTTCTTACAATACTAATGAGAATTTTTAATTAAAGTATATTACAAACTTTTAATTTAGACCCTAAAGAATCATATTAGCTTGTATAAAAATGGCATTATATGACCCCTTTAAAGAAAAAGCTTTACGTGACTTTCTATAGGAGAAACGCGTTGCGTTCATATTCTGGGTTCATCTGCTTATCTGCACATAGAATGGTTTCTTAAGGTGTGTAGCCTACACAGTAGGCTACATACATTAAGCACATAAAAGTGGCATTTAAGCGTTTTAAAAGCTTTTTTCACGTTAAGCGTTTTAGATCGTCCCGAGGAAAACCAACCTGTTAACGTTGGCCGGCAGAAGTGCGATCATGGTTTTCCTGATGCTAAATCCAGCCTTGGAGAATATCCTTTCTGATGGTGTGCATTGTAAGACTGAAGAAAACTGGTTGAAGCTGGAAATTAACATTTGGCTTTGTAAGACTGTGAAACTGGTTGGAGAAACTGTCCTGACGACATGGTCTATTGAAACAAAGGAACTTGCTGAAAATTAGCATTCGACCTCCCCCTCACGCAGTCTCACCTGATTTACATTTCATTCCCTCACCCAGTAACAGCTAAAACTCACATAAGAATATATATATGGTTTAATGTGAATGATTATTGTGTTTAGTATCATTTTAAATGTCCCAGACTGAGTGGTTCAGATGTCTCATTCCAAAAGAGTAAAACAAAAGGTAATAAGGTTTTTTAGAAGTTTAGAGAAACTGGCACAAAGGAAGATAGGCAATGGTTTTTCTCCCCTACCCCCAAAATAAGGTGTAACCTGAATGCAAATTACCATTGTAAAGAAGTTCTGGCTATTTAATGGAATGCAGCAAGGGATCGTGGCTCTTTCTGTATCTCAGTTCAGCCTGTGGATGCTGAGTCGCCGAGACTCAGCATTCATGTATTTCATGTCGGGTAAAAGATTTTCCTCTTTGTTCTAGAACATTTGATGATTTGCATTGATTATCTTTCAATTGATTATGGAATTGTGATAATACATTTACCTGACATAATAAATTGTTATATTTGATTATTCTAACAGACTTTGACTTTATTTTCATTGGAGTTAAAAGGAATAGTCAAACATTAACGTATATTTAATGATGCACAGATATCATTGAAAAACACTTTCATTTTATGGAGTCAGATGAAACGAGTTAATACATAAGATAAAATGTATTGTATTTAATTAAAAATCTCCTTGCCATGGGAAAAGACGGAACACGCGTTGAGACCTTCACCGCTAATTTGAATGCATTGGATCAAATTAGACGGACTTACAGCATCTTTAGATTTTCTTATCCCAGACATTTTTAAAGATTTAAATCCCTGCCGACAAGACGCTCCTCTGTCGGTCACGGATCGAAAGTGAAACTTAAATCTGTCACGGGGTGTTTGGATTTATTCACGCTGCACGCACGTTAAAAAATATTTATTAAAAGCTTCTTTCTTTGCACATTTTTATTGACAGCATTATCATAATAGGCTGTATATTAACGTATTGACAGAAAACCAGTAGTTCTATGTGAAATCAGACATTGAGTACACTCATATAGCCAAAATGACAATCCTCGTTTAATAACACATCTGCGAAGATTCGACAGTGAGATTGGTAGTCGAATCAGGCTCCTCCTATCGAATCTTCGACTATTCGGGGTCACCCCTACTAATCACTGCCACCTAGTGTCCAAAATACTAATATAAATATATCCAAACAAAATAAACTATCATATCAACAATAAACATAAATGGCTCCTACACACCGGCCCCTAATTGTTTTATATAACAAATAACAATTACCAAAAATAATGAAAGGAGCTATGTATATTACACTTTTTTCAAATAGTCATTTTTTGGGCCAGAGGTTCCAGTATATGGCACCTGATGAGGTCTGGTCTTTACCACCAGTCCTTGTTTAATGTCAGTCTCTTTAATCAGACATATCTTTGTTATTGGTCTTTCCATTATATTGTTTTTTGTTTTTTGTCTGAAGTCGAACGATACGCACGAGACCTTGTGCATCTGCTTTCGTCTCCAGTATTCTGCCCATTAACCAGGAGCCTTGTGGTGCAGTGGAGTTAACCACCACAACTATGTCACCTGGAGCAAAGTTCCTTTTTACCTTTGACCATCGCTGTCGTTCTTGGATTAAAAGTAAGTACTCCTGTGTCCACCTTTTCCAGAAGAGGTCTGCCATGTATTGCACTTGTCTCCATCTGCTCTTTAGGTATAAGTCCTCTCTTACGAAGAGTCCAGGCGGTAGTATTGGCTTGGTTTTCAACAGAAGAAGGTGGTTTGGGGTAAGTGCTTCCAGGTCCATTGGGTTCTCAGAAAGCTTTGTAATGGTGTAAATGTAAATGGTCTATCATTTAAAATTGCTTCAATTTCACAAATTAAAGTTTGCAATCCTTCATCATCCAGAACTTGTTGCATAAGAACAGAGTGCAGCACATTTCGAACCATGCGGATCAAACGCTCCCATACACCACCGTGATGAGATCCTGCTGGGGGGTTGAAGTACCATTTTATTCCCTTCTGAAGCATAGCAGTCTGGATTTTGTCCTGATTCAAGGCATTGAGTGCTTCTCTCAGTTCTCTTTCAGCTCCAATAAAATTTGTGCCATTGTCTGATCTTAAAGACAACACTTGACCTCGTCGACAAATAAATCTTCGTAATGCGTGGATGCAGGAGTCTGTGTCAAGAGTATATGCAACTTCAAGGTGTACTGCCCTGCTTGCCATGCAGGTGAAGATTACGCGATATCTTTTAACAAGACTTTGTCCTCTCTTGATCTCTATAGGACCAAAGTAGTCTACTCCTACATCTGTAAATGGAGGCTTGTCTGGTAGAATCCTTTCTAGGGGTAAGTCTGCCATTTTCTGTTCTCCAACTCTTCCCCGGTGCCGTTTGCAGACAACACAGTCTGTTATGATCCTTCTTGCTGCCGAGTTAGCTTTGATAATCCAGTATTTTTTACGGAGCCGAGACAGCATATGATTTCTTCCTCCGTGGCCAAGTTGTTCATGGATATGTCGAAGCAATAGTGTGGATATGTGTAAGTCTTTTGAGAGAATAACTGGATGCTTGACCTCTTCAGGCATCGCTAGTCTACTCAGGCGACCACCTACTCTCAGAAGTTCATCGTCCAACACCGGATCCAGTTTGTACAGATGACTTGCTTCTTTTAACACCATTTTTACCAGCCTCTAGTGTAGATAGTTCTTCTTCGAAGTTTTGTCTTTGACTGAAAGAGATGACTGCACGTTCTGCTTGCATCAGATCCTCAGGATTTAAACACTGTCTTTGGAGTGTTGCCTTAAAAACTTGGATCTTCTTTAATTGGCTGGACTAATCTTTCAAGCTACTTGCAGCAGTCTGAATCTCCTCTCTTTTTCTAGTCAGCAGCAAGATAGTTGTTTTTACTTTAAGTAGCCAAGCTACAGCTGTCATCAGACTTCTCCATGAAGAGAAATAACTTATCAGAGAGCTGGTGGGGTTCAATTGACCTTTCACAATGAGGTTGCTTGTGATGTCTTGCTTGACTTCCGGATCATTGGTAGAGATTGCAGTTTCCAAATGAGGTTTCTGTCATTCTTTGTCTGGTTGACAGAGAAAATCTGGTCCCTTGGTCCATCTCTTGCAGCTTAAGAAGCGGTTTGCTGTTAGCCCCCTAGAGGCTTCATCTGCCGGATTTTCCTTTGTGCTAACATATCTCCATTGTGACACATCAGTAGCATCCCTTACAAAGGAGATCCTGTTTGCAACAAATGTTCGGAAACGTTTGGTTTCGTTGTTGATATATTTCAGCACTGTAGTGCTATCGGTCCAGAAGATGGATTTGTTCAGTTGAAGTTGTAATTCTTTCCGAAGCATTATGTCAACTTTGACGGCTAGAACTGCGGCTGTGAGCTCCAATCTGGGAATCGTTATGCCGAGGTCAGACTGCACGATTTTCAAAATAATCGGGTCACTGTTGTTTTCACACTGCAAGACTATCTGGGGTAACATTCAGTTGCTGCTGTGTTCACACTGCACGATGGATCGGCGACAGGAGGTTTCACACTGCATGACTTTACAAAAGAAAGAATCGCCGACAACTTCTGCCTGGTCCGCAAACTACGTTTCACAACCAAACAAACGCGAGAAGTTATAGGAAATAACGGAAGATCACGCGTGCGTGAGACCGGAGTTCTCGCGCGACACTGAATTTGTTATTAAAAATGATAGCCTACAAATTGTCTGTGCACTGATTTGTAGCGAAAATGAAAAATAATAATAAACAGTTTATGCAGGAAATGGTTGGGAAGACGAGGGGAGCAAGGACTATGTTTTGCAAAGAGAGTTGGGGGTAAATAAATAATTTTGCAAATGTCCTGCTGTTGCTGCTGGTCATGACAATGTTTGTGCTTTGTTTCTGTTTGATATAATTGTAAATATAGGCCTATCTATTAAAATACTGATATTCTGGTCTATAACTCCTCCTCCTCCTCCCTGTATCTTGCTCTCTCATTGGCTGTCGGTCATCGCCGATGAAGTTTTCAGTCAGAACACATTCACACAGCAGGATTGTGAATCGCCGACAGGTCCAGTTAATTAGCATGCCAAATATCTCACGGGCGTCGGCGACTCGTCGGCGATTTTCTCAGATCGCGTCTTTGCTCATTCACACTGCGTGATTGACATTCGCGTGAACGAGCACCGATTTGCCTGTGATTTCGGGCATTTGTCGGCGATTTCTCAAAACCTGTCGGCGAGCCAAAATCGGGGCTAAAATCGTGCAGTCTGAACTCGGCATTACTTGCTTTAATGGTGATACTCTTGCCTTCCCTATCTCTTGCCTTCCCTATCATGAAAGCAACATGCACCTCCTTGTCGTGGTTTTCCAGCCTAAGATATGAAACCGTACCGTATCCACTCTCGCTGGCGTCTGAAAAGTGGTGCAACTGTACATTTCTGATTTGACCAAAGCTTGTAGGCTTTATGCAACGGTCCACTTTAAACTCTGTCATCTTGTTCAGCTCCGACAGCCATCCCGTCCACTGCTGAGAAACAGTTTGGGGTATATTTTCGTCCCATCCAAGGTTTTTTTTTACAGAGTTCCTGGATAATCAGTTTGGCTGGCAGAATAAACGGTGCTTGGAATCCTAAAGGGTCGTATACGGAGCCAACCACAGACAAGATGCCGCGTCTAGTGTATGCTCGTGGCTGTGCAGTAATTCTGAACATGAACACATCTGTTTCAACGCACCAGTGCAATCCTAGTGCTCTTTCCATCGGCAGGTTGTCCCTGTCCAAGTCCAACTCTTTTGTTTCTTTGGTTCGGTTTTCTTGTGGAATGGATGTCAATACTTTACGGCTGTTGCTGATCCACTTTGACAATATGAATCCTCCCTTCTGGCAGAGAGCAGTCAGATCTCTTACCATAAGAACAGCGTCCTGTTCTGTGGACATGGATTTCAAACAATCATCAAAGTAAAAGTTGTTCTTTATGGTGTCTATAACCTCTGGTGGAAAGTGAGTTTTGTTGTCTTCAGCTGTCTTTCTTAGTGCAAAGTTTGCACAACTCGGTGAAGAGACTGCTCCAAAGAGGTGTACTTTCATCCGGTATTCGACGAGATCCTGCTGCACATCACCATCAGGCCACCACAGGAATCGCAGATAGTCAATATGTTTTTCTGACACTTTGACTTGGTGAAACATTTCTTTTATGTCAGCCATCAAGGCAACTGGCTCTAGTATGAATCTGATGAGTACTCCGATGAGTGAGTTGGTAAGATCTGGACCCTGTAGCAGTTGTTCATTGAGCGATGTTCCCTTGAAGCCAGCACCGCAGTCGAAAACCACTCTTAAGGTTCCTTTCCTCGAGTGATACACCCAGTGATGTGGGATGTACCAGAGTTCCCCATCATTACGATTCAGTTGATCTACTGGTACCTTTACAGCATAGCCGTTGTCAATCATTTCCTTAAGAAAAGTTGTATATTCACTGTGAAACATCTAATTTTTACCAAACTTGCGTTTCAGGCTTTGGATGAGCTGCTCTGCTATGCAACGGTTATTTGGTATCCTGGGATTTTCTTGCTTGAAAGGTAAGTCTAGGCAGTAGCGACCATCTGTAATTTTTGTTGAGTGATTCACAATATCCAAGAATTTTATTTCTTCTCTGGACATTTCCTCTGTTTCCTTGCTGGTTACTTCATTGAAGTCATGATTGTATTGTTTAACCAGTAGTTCCTCTAGATTCAAAATAGACATTCGATTGACAACAGCAACAGGGCAGCCATTCTCATCCCTGACGTTGTTGTCTCCTCTTAAGGGACCATAGATGACCCACCCCAGTAGGGTCCTCACAGCATATGGTCCATCCCCTTGGCTATTAACCACCTCCCAAGGTTCCAATATCTTAGAAGCATTTGTGCCAATTAGCAGGTCAATGCCAGCGTCTATTTCATGAATCCTGACATCCTTCAAGTAAGGCCATTGAATCAAGTCTTCTTGTCTGGGAATGTTGAGCTTGGAAACAGGCATGGTCTTATGGGTAAATACATTGGACAGTTGTATGAAATCATTTTTGTCCAGACTTGATATCTCCAAACTTGAGATATGATGACTGGTCACAGGTTTCACTTGGTTCATTGTATGCAGAAGAATACTGGCCTTTTGTCGTGTTACATTCAGTCTTCTCATCAAGCTTTCTGTACAGAAGGTAGATGAGCTTCCATGATCCAAAAATGCATACGTTTGCAACACTGTGTCTCCCTTGTGGGTTTTTACTTGTACTGGAACAATAGAGAAGAGACAGGCTTCTTCACCGGCCCCAATAGACCAATTTTCAGTTGGTAAACATGGTGACGTTTTTCTGTGGGCGGAGCTTAGGTGGTGGCAGAACGATCCCTCTGGCCGCTTCACTAACGTAAAGTCTGCAAGTTTTGTTAGCTTGTTTTTAACAATGGCTGGAGAAAATCCGATTTTATCTTAATGTGCAAGGTCGCTCACTGTCCAGGACCACGATTGTTTTTTGCAAAAGTTAATTTTAACGGACGGAACCAGATTGGCCGACCCTTACACTCATTGATTGAGGATCTGACAGTATTAACGTTAACGCTACCTCCGGTTGAGTGGCCTGACTTCTACACCTACCTGATAGAGAAACAAAGGGCACATACATTTTTAGATGCCTATAACTATGTGCTGAATGGTCAAGTACAAGACTTGTGTGGTACGATCCGCAGTTCTGCCGAGCCAGCGCGATGAAGACGACAATGTAAAGAGTGACATTTCGGTGCAATTTTAATGAGGTGAATATTTTCTAGAAATAAAAAAAATGCAGATAAAGCATATTCATTTTTCATTGATTCTTGCACCCAACAACACAACAAGATGACATTTAATAATAAGAAGAATAATTTAAGATCCTTATTTTGTAGCTGAATCTGTGCTGGTTTGTATTTGCCGCCTCCAGTTTTCCCTTTGTTCTGCCACCAGCTAGCGCCGTGACGTAACTGTGACGTCGGCTGGAAATTGGTCTATATGCCCACATGTAAGAGGTGAGAGAACAGTATTGCTCCCAATTGACTTATCATTCAGTTCTGTTTTCTTTCCCATGTCCTTTTGTTCAATGTGAAGTATTTCAGGATGATTTTTGTTGCACACGTCACAAGTCAAATGACTATTGCAGTCTTTGCTCATGTGCCCTACCTTCAAACATCCAAAACAAACTCCCCTTTTCTTTAAGAAGTCAATTTTTTCCCTGTGCCCTTTTTTCTTGATTTGTGGACATCGCACCAATGTATGACCATCTCCATCACAGAACAAACAGGAATTTTGAGAATTAGTGGCAGATACATTTTTCATTCCATTTGTTGTCATCTTTTCTTGTTTTGGTGTTTCTACAGGTGTTACAGTAGTTGCAAAACTGCTTCCTCTTGGTCTCAGTTTTTCTCTTGCTTTGACAAAGATGGAGCTTTTGACAGATGTAGTTGTCTTAGCATCCTGAATGTTTCCAAAAAGTGGATCCGACAATATCTTAACTTGTCTCTCTATGAAGTCTACCAAGTCAGAGAAACTAGCTCGACGTCCATTTTTCCTGGAGCTGACCTGCTCTATTCCTCCACTTATCTCTGAGCTTGTAAGGCAGTTTCAGAAGAATGGTCTTCATACTGGAAGCAACATTCAACTCCTCCATATAGGTAAGCTGTACCATTGCATTGCAAAAATCTCTCAGGAATAATGAAAACGCTTGCAATGCTTTCACATCCTCTGGCTTGATTGCTGCCCAGGCAAATGCTTTGTCCATGTATGCTGTGGCAATCTTATATTCATTACCAAAATGTTCTTTAAGTAGATCTTTTGCTCTTTTATAACCCTCAGCTGAAGACATATGTTGGCAGCTGTGGACTAAATCTTTTGGATGGCCTCTGGTGTATTGCTTTAGGAAATGCAGGCAGTCGCTTGGCTCATCTGTCTTTCTTTCCACTCCTCTCTCAAATGCCCTGATGAAAACTCCATATTGCAATGGATCACCATCATAAACAGGAATGTCTCTTGGTGGTAAAGTAGAAGAGAGATTTTGTTGAGCGAGAAGAGCTGTCACTTTGCCTCTGAATTATGTGATAGATATCGCCCTGATTACCATCATTAAATACAGGTTGTTGTATTAGATGAGTCATATGCTGAGCTCTAACAGATGGTCCATCAGCTCTTTCCTTTGGTCGAACAACCTGCTGGGAAGAAGATGCAGTTCCCATCCACACATTCTGTCTTTGTTTCACTTGATCAGGTAAATAGGTCTTTGCATGTGGATTTAATTTGACTGACGTTTTCTGTTGAGCAGTTTCTCAAATTCCTTCTCAAATACGAGTTCATCCCATCAGATACTCTTGAGCTGTTTCTTGATTCCAGTACATTGATTTTTGCATTGGTTGCTGCCTGTTCAGTCTCTAGTTCCAGTTTCAGTTGTTCTTCCTTTGCCTCAAGGTCATGCTTTTTTTGATGTTTTATTAACAAGGTTCGGGAGGAACACGTTCTAATGATCAAACAATCAAGTCATTCCAGCCAGCTGTCAGCAATCCGTAATCAACAGGTCCACTCAATCAGCACGAGTAAAGCCTATAAATATACTCAGTCGACTCACCCATATTCCTCGACAGTTTTCAGCATCCCTCCACCACCCCATCTCCTCACACTTGCCTAGTTATCTTCCTAAACAGAGATACGGGGGGAGTACTCTGGGTTCGGGCCCAATTTCCGAGCTCGGAGCCCTCCCCCCGGACAGCACGCCAAATACGCATAACCATCTATTCTCTGATCATTTGTAAGTGTGAACTCGTGAACTGCAGGGCGGCAACCCGTTCCATGAGAGCAGACTTTTCTGCCTGAGCTTTAATGCAAGCAGAGGATGTTGAAGATGCACATGATGAAGAACTTGATTTGTGGCTTGATTTAGGCTTTGACACATTAGAAACACTGTCATCCGGTCCAATGTCATCTGTGTTTACACTTTCAGCAATGGTGTGTTTTTTATGCCATCCAACCTCTGAAAACCACACATTTACATCCTGGCTAAAACTATCAAAAGTGTCCATTTTTTGTTGAAACCAGTGATTTTGTTTTTCAAGTTCATTTACAGGGAGTGGTAGCTTTACCAATGACTTCATTCTTCTGGCTTCATCACAGATGTTGATTAATTTATCCAAGTTAGATTGCACTTCATTTGCATTTTCCTTAGATTTCATGAGCTCTTTCATCTGGCACATTAACTTCATGGCTTTTCAAGTTTCTTGTTTTCTGACAGTTTTCAATGAACATTTCCAAACCTTTAGCAGTGTGTTTAATAACCTTTTTTTCTTTTTCAGAATCCAGTGCAACGGCGCCATCTTGTGACCGGACGTCAGACTGGACAATAGACATATTTGCTTCACTTTTACCGTGATCCAGTAAACCACACGCCGATGGCAGAATGTTTCAAACAGCTGATATTGTTGTGACAGCATAGGTTTAAGTCAACGAAATGCAATAGTGTAGCAGTTTCTGGTCGCCGTTTCATAGCTTTTCCAATAAAGCTTAATGTTGCACATACCCCTCCGCCTGCACGTTGACGTTCGGAGTGTCCAATCCGTCAATCAGCTCCGCACAGGTGGCGTCAATGTTTCGTTGATTGGGAATGGCTGCGTCCAGTTTTATGAAAGAAAACAATCGGTTCTTCTTTGAAAACAATCTGTATCGACTTCCAATAATATTACAGGCTTAATTTTCACACGTAGAGCATAGTTCTCACTTAATGTAATGGCAATATTTGCTTTGCTGTACCTTTAGCCCCATGTTCAATTATATTTCTTTGCCATCATGCACAGGTAGGAGTGAAGTTTCTACGCAGACACACAAGATTCCAGCCGTTATTGCAGTAGATATTTGTGGTTCATTGAATTAAAGAGTACATCAAAGATGAACATACCGGTTGTTTTCTTGTCTTGTTTCCAGTTGTGAGTCGTGTGTTCTAATCCGTGGTCTGGTGAGAACTGTGTGTGCTGTGCCTACCACTTCCTGTCACCTATGCCCCCTTATTTACAACCATGTGCATCTAATCACTGCCACCTAGTGTCCAAAATACTAATATAAATATATCCAAACAAAATAAACTATCATACCAACAATAAACATAAATGGCTCCTACACTCTTTATCAAGTATAAGTTTAGCCTCCTGTTCTGGCGCATGGGGTTATCTAAAGCATTTATTAAAAGTGTTTTTTATCACAGAAGTCTCTGTCATAGTCAACACATCCTGTTCTTCTTTTCATGCATAACCATAAAATATCACGAGGTGCAGCATGAAAATGCATGTTCACCACAAACAGGGAATAGTGGTTATGAAAAACGATACTCGGTTCTCTCTAGAGAGGGAACGAGTATTGCGTGAGTTAGCTTAGCATCCGATGCCAGGATGGAGCAGCAGTCTTTCGTGGCGTGTGCCTCAGCCTCATCCTCAGACGCGACGGCAGTGAGGCTCGTGAGCGGCATCTGCGCGTCGGTGAAGGCGAGGCTCGAGGGAGGTTCTCCGCTGTGGCCACAGGTTCTGGCTGTCTTTGGGAACGGCGCTTCTTCTTGCGCGGTCCCACAAAGGGCGGAGTGACTGCTTCCGGGTTGAAGGCTTCGAGTCGAGCCCGCAGGGTCGACAGCGGAAGGGCTTCACAGACCTCGCAGCCCCCGGACACGAGGGCGAGCTCTGCATGTTCCTGGCCCAGGCAGAGAGCGCAGATGAAGGCCGGCTTCCTCAGCGCTGTCCTAAGCTGGCTGTTCGCTGTTCGACGGCGGCGGTGGCTTCTCTCAGATCCAGCGATGCGAAGAGCACGCTGAAGAGACGAAAATCAGGGAAATCAGCCTGCAGCCCCTACTTTTATCCGCTAAGCCACGCCCATTCTGGCGGGCTATGACGCTATGAAGGCGCGGGCGCCTTTCATTGGGCGTGACGTCACGCCGGGCTCACTGGTTGGCTGCCCTGCGGCAACTGCAGCAGCCTATGAGCACGCAAGATAGCCTGCTCTAGGTCTGCTAGCTGCTGCACTGCGTTGACAATAAATACAAAATGAAGGATCATTTTTTGGCTTCAAAATCTCGAGAAGATGAATCTTTCCCGTAGCGTAAGCTAACTTACGCAATACGAGAGAACCTTTCGTAAGAGAACCTAGTTGTGCATGACGTATCGTTCAAAGGTTTTTTAGTTCAGTTAGATTTGATACTGTGTTTGAAATCTGGGATATCTGTTATCTGAAATAGCCTTTAGTAAAAATCGTAATATTGTGAAAAAATTATTATTTAAAATGGCAGTTTTCTATTTGAATATATTGTATGTTAAAGTGAGCAAAGCTAAATTTTCTGACAGCGCTACCCCTCAGACCTCCCGCAACCCATAGTATGGGTCCCATACACTGCAGTACAACCTAACTGAACACAACAACCACAGTGAATACATAGCTCGTTACAATATTGCTAAGTTGTTGGTTATTAATTATATCTAAGTTAGTGTGAACAGCTAAAATGTGTGCATACGTGCTAAGTGTTTCCTTTGGATTTGAAATTGTGAGTTTTAATTGATCAGTTTAAGTTCTCTCACTTAGTAGATGGTATTTATTTACCTGAACATTGCTTTTATGATCGTTTTTAAAAAGCATTCAAACCTTTCTTTATTCTTGTTTGTATGTATGTTTCTCCAGAAGTATGTATGTATGTTTCTCTCTTATCAGCAAGGGCCAGCGTCCCAGCCAGGGAACTTTTCAGGAATCAGGAGTGAGGCAGGCCAATGTGCAGCAGGAGATGTCAAAGTTAGAAAAAGTACAATGTGTCTACAATGTATATATCTAGAGGCGTTCAGATTTTGTATGACATGCCCTTCAATTTACTTAACAGGTCTTTTCCAGCTCTTTTTCGAAGAGAACGAACCAGTGGCAAACGTAGATTTACTACACCACTTAAAAAGGTTTCAGCAGCATCTACAAAGGCCACAAATATTCAATTTACTCCCAAAACCCATGACCAGAATTTCACAGGGGTCTCAGGAGCTCAGCCAGTTAATGGCAGGCTTAGGAAAACGCATGATATCAGTGCCTGAACACTGCAACCATGCAGAGGTAAGCATTTCGAAAATGATGTACTAAAGAGATCATTAGAAATGAATATTTATTATTAAGAAGTGCCCATGGTTTGTTTTATATTGGCCTAATAAGATTTCAGCAATGCTCCAGCTTGAATTCCCTAAACTGGAGACTTTGTCTGGTGGATGGCAGCATGATTTGACATTGTGTGACACCTGAAATGGACTTTTGGAAAACAAGTTAAAACGCAGGTTTTCATGCACGACTGTTGTTGGTGATTTACAGAGGTGAAAGACTTACTCAGATCATGTATTGCAGTAAAAGTAGAAAAAAACTTTTGTAGTTACAAATTTTCAGGCTCACAAACCTTTTCTTACTTTAACCCCTGTTAATTTGATCACTTTCCCACTGTCCAAAATAATGAAGGAGGAAGTGGCCAGAGAAAACTTGATCCGCTTGAGTCTGAAGGCTACACCGCAAAACTGCTTGGGACTGTGTCCAATAATGGAAGACACACGATTTTTATCGTTCCACTTCAAAATGAAATGGACACTAGGCCACTCCCTTCTGATGCCCATTAATTCCGTAAAATGCCAAAATCACAATGCAAAACCTGTGGAGAAATTTTACTGTTACAAGTTTTGGCTCTGCATGTAGACTCTTGTGGCAAGTCTACAACAGAAGAAGTAAGTTTTTCTTAACATGACACTTAGTTTATGAAATCTTTTTCATTTTCAGCGAATCCATATCAAATTGATGGCCTTTTCTGTGTTGAAATCTTTACTCCATTTATAGATTGGAAGACCATACCAGACCTGGCAATGGCTGCTCAGTTGTACAGGGAGACAGTACTTGCCATTTACGCATCAGGGAAGCCACTGCATTTGCACATTGACCTCAGAGGCAAGTTGGTCCAGGAAATGGCTTTAAGTGCTTTTTATAAAGCACGCCGTGTGGAGTGGGCAAATCCAATGCAATGCAGACTTGAAGGTTCATCTTTTTCTCTTTTAGTTCATTTTAGAATTTGTTATGTGCAGTCTTTTTTCACAAATAACCCATTAAGAAGGAGCGTGCACAAAAAATACGAAACAGAAGCAAACTCGCCTGCAGCCCAGTGTCAGGAAAGCAGAGGGACAGCTGCTTTTTGCTCCAAGAAAGCAGCGTAGCTTTTGTAACTGGGAAAAAAAAGAAGATGGCAAATTGGTTTGCAGTGACATCCCAGAACACCAAACCTCCACCCTATTTGAAAAGCCTTGCCAGTCTAAACTCCTGGACATTGCTTTTGTTGGCAGTACCTGCAGCACAGCTAAAACACAGCTACTACAAAGCCAGGACTTGAAAACAAAAGCTGTATGTCTACCACATTGTGGAGGATATGCCATCGTCCCTTTGTTGCATGGTGTAGAATGAAAATTGAAGAAAAAAAGTTACCCTTATGTAGTCTCAGACATGGTTTTTGCAAGGACTGTTTGGTTTGAGGGTGACAAACATTTTGAGGGTGTCATCCAAAAAAACTGGATCCTTGAAGATGAAAAGGTTGCCAAAGACCCAGGTGCAGTCAGCACTTATTTATATATAATGTTATATATATTATAGGACAAGCACATTTATTACTCAGACAAGTAAATGACAGATTTACTTGTCTGAAGGACATTCAAAAGTGCTTATCTCCAGGTAACATGTCCAAACAAAGAGGAGTTGAGCAAGACTTGCAAAATCTGAAGTTAGCATCTATAGAAACAGATGAAAGAACTGAGGAGAGACTTGACTGTTATAACAAGCAATTTTGAGCAAGTTGCTCTTACAACTTCAGAGTCAGTGTAATTAGTGAGTGTAATTAGTGAATGAGTACACACTAAGCAGCAGTGAGGAAGAGCTAGTGAGAGCTTTGCTGGGAACACAGAGGAGAGCAATGATGAAAGCATAGATGAGGAGGAGGATGACATCAGAGCATAACTTTCTGATTGGGCAGTCAGGAAACAAATTCCACATTCATCATTGACTGAACCACTCAAGATTTTGTGCACCAAACGACCTGAATTAGGCCTTCGTAAAGATGCACAGTTCATCCAATGTGGTCTGAGTCCCTGCAAGTCAATATAGATGGCCTTCCTCTATACAAGAGTTCAAACTCTCAATTCTGGCCTATTTTAGGCCTAGTAGAAAACTACAAAGACGGGGTCCAGACAAACAAGTTGCCATTTGTCATTGGGATGTGTTTGGGGGGAAAGAAACCAGCCAGTCTTGATTACTTACAAGACTTTGTTGAGGAAATGCAGCATCTTGAAAAATAAGGTTTCTTTTTTGAAGACAGAAATATTAAAGTCCAGATCTCTGCCATTGTTTGCGATGCACCAGCAAGGGCCTTTATCAGAAATTCTAAAGGTCAAAATGGTTACTATGGATGTGACAAATGCAGTCAAAAGGGAGTTTACCACAATAACCGTATGACCTTCCCAGAAACAACAGCCCGTCTGAGTTCCAACCATGACCATTTTGAGTCTTTTTCTGAGGACTTGCACTACAGTGGGAAAACACCTTTACATCTTGTATGTTTGGGGGTTACACGTAAACTAATATATCTATGGCAGAAAGGGCCACTGAAGACTCGTTTAGGCCCAACGTTTGTCAGAAATGTTTCTTCACAGCTGACAGAGCTACGACCTTACCCGCTCTAACAGAAAACCGAGATCTCTAATCGAAAGTATGAAAACTTCATGCTACTTGCAGTTGCTATGACCATCATCCTTGTGTGCAGACTGCAGACTATGCTAGACACCTCCTGGTTTTGTTTGTGAACCACTGCAGATGCTTGTATGGGAAATAAACCATAACTTACAACATGCATTGCTTAACTCATTTGATTCACGACGTAGATGGTACGCGGTGTGCTTGACAACATTTCTTGCTTTCCCTTTGAGAATTTACTTGGCCAAATTAAAAGAATGATAAGAAAACCAAACAAGCCTTTAGAACAAGTCATAAGAAGACTGTCAGAAAGAGAGGCTATGTGAACAATGCAGTCAGATCCAGAGAAAACTCTGCAAAAACCACATGACAACGTGGAAGGACAATATGCAAAAATGCAGTTCAGGCACTTCTCTGTGCAGACGTGCACTGGGAATAACTGCAATCCAAAATCTTTGGAACGATTTTCGCTGCTGAAACAGAACAAAAAGTCAATATTCCATCTAAAATGTAAGTGACATTTTGACATTGAAATCAAAAGGGGGGAAAACAATAAAGGACTCCAAAGGAAGGATGCTTGCCTGCATGTTTTCCAATGACCTGTCCAGGCTGTGTAACTGGACAGGCTTGGGACAGAAGATCTCTTTCAGGCAGCTAGCACTGAAAGACATTGTTCACAGTAAGTTATTATTATTATCATTAAATACATTTCTGGAAATACATCTTGAGACAATCTTGACTTTGAAACTAGCGTTAACCAGCTTCCACACCCCTTTTAAGCAAAGAGAAAAATAATAATTCGGACTATTTTGAGGTAAGGGGAAAGCTTACTATTTTTTTTTGTAATTAAAAAGAAGTTATGAAAGCTTAAATTTACTGCAATAAAAATGTACTGCTTAAACAGTCTTATATATTTTTTATAGTTGCTGTCAATTTTAAATGGCCCTTGCAGAATCAGCTAAATGTTATTTTATTTAGTGAATAAGCCCTGAATAAGTTTTTTTTTTACATAAAAGATGATTAAATATAGTGATATGTATGTATATATAGGACGGCTTCCTCTGGTGGTACGCTAGAATAACGATGAGCAAAATGCCAGTGATCCCCTGGCGGTGGCCGCCAACTTTACCACCGGTGGGCCGCCACTGGACCTATGTTAGCTGGGAAAGTTTTACTTTGTCATCATTACAGATGCAATCAAAAAGTGGAATAGCAAGGCCACTGATCACGAAATATACAAAGCTGTGGGAGACCACCTTAAACATGCTCCCTGGACGATCTGGCGGTGGGGGATATGTGGCTACAAACCAATAATGAGCGTTTTTTATGTGTATGTGTACATAAATGTTTTCTTGTTATTTTTTTGTCAGTTGTTCTATTTTGAGAGTATTATTAATAATAATATATAGTATGATATAATGAATATATTACATAATAATGAATTTCTGCTTGAAATTAGGCTAAAGTCAAGCCTGAAAAAGACTTTAACCAAATTTCGACTTAAGATGGGCATCTTTTTAAAGACGTCTTTTCAACGACCTGAAAAGGATGTCTTTTCCCCTTTCACTTTCAACCAAATTTAGACGTAAAATGGACGTCTTTTTATAAACGTCTTTTCAACAACCTGAAAAAGACGGCTTTTCACCTTTCACTTTTCAACCAAAATTATACGTTGTTTAGACGTCTGGCAAAGTCGTCTTTTCAACGAGTTTTTGCTGGCTGGGGAGGTCGATACATGAGGACATGTCAGTCAGTTACAGGGTTTTAGAGGGGGACGTTGTGCAGTTTGACGTTGATATGAACGACTCTGAGTGAAACCTCTGAGAACAGCCCAACAGGTGAATGTTAAACATACACAGGTCAACTTTTACCACTGACACATTTTCTATATATTCATGGGCGTGGGAAATAGGGGTGCTTTTCACGGGATTGTAAATGCATCGCAAATTTTTGTTCATTTATATTTATTAATTTTTTAGCATTAAAAAAAAGTGGGCTATTTAAAAAAAAGTGTTATTAAAATGTTGAATTATGTTTTTTTTAAGACATACGCGCAGTGTGTGACGTCATATTGTGACCGTTGCAGTGAAAAAAAAGAAAGAAAGAAATTTGCCCGCTCTACTCGAAGGTGCGCACTTCAAAAATGACGTCATCGTGGTGTGCATGTGCAGGGCTTTTTTTTTTACTTTCTCAAGGCTTTGTGTGTCCAGGTTCAAGCGTTCCTGAGCCGGATCCTGAACTGGATCTGGTTGATTCAGAGGAATAGTGTGTTCTAGGTCCAAGCAGTTCTGGGCCAAAACCTCATGCATGCACTTCAGAGCAGGAACTGTTTCGAGAAGAAACCTATTTCCTATTGGAGGAGCGTGTGATGGGCACAGCATCAGAAACCTGTCACTGAGGTCTGGAACAACATCTCCATTGGAAATGAGTAAGTCTACCAAACATTTAGACTAATATAAATCATGTGATTAATAATGTATTGCAGGAGTATGAACAGGAATCAAACACAATTATATTTCTACATTGTAAATCCTCTTTAGTGAAAGACTAATCTAGGCTGTTGTGTTCTTGTGCAGAGAGATAGCAAGGGACCGAATGAGACTGAAGGAGCTGGGTATTACTCACATCCTGAACGCTGCTGCCGTGAAGAAGAAGCTGAGGGTCTTGTTGGGAGTCCCATGGGAGATAGACCTGAGTGAAACTGTTAATACAGGGGCGAGATACTACAGAGGGATGGACATTGAACAACGCCCGGTTCCAACATCAGCAAATACTTCTTACCAGCTGCCAAATTCATAAGCAGCCCAAACTCACAACACAAAGTAATCGAAAATGTTCTCATAAGATTTCAGGCCACTTCTTCGTTTCATTCCCTCACTGTGTTATACACCGCGGGTCTGTGGTGTATAACACAAACACATTTTTCCACCCAAAAAATCTGGAACACAGCAATGGTGAAAAACTGTTTAACGGTCTAACTCCACAATTCAGTATTTCACAGTTCACAGTGTTTGTAATATGTTTTAGCAATACATTTCTAACATTTATAATGTGTTTAGAATTTTTTTTTTAGAATTGCCTTTACAGGGACTTTAAGTCAATGAACAATATTATCTGCTTCTCAGATATGGCTGAGCGTTGGACTACCACAGAGGTGTAGTCGATGAAGTATCCTTGGGACATGCGAAACCGGCATTCATCGGCCAGTAAAATGGGATGGAATATGTTTTAAAAAGAGCAGCGCATGACAAGCTTTTGAAGCATCTTCAGCTGTACCATGAAAACGAAAAAGACTTTTCTCTCCAGAGTGAAATCTTTACAAAATCATTTAAGACATAATTATAAATCCACTGGCAGGAATTATGAGGCACCAGTTACTTTGACCCCTGTGGCGTGACAATTTCCCAGTTTGTGGAAACACTTACTGAAACTCTTCAAAGACATTTGGCTTTGTTTTCCTTAAAACTTCAAGAAAAGGATGTGATACAGAGAAGTGTTCAAACAGAAGTAATAAGTGAAGTTGAAGCCCTGTTTAATTTGTTTCAATGTAAATGTACCTTAAAAACTTGCATCTTAAAATATTAAATGTCTTGATCATTTCAATATTGACACCAGGAATCCACCGTTTTCATTTTTTGAGTGAAGCTGATTTTGTTGAGCATTGCTTCCGTGCTGTTATCAATTAGGGGTGTAACAATACATCGATATGGATCGATGCATCGATAAAGTCTAACGATACGATGCATCGATGCCACACATAAAATATCGATTATACGGTACCTTTATTTTGGCACTCTCCACATCCTCACGGAACTTTTCTCAGCTGAAATAGACGCCTGACAAGATTGACTGAACCCTTTGTCACAAAAGCCGGTATTTTCCACTGTCAAGGCATCGCGAGTTCATCTTTTACAGCAGAAACGACAAGCACCCTTGTTTGTGAAATCAACCCGAAAAGTCTGTTTTAGCGAATCAGTGCGCAGTATTCAGGTCAGGTGACAAGCATGCTAGTCACTTTAAAAGACGCGCTAGCAGAGAGGAGTTTTCGTCAAAGCTGATTAAAAGTGATCGAGGATGGATTTCAACGAACTTGATGAACCCGTGATATCTTCTTCATGGCGTAAAAGGAAAATAAGATCTGAAACTTTTTCACGGAATCTTGCTAAAACAGCAGGTTAGTGGTGAGGGAAAAGCTCTCTGTATCGCGTGTACGTTATTCACAACAACAAAGTTTGACAGGCGTCTAGATGTCAGCTGAGGAGATTAACGTTACAAAGATTAAGTGTTTTATTAAGTATCATAGCAATTACTAGGCTTTGTTTAACTCTGAAACATGAAATGTGGAGTTATCTGCTTTTGCCACACAAAAATAAATAAATATATATAGGCCTATATATAAAAATACTTTCAATGCACTTTAATTTTATAATTTACCTGTATTTTTTTTTTTTATTATTACTTAATCAAAACAACCTCTTCTGTTAGTTCATTTGCAAACACATAACTCCGTTCTTGTTCATTTTCAGATATGTTTTTTTTTTTACTTGTAACTTCCCAGATAGCACGTTCAGTCTTGCCAACGTTGGCAATTGGAGGGCACCAGCGGCAAAGTATCGGGAGGGGATTTTCCCCTGCACACCAAAAAAACTTCGGTAGGTAAACCATCGGCGGGATGAATGTACAGCCACTCCAATGCATGCACAACTCCGGAGATCGGTGGAGGAACCGTGATGAACCATTTTGCCGATTCCGCTTCTTTTTTTCAAATAAATAATATCTGCGCAACCGTTGGTTCACGCGCGTGCACACGTTTTTATGAGGGTGCGCGTGAGTGATTTCAGCATCGTCTTCTACAGTCTACAGCGAAAGTCGACTACAGCATCGGTTCGGTGGCAATTAACGGACTCTGTGAGTATGTTTATCCTTTTCAAACACACAATTTTCAGTCCAGTAAGTGTTTACTTTGTTTTGTGTACTTATTTTTTTATTGAAAAATATAATTTTGTTAGAAAACGTCGAGTTTTCTGAGAAATGTTTTCGATACGGATGACAGAAATTGGCGGCGGAGGATTATTAACTTTAAATTACGTGTTTCTGGTTAGTTATTAACTAACTGTTGACTTTAGTTATTATTAACTGACTGTTATATGTTCTCGTATTAAATATTTTCAATGAGTTATTTTTGACAGTATGTATTTTTAGACATGAGGGGAACTCGTTTTTCATCAGTCTGAGGAGAGGTAACTTGACGTTAACGTTAAAGGAACACTCCGACTTTTTGGGACTTTAGCCTATTCACCTTATCCCCCAGAGTTAGATAAGTCCATACATACCTTTTTCATCTCCGTGCGTGCTATAAGTCTGTTTGACGCACCCACCGCTAGCCTAGCTTAGCACAAAGACTGGATGTAAATGGTTGCAGCTAGCATAATAATCCAAATAAGTGACAAAATAACGCAAACATTTTTCTATTTACATGTTGTGATTTGTATAGTCACAGAGTGTACAAAAAACAAAGTCACATGAGACACAGACATATTTTAACCGTATAAATACTGGGAACTATATTCTCTGAAGGCGAAGCACTGCTACTTTGGCGGAGTGATAACCGCAGCACCTGAGACGAGCCGTGGTGAGGAGCAGAGAGCGTGTCTCAGGTGCTGCGGTTATCACTCCGCCCAAGTAGCAGTGCTTCGCCTTCAGAGAATATAGTTCTCAGTATTTATACGGTTAAAATATGTCTGTCTCTCATGTGACTTTGTTTTTTGTACACTCTGTGACTATACAAATCACAACATGTAAATAGGAAAATGTTTGCGCTATTTTGTCACTTATTTGGATTAGTATGCTAGCTGCAACCATTTACATCCAGTCTTTGTGCTAAGCTAGGCTAGCGGTGGGTGCGTCAGATAGACTTACCGCACGCACGGAGATGAAAAAGGTATGTATGGACTTATCTAACTCTGGGGGATAAGGTGAATAGGCTAAAGTCCCAAAAAGTCGGAGTGTTCCTTTAACAAAACAAGCAGGCTAAACTAATAAACGGTCATAAAATTAATGGACTGACTTTTTTCCAAACAACAATGACATCTGTCCCTTTATAATATTAACCCCTTACACTTAAGGGATTTTTAATGATTTTGTTTAAGTGACATATGCTTAAAATTAAAGCAGCTCTTTTGTTGTGCGTTTCTATTACCGTTAAAAGTAGACCTGTCAATCAAAGACCCAGTTTAGCACAAGCGCGCAGCCACTAGAGTCTAGACAGTCAGACAAAGAAGTGGTTATGTAGTAAAGTGACAGTAAGTGAAGACACACAGCTATTCATAAAATAGAGCCTTAACCTTTGTTAGTTAAACAAAATAGAATGGTCTTTCTGTTTTTTCAGTGAATTTTTGTAAGTGATCGATCTAGAAGTCATCATACAGTTCTGATTTGCCATGTTCTTAACATACTGTTTTAGTCAATAAAGATAAATTGAGTGCACATTAATTCACAAAGGCATTTGCAATATATTTGACTCCTTTTCATGTTTCTTCTTTTTCTCAACAGGAGCTACATACACCCCAAAGGCTCTTTTCAGAGCCCAGGCCCATTTTACACAGCGTCTTTGCCTTTGTACAGTAAGTATGTGTTTTAATTAACCTCAAAGACAACTGAAACACTATCTTTAATTAATCTAGTTAAAAGTTATTTTGCACATGATTTCCATTACACGAGAGTAGATGTTAAAACTTCATGCAGATTTGTACTCGGCTTTCGCCAAGATTAGCACAAACTAAGACGTAGCTTTACAGTAAACTATGCTTCTCCATCCATTTACACTTCTTTCCATATGGTGGTGTGACTCCCCTTCTGTCCGGCATTACGGCTGCAGTGTACTTGGCGCGTCAGCACACACGACGGCTGGAACTACAGCATGGTCTCCCCAGTGGACCAGCACGTCAACCGTCTGGATTGAGCCGAGTAGGGGACATCTCTAGGGTCTTCACATATTGATACACACGTATGTAATAACTTTCCCCTGTTTGCTTGTCTTGATTATTGGCATCCTAAGATCCTAAAAAATGTGACCTTTACCTGTCTCTGCCTTTACTGTACTATTAATTTAGCATCAGGAAAGCCTATACCTTATAGTGGAGCGAGAGGACCACTTGCAAGGGAATGGTTTACAGGTAGGCCAGGGCAGTAATGTAGTGTAAATATTTATCTTTGACCTAGATAAGGCTACAGGAGAACTCCATTGTCAACATCAGGTTAATGCTGAGTGCTGTAACGTTGCAAATTTTATGTTTATGTTGGTATAGATATTTGTCAACTGTCTATCACTGTCAATAAAAGGTATTTTTTGTCACTCAGCAAATATGATAGAGGCATGGCAAACTCAAATTTTTCCGGACGCGATAATTTACATTTGCATGCTTTTTTGTTTTCCTCGTCTCTCTCTGTCTCTCTATACCAAAGAGACTGGATGACAAACTCTCGGTTCCTTAGCGTGAACTAGAGCTTAGATTCTCTGCCCGAGCAAGGACTTGACCCGACCTGGGCCGACACTATCCTCGGGCCGGGCCTTTGATCTAGAGACGTGCACTCCCAACGCAATAGAGTGCGGCTCTGCACTAGATTCGGTAACCCTGTGTGTGCGGGTTGCGGGAGAATAAAACGATTTGCGGGACTCCCGCAAACTAGAAATATCTATTTATAAAACATATAAAAACTAATAGATTTTTAGTCATCTGCAAGAACAACTAAAACAAAATAGTAACGATTTACAGGCCAGAGTTTCTATTTATAACATGTTTGCATTATTGAGCGATGTAGCCAATCACAGACATGTTGATTTCTTGAACGCAATGGCCAATCAGAAGCATTTAAGATATACTTCCCTCACTGCTCAAAACAGACTTTTTTTATTCAGTGCTTAATTCTGTATGCTGGCAAATCCTCTAATTATAACAAACAAAGTGTAGATATTATGAAAGATTCATTGTGCAGTCAGCTTCATTGATAATAACAGAGACGCGTGAGATCGCGATGAACTGTCTGCTTTTTTGGAATTATTAATGGAGTGCATTCAGTCATGCCAGACCATGCACGCAGTAGCTGCTTGCTTTATGTTAAATTAACAGTGGTTTGTGTGTTAATGTTTTAATAACAAATAATTTAGGGTATGGTCAGGTTTTGTTTATAACCATTTTATTTATTGTTTTTGGTATTTATTCAAGTGCATTTTCTGTTAACCGGGACATTGCTTTTATTGTTTTTGGTTGTTTTGTTCATTTATTGTGTATATTTAAAATGTTTTCCAATTTCAGTGAGCATCATATGTTGTTTGACTTTTTGATCATCCTCTTTGTATCACACAGAGTATGTCACCCATGTCATATTTCTCTATGTTCGATGTGATCAATATGAAAACTAATCTTTGTAAAAACGTTTCATTTACAGACCATTGCGACTTAATCACCATCACCACCATCATCCCCTGCATCGTGCCCTTCATCAGACACCCAAAATGCACCACAAACAACACAGGCAAAGAAGAAGAAAACGCACAACAAATCTCCTCCAGCCCATCCCACATCATCGTATAGTAAAGGTAAGTGTCCCCTCTGTAGTAAAATGCATCAGGTCCCTAAACTCAAGTAGACACAGTGTACTGCACAGGTCCACAGCGCATACCATAGTTTGATGTTCCAGATATGATTTTTGAGTTTATATTGGTAGTGTGATAAGTAAGCCAAGGTTTTCTGTCTTTCCAAGAGGCCGCAGTTAATATTCAATAAGGAGGACTGGAGGACTGATATGGAAGCACATGGGTAGCAATATTCAATTTGAAATGTAATATGCAAAATGGCAATGCAATATGTAAAATGGCATTGCATTGTGTATTTAAATTTACATTTTACATTACCATTCTAGCAACGTTTGGTGCAAAATGAAAATGAAATTACATAATTTACATTTGCCATTTCATACACTAGTTTTAATATGCATATTGAAACGCTTTATAAGTGGCAAAATGAAAATGCATTACAGAAATGATTAGATATGTGTAACATGTTCAAGCAAAAACTGTGGCAAAATGATCATTCAAATGTTACTTTTCTTAATTGCATTTACACACAGTCAAGACACTTGCGATTGCATTTTCATGAAATGTCCCGCAATGGATGTAGCAAAATTAAATGTGCACATTGAAAATGCATTCTGAGCCGATCACGCCCCCTCCTGCCCTGTCAATCACTGCATCAAGGCGGGGCTCGGTAACAACAGGTAAACATAACATGTTATGGCTATGTTACGTGTTTTGAGGTGTTGCTGCGGCAGAGCTAATTCGAGCGTTAAATTCTTTAGCAGATGAAGTGGAGCGTGAACAGAGAAACGGTAGTATTTCCGAAGATATTTTGCATATTACATTTCAAATTGAATATTGCTACCCATGTGCTTCCATAGACTGAAGGCTTTCCTGACTAAGCTATTTAAAACGCAGACAAAGAACACACTGACACACACTTGCAAACACACATAGAGCACAGCACAGTTCTATGCAAAGTGGGGAATGACAGAAAAACTTTGAGAACCACTGATGTGGAGTGACACTGGGTTAGCTCTGTTATTTTGACATGGGTTAAGATGAGTTGCTGCTGATAGTAATGTGTGGCAATTACTCAGCTCACTGACATTAGTTTATATAATTGTGATAAACTTGACTTACTGTTCACTCCAATAATTTAGTTTTTCTGTATTTTCTAGTGACGCCGCCGGATAATAAAGACGACTTGTGTGCTTTGCAGCAGCCACGCCACCCTTTTCCAGGGGTCCTTCAGAGAACTAACAATGGTAAGATATTTTACATGTAATGTATGCTACTGCACTTCTTACTCAGAACATCAGACTGAGTTAGTAGAAGTGTAATTTTTTTTTCTTTATTTTTTTTCTTTTTTCGTTTAGGTGCTGTGTTAAGAAATCCTGCCCAACAAAATTCCACTGAGGCAGATGTAGAGATGACTGTGAGAAACTGGCTGCGGCTGAGGAGGGACAGGAAGCAAGGGGGCGAGCATCTTAAAGTGAAATAATTGATTGGACTGATTTTTCCTGTTTACCTATTTTGGAGGGAATTTCTTTTTGTTGTTGTTGTACTTTTCTATGTGTGATTTGATGAGTGTTAAAATAAATGATACTGCTTTTGCAAAAACAAAAGTAAAAAATAAATGTTCAAGGTCATCTTCCGGTGCTCTCCTTTTTATTATTTCTCCTTTTTATTATTTCTTAATTTGCATGACCATCAAACTTAATTTCAATATCAATATCACTGATCCATTCATTTTTTATGTTAGACTGACATTTCCCAGGTAGTCAGACTGTGTATGAAATAGGCTACACCCTACACAAACAATCACTAACTTTCAATTTAACTTTCACTTCAATTTCATTTCAATTTACTTGCAATTGTCAATTGTTAGGGAAGAAATGTTACGATTAACAAATCATATTGTTATTGATTGTTGATAGACAATAGGCAACTTGTGTCCTTGGAACAATCTGACAGCAGTTAGCCTAAACAAATCAATAAGACATAACGGTGGGATCCTACTAGAGCGGCGAAAAACATTCAGACGCCTCGTTCCCTTTGACTTAACACCGGAACAGCTGATTTTCAAGCATGCTGTGTCGTTTCCAGCGATGCAACCGAAAATCAGCTGTTCCGGTGTTAAGTCAAAGGGAACGAGGCGTCTGAATGTTTTTCGCCGCTCTAGTGGGATCGCGCTGAATAGGTCATAATAATTATTTCGGGTTTACGTTGGCTCACGGTCGGCGATCATGTCGGGTTTACGTTGGCTCACGATCGGCGATCATTCTAATGCCACCGTCTTCCCAATGTCTTGCCGATTAGCTACCGATCTCCATAAGACATCTCACCGAGGCACTTTATGTCGGGCAGGCACATGCGCCCCAACGTCGGCACGATCTAATTTGTTGTCTGGGTTGTAACAAACAACTTGTAAATGTCCCAATTGGGAGAGGGTGTGCAATTTTCAAAGAGTTTAATTAAACTTTCATATATTTTTGGATGCATTTGTGAGTTAATAAACGTAACTGGTTGTGTAAACTTGGCACATAGGCTAATATCGATAAATCGATTGATAACCCTGAATCGAATCGTAATCGTATCACAGAATTTTTTGAGGTATCGGCAATAATCGTATCGCTGGCTGAGAGAATCGATATCGTATCGTATCGTGATGAACTGTCCGATTTACACCCCTATTATCAATACTGTTGAAATAGAATAGCTTTTTTACTAGGACTCCAATAATTACCTGAATGTCCGATCATGTTAAAGGTACACTGAGTAACTTTACGGCCCTTCAAACTTAAACCTGAGATAGAAAGCTTTTGCAACATAACAAAATGTCTTTACTGTCACTTTTGATCTATTTAATTCATCCTTGCTGAATACAAATATTAAAATCTTCTCTTTTTTATAAATTTTTGAAGTAGTTCATCCTCTTTATGAAAAATACTGCTCTTTTAAACTTTATATTCATCAAAGAGTCCTGAAAATCACAGGGGCAGTAAACTTTCTTTCCATCGCTAATGTGAATTTTCAAATGATTAAACATAAATAGGCCTAAATTTTTGACAGGAATTAAAATGAGGCTGTATAGGGATAAAAGAGCTAGGACTCGACTAAGGTGGACTTGAACCCACCACTAATTTCTGGTTTATGATTTAATGATGAAAGGGCAATCTTGTCATTTAAAGAATAACTGAATTACTATTTTTCCCAACATAGCGATCAACTAAGTATGAACCTCTTTAATCCCAGTAACCATTATACTGATAAAAATAAATATATTCTGCCTTCTCTTGCCAGATTTTGAGACTCCCACGTCCACCACCTCTGAGAGCGACACAGAGTCTGAGAGCGACGCCGAGACTGACAGCGACGCCGGCTCTGAGTCTCGGTCTGAGAGTCGCTCGGGTCTTTCTGAGACTCGCTCGCCGAGTCTGAGAGCGACGGCGAGTCTGACTGCGACGGCGGGTCTGAGAGCGACGCCGGCTCGGAGTCTCGGTCTGAGAGTCGCTCGGGTCTTTCTGAGATTCGCTCGCCAAGTCTGAGAGTGATGCCGCGTCTGAGAGCGATGCCGAGTCTGAGAGCTGACAGCGACGGCGAGTCTGACCGCGACGGCGGGTCTGAGAGCGACGCCGGCTCGGAGTCTCGGTCTGAGAGTCACTCGGGTCTTTCTGAGATTCGCTCGCCGAGTCTGAGAGTGATGCCGCGTCTGAGAGCGATGCCGAGTCTGAGAGCTGACAGTGACGGCGAGTCTGACCACGACGCCGGGTCTGAGAGCGACGCCGGCTCGGAGTCTCGGTCTGAGAGTCGCTCTGGTCTTTCTGAGACTCACTCGCCGAGTCTGAGAGTGATGCCGCGTCTGAGAGCGATGCCGAGTCTGAGAGCTGACAGCGACGGCGGGTCTGAGAGCGACGCCGGCTCGGAGTCTCGGTCTGAGAGTCGCTCGGGTCTTTCTGAGATTCGCTCGCCGAGTCTGAGAGTGATGCCGCGTCTGAGAGCGATGCCGAGTCTGAGAGCTGACAGCGACGGCGAGTCTGACCGCGACGGCGGGTCTGAGAGCGACGCCGGCTCGGAGTCTCGGTCTGAGAGTCACTCGGGTCTTTCTGAGATTCGCTCGCCGAGTCTGAGAGTGATGCCGCGTCTGAGAGCGATGCCGAGTCTGAGAGCTGACAGTGACGGCGAGTCTGACCACGACGCCGGGTCTGAGAGCGACGCCGGCTCGGAGTCTCGGTCTGAGAGTCGCTCTGGTCTTTCTGAGACTCACTCGCCGAGTCTAAATAAAGTCTAATAAAGTCGTCTAATAAAGTTTATTCAAAACACTCAGGAACAGATACGGCAGGTGAGTAGCTGATTTGAAGACAGATATGAATACTGATGATGTTGGTATTGACTGAAGGTGATGATACACAGGGCAACTTTTTGAGCAATGTTGCTGAGCAATCTTGCCGAGCGATGGTTGCTTGGGCACTTTCCCATTGAAAATGGGCAATACATTTCTATCTGGATAATTTAGATCGGTCGTGGGCCCTGTGTCTCATCTGGTTGCCCATTGACGACAACATTGCCCAGCAACATTGCTCAAAAAGTTGCCCTGTGTATCATCACCTTTAGTCTCTTATCTGATGCAGGTTGGATGAGATCGAGCTGGGCAGAAGGCGGATGACAGACTGAAGACAGATGGACCGGAGATGCAGACGGGAGTTTCAAGGATGGCGGGTAAGTAGCACGAAGCAGGTAAGACAAAAGCAGGTGAAGATATCCTAGAAGGAGAGTCAGGCAGTCGATAGCGTAACGACGAGACCAGACAGTGAACTGAGGGAACTGTGAGAGTTTATAAGGTGCGGGTGATGAGAGTGAAGATTGCAGGCAGGTGATGAAGGTGAAGGTGATTAAAATTCTGGGGATGTGGAACGAGTGGGTCGGAGTGTGGAGGTCTGGTGCTGACAATGGTGTTTCTGTGACAGTACACCCCCCCCCCCCCCGATTTTTTTTTGTTAAAAAAAGGCAGTCAATTAAAAAAAAAACGTTTTATATTAGGCTACCACACAAAGACGCGTGTTATAGCCTACCACTATTTGAGAGAGATGTGGATGTGGGACACGAGCAGGAAAGAGACTTCATGATATCTTCATGTTTTCTACTTGATGTAAAATGGTCTGAAGAGCTAATTTTATCCTCCACAGGGGTGAGACATTTAGCCACAATTTTGTTATTTGTAATGTTGCTACTCTCAAAACAGTCATTCATTGGCACTTTCTTTATTGTTTATTCATTGATCTTGTAGACCTGAGTCTGCTGCGTCCACGAGCCGAGAGCAGAGGGTGGATGCGTCTGACGGCCCTCCTCCAAAAAGGGCACGCAGGGATCCGTGCGACTGTGTTGTGATGCTCCACAGGCTTCCCTAACACTGGGGCAGTGGGAGCCGTACGGGAGCGTTCAAGGGGCCTGCATCTTCATATATGGAAGAAAAGAAGAAGAAAGCCTCCCCAACAAATGCCTCCCCTGCCAAACCACTGGACCTGGGAGTTAGAGACATCCGACATCCTCACCGCAAAAAACAACATTTTATTTATTTGTTATTTCTGCTTTAGTATATAGTTATCTTATCTTGTTAATAAAACACAATTTCCCTTATCCTATTGTTTGAATTCATTTTTTCTTTTATTATAGCCTATATGCAATTATTCAGTATTAATAGTCAAATTATTAAAACATTCCCCACCAGCAGTTTAAACATGATACCAGTCAGTGACAGAATTTTGATATTTCATTATTTTTATATTTAAAAAAAATGCTCAACTCTTCTATACATTGTCGGAGGGTCCAGACCTTCATTGATTTTTTGGCTCTGTCCACCTCTGCTTTCCTCTCCTCATCAGTCTGGTCCTTCATGCAGACCCTTAACAGGTGGTTAGGCAGCATCTCCTGTGGTCTGAAACCAGGGACGGATTAAGGCGATTGATGTGCCCTGGGCACGGATGTCTCAAAGGCCCCCTTCACCAATTCACAGTGTATAGCCTCACACATACATGATGAATATTTCTATATAAAGCTTAAAATGTCCACTTTTAAACGAAAAAATTCGAATCGAAAGCAAATACCGGCTGATATGATATGAAAGGTGCATTTCTCTCTAAAGGCGCATCCACTTTACAGCGGAGATATAGATATGTTTGCAGCCGACACTGATTTAAAAAAAAAAAAGTTTTTATTATTAAACAATAAAAATGCCTAGTTTTTTTTCCAGACATATATTATCGATAGCCTGCTTTTGCCGGTGCTTTGCGGCAATATTTATGCATGCGCTTGCTTGAGCGCGGAATAGGCTACATGCTTCCACTCAGTATTTAAGCAGAAATTAATATTAACGTGAGATTAGTCGACTAATTGCTTAAAGGAATGACTACTAGTCGTCGACTAGAAAAATCTTTAGTCAATGGCAATTCTAATCAATGCTTTTAGGCTAGTTGACATTTATTTAATTAGTAGCCTAATTCTAGTATCCAGGTCTTTACGTTAAATTAGTTGAGTTAACAATTAGTTAATGAACTAAAATAATAAAACAAAGATTAAATTAAGATGCTATATAGCATTGCTTGTTCCACCACAAAAGACACTTTTTAAGGTGACAATCCGTTACACATTTGAAGATTTACTGTATCTTGAAGATTGTTGTATTGTATTTTATCTTCTGTTATAAAGATGAAGATTGACATTTCGTAAAAAAAATAAGCCCATAGGCTCCTATTGTAAAACATAAACAACTTAGCCTATGTTCTGTCTTGGTTGTGGTTTTAAACTGATTTTTGTTTTGGTTTTTGAGTAACCGTCTTCTACGCGTGACTTTTATATTACGCAATGCTTTTCACTCGCCTCTAGATGTCCTTCTCAACAGCGCAGCAATACATTAAAATGATTTAATTACTAGTTAATACTTTGCAACTGCAAAAAAAAAATCACATTATTCCTCAATATTTAACACAGTTTTACTGAAAATAAAAATAAAATAAAATTATTTGAAAAGAATAGACACAGTACATTTTACAGGGCCCCCTGCTGGCCCAGTGCCCTGGGCAAGTGCCCAGTAGGCCCGTGCGTTAATCCGTGCCTGGCTATATGGATTTTACATAATAGGAATAATTATATAAATCATTATTACATTATTATAATAATCGTTTCGCATCCTAAAACAGACTGAGACTCTATATCATAACTAAAAAGATATTTGATCCCTCTTTAATGTCCAGGTACAAGTCAATGCTTTTCCTTTGTTCAATGTGCACAGTTCATGGGTTGAAGCCGGTTAAAGCTCTTAACCAGATTGATGCATTTAACCTTAAAATGTACACAATTTTCCTGCGGGGGACCATGCCCCCAAACCCCCCTAGAGGGACAGAGGTCCACCCAACATAGTTTTACAAAATCATATGGGAAAGAACAATAATTTATGAACTTTACTCCAAAAACAAATTTTCTTAAAACAGTAAAACTGTTAATGCCAAATTAAAATTGGACAAACTATACATTTGGCCAGCCTACAAGACATTGTGCCCAGGGGCCTCTGAATTCTTAATCCGGCCCTGCATATAGCCTATAAATGTACTGTATAAATGAAAATGAATATTTCAAAAGTCTATTTTACTTACACTATTGTATAGGAAAATTACAATACTTTTGTCCTAATTTCTTCACTTGCAAGAAATAAACCCTTGAGCTTTTATTTTGGAGAAAACACCAGATCACCATGCTGATTGCGTGAGCAAAGTGCGCACTTTTCTTTAAAGCTGAAGTCGGCAAGTCTGGCAGATTGAGTGGACTTAGGCAACATTTTGAATGTTTACAACTCTCATGGCCCTCCCCCACTATCAACGGATACCCTCCCACCGAGTTCGTGCTCGTCAGTGCGTGTGCACCAGATTTTCAGTGAATGCGCCCGTCTCTTCAGCATCCATCAACACCATGGATTATTTGGAGGTATGCTGTCCTGGCTAATCTACCAATAGATTGCAATTGCTAACGTCATTTATACTCTAAATGAGCTTACTTGATTTTCCGCCATCACTCTTCGTTACTGCGCGAACTTAGGCGTGTGCATGTCATTGTAACGTGCGCGAGGGGTGGCGTGTGCCCGATCTGTGATTGACAGTCAGATCTCACACACCCCTGCACTGATTGGACCCGATGATCCGGGAGCTGTGGATTTTTGCAAAACAAATAACACGCTCCAGGTGGAGTTAGAAGCTCGGGTTTTTTTCTAAAACCACTTTATTTATGTTGTTCTGTCGGATTATAGTGTCGATTTCACTGAATATGATCAAAAAAATGTTGCCGCCGGCGGCTTTAAAATCACGGAGCACAAACAGAATGGCTATATAGGCTACTTAATTACAGTCTTGTGCTGTTTTATAAAGGCACAAAGCCATATCACGGTTTCGGTGTTGGGAAAAGGGAGAAGAGAGAGTTCGGCAAAAGGCGGATTCGAACTCGGGACGAACGCGTCAAAAAGCTGCTTTCAAGCACCTCACGCCCTCGCCCTACGCCACTGTAAATATTTAGTGAAGGGTATCTTTTTGCTAAAAAGACAGGCACGTAGCCTAGTGCAAATGTACGCTCTCAACTCACGTTCAAAGTCATAGGCAGCGCAGCGTCTCTCTGTGCAGCGCAAAAGCCCGTGTTGACAGTTTGTTTAATATAAAGCGGGAGATTACCAGATACAGTATTTTGCTCGTGCCCTTGCTGCCCTGGGCCCTTTAGAGGTCTTGGGCCCCTGGGTAATTGCCCAGTTGCCCGTATGGTTAATCCGGCCCTGGGTGGAGAGTGACGTCACAGACAGCTCCTGAATTATATTTGTTGTTTTTAAAGGAGGTGATATCATCATACAATGTTAATTTTAACGGCACAAACGAACGACACAGTTTGTGCGATTTAGACGAAATGGGGTGGAGAGTGACGTCACAGCTCCCAATTTGTTATATCTGCGAAAGGAAAATAAATAGTGTTTTATTTAACGGCACAATCCAGCACAAACGAATGACACCGAAAAAATAAGGTTCAATATCTCAAACACCAAACCAGCACAAACGAATAGCATAGTTTTGGAGATTATTTGGTGTTATGGGTGCCAGCTTCACGCAGGATGAGGACCGCATCCCGACAGCTCGTGCTCTCAGTGAAGAATCCTGAAGAAGAAAGAACCAAGTCTCCTGGTCTTCGCTTTGAGTTTGCTACAATATATAGTATTTATTGTATGTCTTGGTTGAACATTGTCCACCAAAGTGGAAAATTGCCTTGATGTATAATTATGTACAATTATTAATAATAATATAGGCTACTGATAATATTTAATTGATATTACAAAAAGTTATTTTATTTTTATTATTCATATATATATATATATATATATATATATATATGATCACACAAAAAAGTCATTACACACAAACCATAGTTCAAAATAATAGCATTTATCTGAAATGGAAAGCTTTTGTAACATATATATATTATTATTATTATTATTAATATTTATATAATTATTTTATTTTAATTATATATTTGCATGTTGTTTAATATAGGCCAGCAGTTCTCTTATTTGTTTCCCCTTATTTAGGATTTCATGATGACAGATCAGACGGTCAATAGGAGAGGCCAGTTTATAAAGGAGATCAGAGTGATTGGGATCTCGCTTCAAACACAAACAGAAATGGCGTCACCCACAATCGCTGATACAACCTTTAAAGAATATCAGCAGCAGCAGCTTTATAAAATGCACGTGTGACAGCACCGTGACGTCACTGTGACACCACAGCTCAAACACTTATGTTCACACTGCAACTACTCAGTTTGCTTGTTTGCAAGATTGGTTGGTTTTACGTTTTACTCGATTGCATACAGATATAATAGTCTGATTTTTTTTAACAACGCCCAGCCATGTTGATCACTATTGGTCTGCTTCTGTTGCGGTACCTGTATACCAGGAAGAAGAAACTTTCACCCCCTGATACCGACCAGGACACGATCGGGATTGGGACAACACAGAAAAAACCGAGGTATCGTTCCTCAAAATACCAAGGTGAGCGCATTATTATTCTGTCCATCTGAGCATATAAAGTCAATCATTATTTAGGCAGTAATTATCTCCACTGAATGCGTTTTGATGAGTGCACAATTTATATATATTTATTCTTTTTTATATCTAGGCCTGGCTGTCATTACAATCAACTATCAATAATGTGACTTGTTAAACATAAATAGGCCTAAATTTTTGACAGGAATTAAAATGAGGCTGTATAGGGATAAAAGAGCTAGGACTCGACTAAGGTGGACTTGAACCCACCACAAATTTCTGGTTTATGATTTAATGATGAAAGGGCAATCTTGTCATTTAAAGAATAACTGAATTACTATTTTTCCCAACATAGCGATCAACTAAGTATGAACCTCTTTAATCCCAGTAACCATTATACTGATAAAAATAAATATATTCTGCCTTCTCTTGCCAGATTTTGAGACTCCCACGTCCACCACCTCTGAGAGCGACACAGAGTCTGAGAGCGACGCCGAGACTGACAGCGACGCCGGCTCTGAGTCTCGGTCTGAGAGTCGCTCGGGTCTTTCTGAGACTCGCTCGCCGAGTCTGAGAGCGACGGCGAGTCTGACTGCGACGGCGGGTCTGAGAGCGACGCCGGCTCGGAGTCTCGGTCTGAGAGTCGCTCGGGTCTTTCTGAGATTCGCTCGCCAAGTCTGAGAGTGATGCCGCGTCTGAGAGCGATGCCGAGTCTGAGAGCTGACAGCGACGGCGAGTCTGACCGCGACGGCGGGTCTGAGAGCGACGCCGGCTCGGAGTCTCGGTCTGAGAGTCACTCGGGTCTTTCTGAGATTCGCTCGCCGAGTCTGAGAGTGATGCCGCGTCTGAGAGCGATGCCGAGTCTGAGAGCTGACAGTGACGGCGAGTCTGACCACGACGCCGGGTCTGAGAGCGACGCCGGCTCGGAGTCTCGGTCTGAGAGTCACTCGGGTCTTTCTGAGATTCGCTCGCCGAGTCTGAGAGTGATGCCGCGTCTGAGAGCGATGCCGAGTCTGAGAGCTGACAGTGACGGCGAGTCTGACCGCGACGGCGGGTCTGAGAGCGACGCCGGCTCGGAGTCTCGGTCTGAGAGTCACTCGGGTCTTTCTGAGATTCGCTCGCCGAGTCTGAGAGTGATGCCGCGTCTGAGAGCGATGCCGAGTCTGAGAGCTGACAGTGACGGCGAGTCTGACCGCGACGGCGGGTCTGAGAGCGACGCCGGCTCGGAGTCTCGGTCTGAGAGTCACTCGGGTCTTTCTGAGATTCGCTCGCCGAGTCTGAGAGTGATGCCGCGTCTGAGAGCGATGCCGAGTCTGAGAGCTGACAGTGACGGCGAGTCTGACCGCGACGGCGGGTCTGAGAGCGACGCCGGCTCGGAGTCTCGGTCTGAGAGTCGCTCGGGTCTTTCTGAGATTCGCTCGCCGAGTCTGAGAGTGATGCCGCGTCTGAGAGCGATGCCGAGTCTGAGAGCTGACAGCGACGGCGAGTCTGACCACGACGCCGGGTCTGAGAGCGACGCCGGCTCGGAGTCTCGGTCTGAGAGTCGCTCGGGTCTTTCTGAGACTCACTCGCCGAGTCTAAATAAAGTCTAATAAAGTCGTCTAATAAAGTTTATTCAAAACACTCAGGAACAGATACGGCAGGTGAGTAGCTGATTTGAAGACAGATATGAATACTGATGATGTTGGTATTGACTGAAGGTGATGATACACAGGGCAACTTTTTGAGCAATGTTGCTGAGCAATCTTGCCGAGCGATGGTTGCTTGGGCACTTTCCCATTGAAAATGGGCAATACATTTCTATCTGGATAATTTAGATCGGTCGTGGGCCCTGTGTCTCATCTGGTTGCCCATTGACGGCAACATTGCCCAGCAACATTGCTCAAAAAGTTGCCCTGTGTATCATCACCTTTAGTCTCTTATCTGATGCAGGTTGGATGAGATCGAGCTGGGCAGAAGGCGGATGACAGACTGAAGACAGATGGACCGGAGATGCAGACGGGAGTTTCAAGGATGGCGGGTAAGTAGCACGAAGCAGGTAAGACAAAAGCAGGTGAAGATATCCTAGAAGGAGAGTCAGGCAGTCGATAGCGTAACGACGAGACCAGACAGTGAACTGAGGGAACTGTGAGAGTTTATAAGGTGCGGGTGATGAGAGTGAAGATTGCAGGCAGGTGATGAAGGTGAAGGTGATTAAAATTCTGGGGATGTGGAACGAGTGGGTCGGAGTGTGGAGGTCTGGTGCTGACAATGGTGTTTCTGTGACAGTACCCCAGAGAGATGTCCCCGAGAGATGACTGTTTTAAATTGTTGAATTATTTATACAATAAATGGTGCCCCTTCAAAATTGAACATTGTCTTTGGCTGTATTGTATACGTACCTGTGTGTGTCCTTAGTTGTTAGATCTATAGAGCTTGGGTAGTAAAATCATTCTCTGGGTGAAATTCCCAGGGTGGCGTAGTCGGTGTTTAGTCTGTCCTGGTTTGGAACGCCACATATACATATTTCAAAGAGAATGCAATGAATATTTTTTAATTACTGTGCAGTGGCATATCTCACATGAGACTATAAAACAATCACAACAAGATAACAAATGGATGCCAAAATAGGCAGTTGTTTTATGGTTATAATAATAAAATGTTACACGAGATGTTAATCACATAATGCATCTGATAGTTAGTCCAAACATACGTACAAAGCCAAATATGCTCAGTGCTGTGGCTCTTTAGGGTGAACTTAGTTCCTGTTGACACTGGCAAAAGAGAGAAAAACAAGAATCATTTTTCATCAATGATTATTGACTATTTGTTATGAACATGATAAATCGCAGATTTAGGATGACTGCTAGATTTTTTTACTTACTCAATCAGATGACAATCAACATTGAAAAAAGAGAGAAGAGATTATATCTAATATATACATTTAAATGAATTAATATGAAATAAGATATCAAATAAGAAGCCATAGTAAAATAAGAAATCACAAATAATAAGCCATAATAAGGAATGCATTTTCATTCTTGAATTATAATTTTTACTTTTTTTATTTATGAGAAAGACCCTTTGATAAAACGAACTTCTTCAAATGACTTCACTTACATTTAACGGTATTCATTTAACTGATGAGTAAAAATACATACCATAACTGGCTATAAAAAAAGAGGGAAAAACATTGTTTGTGTAAATACCATAGACTGTAAAAAAATATGGACGTAGTATCCGTGACGTCACCCGTAGGTTTCTGAAGAGCGTTTTTGAAGCCTAAAGTGGGCGGGGCTAACCGTCGCCATCTTGGCAGCGCGTCACCTCTCGTCACTACCGGATAAAATAAAATGGGCAAAGAGGCGGGTCTTGGGTGGAGCAGAGGTGCTAATGCTATATGCTACTGGCCTCGCGCTAAAGTGACAGCTGATTGAAGAATTAAAGCCAATAGTTAAAGTTCATTTTTTTGCCTTTTGAAATATTATAATAGTTAAAAGACGTAACTAAAAGTGAGACTATTTACTTTACTTTTTTAACAACTTTATTAATCCCAAAAGGGGCAATTAGTTAAGAGCATGTAGGCTATACAACAGTACATAACAAAGATCACACACATTTCTCACAACATACAAGCAGTCAACTATGTGTATCTTGATGCATTATTATTCTGCTAGTTAAAAATGTATTATCATGCAGACAGTTACTTACAGTATTGCTCTGAGCTTGTGCGTGTGACAGTGATTCATGCGCATACATGTCAGTCAGCATGGCATCGCACGTCAAGTTCAAAAAAGAGCTTTATTCAGTCCATTTTACAATCTGATTTTGGCCGCCTCTCAATTTCTCAGATGGGTTAAACCAGCTTTTAAACCAGCAATTAAAGATTTTACCTCAGAAGTTCAAGTAAATGCACTAACGTTAGAAATCCGCGCTCATTTAAGTGTGCATGGACGAAGAGAAAGCTGACACCTGCAGGATTTCATCTGACTGTACTTTTTATTTTACACTACAAAGTTAAATAAGCATATCTATTCCTTCCGTGAGAGCAACAGTACCGCATAATGAGTGTGGTCTCTATATCTACAGACGTTTTTAAATCTAAACTCAAAAAAGCAATGAAATTGTCAGACATCCATTAGTGCATGCGAGGGAAACAACTGGAAATACAGCGCTGGTTGTTCTCTCCATCCTCGACAACGACGGAATCCAACGGCGTGCATGGGCGAAGGTATAATACGTGTATTAAATTGTATGAAATAATCCCGAAAAAAGCACAACACAGCTTAGGGTGACGCTAACAGACAGCAGACAAACGACTAGCAGTGAAAGCAGCGGCAATCCACCTGTCACTCAAGTGGCCACGCCCTTAATTATGCAGAACTTTAACGCTTAATATAATTTAAACGGATGAGTTGTAAAAAAAAAAATCACCCCCCTCACAGTCGTCATGAAGGGCAAAATTAGCGATATAGACCAAAACAACTATTTGCCACCAGGCTGTAAACATGTTTTTTTCTGCTGTGAAGTGAGGCATTTTAACATGGAGATACAGATTTGACTCGCTTTTGCAGTCAGCCTCAAACGGCCACTCGATGAATTGTAGTTTAATTCACTTCCGTGTTGGTTTCAAGAGAGAGACGGGGAGGTTGCCGCTTGGTAAATCCTCGATTGGGTACATTTACTGGAACCTTTCCTCAGTCAGTCAGTCAGTCAGTCTGTATGACAATTTAATGGGTTTCATATGAAAGCTGCAGTTTTTGAGGGAAACCTCAGACTGTCCTGTTAACAATAGATTATAGTTAGATTGTATTATTTACTTTCTTACTTAAAGCTGCAGTCCGGCATTTTTCCTCTTTGTCGCCATCTCTGTTCGAAATCTGCAATTGCAGTCATTCGCGGAATTATCAACTTTACGTGGGTTGTAGTTCAACACCCTCGACACGGCACAGCGCGGATGAACACAGTGTTTGAGGAGAGTGTGCAGCTGTCAGTCACCGCGCCGATGTGGATATTGTCATTCAGAATCACAGATTATTCTTTTTGGAAGTATGACCAACATAAGAATTTTCACCGGAAAATGTCATCTGAACTAGTAAGAAACATTCCCTTTTGTTCTGGTTCTGACATTGCAGTAAATCGCGCTGATTAAATCTAACAATTGCTTATAAGTTATCATATCACGCAAAACCGTGCAAAGTAGCTATACTATGTTCTCAAATTGTTAATGTTAACAACGTCAGCAAGCATTGCGTGACTACATGTAATGTCCTTCCGATATATGTATCCTTGTTTTCGCATGGGTCCGGTTGCAGTCTCTTTTTTTCTGTAGCCACTCCGAAGTCCGAACGAAGTCTTTTGCATGTTACAGCGGGTGAGTCTCTAGTTGTCACTGATGATGATCGTCGTTTGAAACTTTCTGGATCCGCCATCAAATTGATAAGTTTAATTATATCAAGTGCTGTGAGAAAAGGCTATAAATCTCTACCTCCAACATCCTCACACGCAATATAGCTTATACTAGCCGAGACTCCTTCTTTATGTGTACAGATGTGACGTAATGACCCAAAGACATGCTCGAATCTCCCGCGGAAATCCACCAGTATCACTGAAATTAAAAACATTATTACAAGCTTACCGTTTTGCATCGAGCTAAGGCAAGCAGATAGTTTTGAACACTGGCTGGTTATGTATTTTATCAAATATGTATTTTGGATAATTTTTAACCCAAAAAAAGCTACGGACAGCAGCTTTAATTTAGCAATATATAATTGATATTGGTAATAGTTTTTTTGTTTTTTTTTTAAACATTGGTGGGTGGAATTAGTGCAGGCTATTTGTACTTAATAAATAGACACTGTTTTTTTATTTAACCTTTAAATATCCGGTGTGTATAGCTTAAATATACAGTTTATTAGTTCTAAAATGAGAGAAATGAGAGTGCGGATTTATGATGTTCTTCTGAATAACAAGATGAAAACATTATCATATAACATTTTAATAAGCATAAAACACAAAATGTAACTCTATGCATATAGCTCTATGAGTAATACAAATTGTGTACACAATGAACAGACGTCATCCAGTGAATTATAAGGCAATGATTGCTTATATGCTTGGCATATATGTTCATCCATATACTGACTGCAGAGATGCATATACTTCAAGAAATCTGTCTTCTTTCATACGCTAGTGACTTTATAGCAGGGTCCGGGTCCGTGTATATTCGTGTATACGCTATTTGACGTATTGATATACGTAATTTTGTGGATGTGGAAACAAATTGTGGCGGCCATAGTGTTGTACCAAGTGTGACGTTCTTCAGAGAGTAAGTAACCCCTTCCTCAAATTCAGGCTCTTGGCCGTATATCATAATTATTAATAATATAATATCCACGTCCATATAATATATTTAAGAGTTTTAAAAACCCCATAAGAATCAGAAGTTTGAATAAATCACTGAATAAATCGTTTGATTCATTCATTTGAGTTGAATTGTCTTTCAGTAACATCAAAGTCCTTTTAGGCAAGTCATGCCACTCGGCCGCCATCTTGGCAACGCCTCCGGGCAGCTATTTCGGACTAACAAGACCAGGCTCCTATCTAAATGAATGGGCAGAGAGTCAAAACTGCAGTTTCACTGGTCACCGGGACATAAAAACTGCATGTATAGAAACAGCAGAAAAATATTAAAAAAATCGCTGAAAAAGTTTGATGACTTTGCCCCAAAATAAGGTTTCCCCACAGGTTATACTTTTACTACGCATGCGCAAGGGTTCTCTCCCTCTGTCGTGCGCGCGCTACACAGTTTGAAGCACAGTATGTGCAAGCTCTTGCTCGCTCGCTCTAGATCCCGGGAGATTTGAACTAATTTGCGGGCATCAGGGAGCCGCTATCAATCTGCGGGAGACTCCTGGAACTTCCGGGAGACTTGGGATGTCTGATATTTACACAACTCACACATACACAACATATCAAATCTGCCGCCTTTTCAAACAGTAACGTATTTTCCGCTGTCGCAAACCTCAACTGTGCGCATGCGTCAGTGGAACCGTCTGTTAAAAGCAGACGATTGGCTTTCCAGCGGGAGGGGCGGGACATGTGCATACAACCGCCATCTTTGGCGTTACGGGTTTTCCCTATATAGTTGTATTAAGGATTGAGGAAGTGGCATGTCTCTATATAAATAGTCTCTGGTAACGTGCAATAGCATTCAAAGACCGCGCATGTTAGTTAAAATTAAAAGGATCCAACACTTGTGAGAAGTCTTCAGATCAAGTCGTAACAACAAAATCTAAAAAGGAGCCACGTTGAAAATATGACCATTGCTTGGTTTTATTGTCTGCGGAGGTCCAGATACATTTCTAAACTAAACTAAAATTCCATGTCTGTTATCTTCATCCTTTTATGTAATGCTACCATGAATTACTGAAATGCATATTTTGCTTAACACACCTACCTTGATCTGCAATTGGCGTCAAGTAAAGCTGCTCATGTGAAAAGCTATTGGAAACGGAGATATCATTTTACAGTAAAGAACCTGGAAACCGGGGAACCGTGGGATTTTAATGTAATGCCACCATGCAATACTATAAAGCGTCATTGTTTTGAAAATGCACTGGGAGGAAAAATTACGAAGCTATTGATTACGTTATTTTGGGCTACTTTTATAATGTACCGCATCCGAAAACTTTAAATGGAACCTTTCTTAGTGGGTATTGATCCCGCAGGAATTTTGATCCCGTGAGTTGCGCCCACATTTGCCGGTTGTAGAAGCGTTTGTTGGTCTGTGCATGAACAAGCAGCATTATAAAATGTCAGGTAAATGGGAAAATCCAGAAAGAAATGTACAAAAAGAAATGGGAGAAAGAGAAAGGATTAATTAAAGTGGATACGAAGTGTTCCAAATGATGATAAAAAGCGTTCTGCAAATATCACAAATGTGAAATCAGAGCTCACCACATGATCTGTTAGCTCATGCTGCAACTGAAAAGTATAATAAAAACGTGGATCCTCTCTCAAATGCCAGAACATTATTTGACACAGGCGGTTCCTTTCTAAGAACTAATGTTGGTGTGAAGGAGGCAGAGGTGCAGCTTTTGCCACATAATCATCAGATACTACAGAAAGAAGCTCTCCCGAATCATTAGCACTTTTGCAGGAATGATAAATATAGTAGCTGGTGATTCACTGACTATAGCAAATGCTTTGTTCCAATTCCTGGATGACATCAAATTGTACATACTGAATTGCATCGGTCTTATAACGGATGGCTGTAACGTGTGAGCAACATAATGGCGGCCATACACTGTGCAATTTACGTCTGATTTTGAGACGAATTCTGACTCGTGCGACTCTTTTTCGGGCCGGACCGATTTTCAGCTTTGTCATGCGTCGTTTGTGAAGTGTACAGGGAGAAACGAGAGGCGATTAACCTCTCCCGACAGGCAATCGGATGGTCGGATGAATTTCTGGCATGTCAGAAATTTTGGTCGCTCCTCGTGACTATATCGCACAGTTGAAGCAGAGCTACGAACCGATTGCCCTAAACTCTGTGTTTTTTCCCTCACTACGCCTACGCGAAAACAGAAGTTTAACCATTTCATCTGCAGCAAAAATAAAATGAAAATAAAAACGAAAAGAGGGAGATCTTTAAGTTCTGTAGTTCAAACTAGCTACAAATTACTGTTGCTTACCTCCAGTTCGTGTTGCAAAATGGATTAACCATATATTACCCACGTCTTCCAAGCCACCTGCTTTAAATTTAAACCTGTTTTAAATTTTCATTGATGAAAGGAGGGAGGGCCCAATTCAAAAGAAAACAAAATAACCTCTACCTAAAAGGGGAATAACATTACCTGACCTATACAAAACAGAAAACAAAACAACAGATAACTTCCCTCACTCCCTAACTAACCATTAAACAGGAGAAAAGTTCTGGGTATCCTCATCACCCACAAACTCTTAACTAATCATAAATGAAAAGAAAAATAAGGATTAGGACACACATTGTGTGACCACACACACCAAAGTCACACTTGTCTGGGCTTGGAGAGCGGAACAACCCCAAAAGGCTGCGATGTCTCTCTCCTTCCTCAGCGCTCTCTCTGCTGCTTTATATCAGACTCCTCAGGACACGCACCAATTAGTGCGCGGACAACACTCATGGGTTAACGAGCACAGGTGGTAGCACTTAATCCTAATAAAGACACAAGAAAAGAGAAAGAGAAAGAAAAGAAAAATACACATCCACATAACACTCTCGGTATGTTACAGACACACAATGAATACGTCCTTGGACGTAACACTTGATATTGATGGCTGATGCTTGTTTTCACAATATCTCTGGATACATGATATCGTCTATACTATAGGCTCAATCCAGGGGTTTATCGCAGATATTTCACACGTATAGTGTGAGCAGTGAAGTCGCAGCTCGATGATCGGACCGTATAGTGTGAGCACATAAATCCTGAACTTTGGCTTTACATCGCATGCGATTTACTCGTTCAGTGTGAGTAGGTACCGTGCTGAAATCGCACAGTGTATGCCCGCCTTTACTCAGTGCTACAGAAATTCAATGACCGGCAATTCTTATATTGTCTACATAAAGTGTGTCATTCTCTTCAACTCTGTGCATCAAAAGCCGTCAGTGTCCTCCCCAGAAATGGTTTCTCAGACCTACAGTTGGTTTTCAAATGCTATCCAGCGTCTCCAAAAATATCAACTTTTAAACAGTTTGTAGAAGAGTAAAAAGTGACGCACCTTATAAAATAGGCTGACTTGCTGAGTGGTCACGCGAGAGGGGTCTTAAACTTGGCAACTGTTATGACCCGTTCTAAAGAGAAGGGACAGACCAGCCGACAGATCACCAAAGACACCAAAACATAAGATCCACAAAGACATTTGCAAAGGTGGAATGAAAAATAATTGAATTAAAGAGCCATGGCTTCAGGGTCCCCCAAGGCCAAAATAATAAAACACAAATAATTAACCTATTCGGGATAAACTAAAATTTCAAAGAAACTTCCCGAACTCCCTATAAATAAACTAATCACAAAAGAAGTAAAAATAAATGGCAGGACATCCTTACACTCCTACAACATGAGTATATATATATATATATATATATGTGTGTGTTTTTTTTATCTAGTTTTGCACGTGTTTCTGTGATGGGTAGATTTTAGATGTAGGGCCTGGGTTAAGCAATAGACTTTTGATTGATTTTTGCATCAGGATATTTTCTTAGAAATGTGGTCTGTCAAATCTAAATTAAGCTTTATGTAATGTAAATTTAATACTATACCTCCAATGACCCACAAGTAAATCAACTTAAGAATGGCTGAAAATTAAGAAAATGTGTTTTCCGAAGGCCTGCCATTTTTGTACGCTGTTGTACAACATAAATATGGAGAAACTGAAACAGATTTGTTGGCAGAGATGGTCAAGAGTCTTATAAAACATTTGTTGGTGCTTTTTCTGCTAACTGATCTTCAAGTTACTAAATTTAAGGGTTCACTTCCCTTCTCCAGCCTGCACTGTGAATGATTACTAAATGTATTTTATAGAAAAACAGTCTGATTATACTATCATTTTTTTATGATTGTTAGTTACATTAAGATTATGTAGTAATCAATGCAGAAATTCAGATATTATCAAAGGTTTCACAAAAACATTCTTTCCACCAGCTTCCAGATGTCATAAGAGGAGCTCAGATCCAAAAGTCCAGATTTCTTTCAGTATTTGTCCTTTTATTAATAAAACAATGTAACAGCAATCCGGCTTTCCGTGTTTTCACTGTTATACGGTACGGGGCGCTAGATCAATCTCCAGATCAACACACAGAAGAAGAAGCAGCAGATGTAAAATAAAGCGATCATCAACATTAATCAGCGTATATAAATCATAACTGCCTAATGTTACTTAATGAAATGTCGACCCAGGATGAGATATAGGACTGTGAAGCTTTGTGGGTGTTGATGTATGGGGTAAGAATTCATTCACAATTCTGCGCGCGCAAGATCACATTTTGAGCGCGCAAAATGACATTTCGCACGCGCGTGAACTGAGTTTTGAGGAGAAATGTTCGTCTCGCAGATAAGAAAATGTTTAGAGCGAACGAAAATCAATTTTGCATTTAAAATAAGTATTTGGATGTGCGCAGACGTTCTCTTTCGCATGTGCAAAGTTTCACTTTCTTGCTCCTCTCATACCAGCCATAAGCGCTCTCGAAGCGCAGACGGCTCGCGTGCTCAACACAACCCAGCGTTACAATATGCCATAATTCCAGCCAATCAGAGATGAGGCTGCTAAATTCTGATTGGCTGGCTTGAAAACCAATCACAAGACTCCCTGCAGCTGTGGACTAGGAAAAATACATGGTGGAAGATATTTATGTTTAATTTGTTTAATGGATTGAACACTTCAATTTAAGTTCAAGTAAACAAAAACATTAACAGCAGAGATGTTCTGGAAAAATAACTATCTTACTAAAAAAATATACTGTATTTTCTTATACACTATTTTAGGATGGATAGTGTGCACATTGGGATGCAGGCTTGTTCCCCTCACTGCAAAAAAAGAAAAAAAAAAGAAGAAAGACGTGGGTAAAAATGCAAACATATATGCAAATATAACTGTAAGTGAAAATCTTGGGTGTGTGACCCACAAGACTTCTATATAATTACTCGCATAATTAGATTTTTATTTTTTTTGCAGTGAGGGGAACAAGCCTGCATCCCAATGTGCACACTATCAAGAAAATACAGTATATTTTTTTTAGTATGATAGTTGTTTTTACATGACATCTGCTGTGAATGTTTTTGTTTAAATAATTCCAAGGATATGAAGTAGATTGATTATTATTTTAACGTTATTACATTGCATTTCTACGTTTATTTGATGGCTTTTTTCGGACGTTTATTTGATGGCTTTTTTTGGACGTTTATTTGATGGTTTATTTGACACACTTATTTCATTAAAAGGGGAAAAGTCTGTCCATCTTCATTTCTGAAAATGTGTAAAATTTGAGACCCCAGCTCGGTCACATTCATATTTCACTAATGTTAATTACATAACTTGCAGTTCAGAAAGAAGTTAGAACTACCTCTTGAGGTGTAGCAGTAGCAAACACTGGGACATGCCATTATGTATTATACACAGTAATATTACGATTTGATTTTGATTAAAAATAAGCTAAAGAAAATTAGCTTAAAATAAGCTAAAAAATAAACTGTGGTCGTCGAGTGGTAGACAATTGAACTTAAATAGAAGTGTTCAAGCCATTAAACAAATTAAACATAAACATCTTCCACCATGAATTTTTCCTCGTCCACAGTCGGTGATGCAGGGAGTCTTGTGATTGGTTTTCAAGCCAGCCAATCAGAATTTAGCAGCCTCATCTCTGATTGGCTGGAATTATGGCATATTGTAACGCTGGGTTGTGTTGAGCAAGTGAGCCGTCTGCGCTTAGAAAGCGCTCAAGGCTGGTATGAGAGGAGCAAGAAAGTGAAACTTTGCACATGCGAAAGAGAACGTCTGCGCACATCCAAATACTTATTTTAAATGCAAAATTGATTTTCGTTCGCTCAAATTATTTCCTTATCTGCGAGATGAACATTTCTCCTCAAAACTCAGTTCACGCGCGTGCGAAATGCCCTTTTGCGCGCTCAAAATGTGATCTTGCGCGCGCAGAATTGTGACCGAAATCTAATCCCATATTGATGGACGCGATCTACTCCATCTATATTTTGATCATTGTTTTGAATCCAATCTGGATGTAGTCTTTGATAAAAATGTGGTTTTCTCAGCTTTTTGCTCAAAATCAAAAGCTTTTTTTAATGAAACTTACCCACATTCAAGTGTTGATTAAAAAAAAGAATATGAAGCTAGAGTAAGTTTTTGTATTTTCTTTTGATAAATTGTATGTTCAAATTTTCAAACAACAAAATATTTTGCGGGCCATGAAATGTTGTGAAAATGATGAAATATGCTGGCAGTGGCTGGCAACTTTTTTCAAAAATGCTAGCGGAGAAAGAGTAAAAAATTAGGGTCACTCCAATATAATAGAAATATTTTCACACAGATACATATTTTCTGGTGCCGTTTTAAATTGCTGAGCCAGTTAAACTTTAAAGCTCCACACGAAATACAGAAATAGGACTCTTACATCTGCATGGCTTTTTACATGTATCTGAAAGTACATTGATTTTTTTTTGCCTTCACAGTCATTACAGAGTAAATCTGCAGGTGATTTTTGAAATCGCTCAGTTTTCTAAATTTCGTTACACTGAGGAGCGCCGCAATTTCTTTCCAGAATGAATTTGCAAATGATTTTTCAGGTCTGTGAGATATCTGTAACTCTTTTCACACTGATGACACGTGAAAGGCTTCTCTCCAGTGCGAGTTCTTAAATGGGCATCAAGGTTTGCATGTTGACTGAAACATTTTCCACACTGAAAGCAGGTGAAACTTCTAGATCCTGTTTTCCGAGCTCTTTTTAGTGTGGAAGTCTTTTGAGTCTGTGAGCAAAAAGATTTTTCTTCAGTTATTAAATCATGAGGCTTCTCTTCCATTTAATTCTTCTCTCCTCTTTCAGCGCCATCAGGTCTAAGGTGAAAAAAGACAAATACATGTTAACCCTAGTTTAAATGTACAAAGTAAAAGACACATTTCGACCAGTGGTTAGGGTTGCCAACCGTTCCATATAATACATAATCTTCCCATATCTAGGAAATAAAAGTAGCGTTCCGTATTAAACCCAAATGGAACAGAGATTGTCCTGCCTAGGTAGTAATGTATATGGCTATATGCAGGCATACCACCTAGTTTTAAAGAGTTTTTGCATATACCCTCCTGGTTATGAGAGAGTTGACAGCTCCAAATTCACAGCAAGTGTTAATTCCCTTCACTGTGTGTTTTCATTTCAGCATAATCATGTAGTCACCATTTGCCCAAACTCTTACTGTTAAAGGATTAGTTCACTTTCAAATAAACATTTCCTGATAATTTACTCACCCCCATGTCATCCAAGATGTCCATGTCTTTCTTTCTTCAGTCGAAAAGAAATTAAGGTTTTTTAGGAAAACATTCCAGGATTTTTCTCCATATAATGGACTTTCATTGCAATCAACCGTTTAAAGGTTCAAATGTCAGTTTCAGTGCAGCTTCAAAGTCTCGACACGATCCCAGTCGAGAAATGAGGGAAGGGCCTGAATTTCGTTTTGGAAAATGGGGGGGAAATCCCCCCTTAGATGATTCTCATGGGGGGGATTTTTTTGTTTGAGGGGGAGAAAGGGGGGAAAGCATTTTTTCCAAACAAAATTATTACATTTATCTTGCCTAAATGTTTGCGCTCATTGCATTTTTACAATGGGGTAATATTGTTGTTAAGAATTTACACATCACAAGGAAGCTTGATTTAAATTGTTTAATTAAATTGAAAAAAGTAGCACAAATAAATACAATAGAATAAAGATACAAATAAAGACAATTAAAGAGAAAAGTTTTTGAATAGGTCTAACACTAGTATATACAGAAACTGAATAAAGTAATCAAATGGAAAATAACACTGGGTAGTATTTTAGTCCTGAATAAATTAAATACATAGGCTATTAATCCTGATTCCTTTAACTTAAAGCTATCTTTTGTTGTTTTGACAACAAAATTAATGACAGACACATATGGCTGCCGTCACTTTAAGAGCTAGTGCACGGATCCTGTGTTCATTATACTGGCATGCGTTTTATGCTTATTAAACACAAAACCGGCTATGTTTAGAGTATAGCCTACTCACAAAGACCGAAATTGACAATTTTGCGTGTTAAAGCAATATAATCCGCGAAAAATAGTTACTGGCCAGCTGTTTTTGAGGCGGATTTTCTATGAATGTGCGCATAGAAAATAATCTCTCAGAGAGCGCACGAGCACTGATTAGTTTAAAATCGCTTGAATGTTTAAACTGGTAAGACTTAAAAAGACTTTAGTCACGATGCACTGCTGGCCCGATTGTGCAAGTGAATATTCCGTCATGTACCGACTCCTAAACGCGAGTGTGTATTATCGCCGCAGCGCTTGATGCCTGCCTTGCACAACACATTATGAGAGAAGAGATAGAAGACGCGGCACCGCTGAACACTCACGCTGTTTGTGAAATTGCGTCTGGAAGAGAGTTGTTAAAAGAATGATTTGATTTTATTATCTGTGTGGATTACGATTGCGGGAATTTCCCGCATTATAAATGGGAGACCTGCGGGAATGATTAGAATTATGCGCAATACCCGCACCGAAATTCGAGCCCTGTGAGGGTCTTATCTAGAGAAACGATTGTTCATCTTCTAAAAAAATAAAATTATATACTTTTTTGTCAAGAAGAGTGAGGAGAGAGAGAGAACCCAAACGCAAAGGCAGATTAAATGTCTCTTTAATAACTCAGAAGGGCCGCTTGGCAAAAAACAGGCAACAACTGCCGACTGGCAAAACAGTTCTAACAGAAAGCTTCTTAAAAAAATGACAACTGAAGAGTGTCGGCACGTATGGCTCAGGAAAATCCCGGAGGATGCGGAGAAGCGTCCGGGCAGCAGATCGGACCCGACAGCCAGAGACAGGGCAAGCAGATGATGATCAATGATAATAATTAGGAGACAGCACAGCACATACCACACTGGACACGACAGGACTGGAGAACGATAGAGAAACATCAGGGCCCGTATTAGGGACGGGCATTCGATTAAATTTTCTTAGTCGATCGTCGGGAGAATTAACGATCGACTATCGATTAATCATTAATATTTTTTATAATAAAATTAATTATTTAACTTTTATAATTCAAAAATGCAATGAAAACAAAAATACAGCGTGTTTTTCCTCGATGAGACCTTTATTGCAAAATCAACTTGTGGAAGACAGTTAAACTACGTTCAGTCAGGCAAAATGAACATATATGCGCGTGCAGATGCGGTGCTCTAAAGCAGCGGAACCTGCAACTGCGAGCCTGCAACTTTGTTCTAAAATAATAATAATGAAAAATCATGTTAAACAATAACTTAACCAAAAAAACATAATAATACTTAGATCTGACAGGTTTTGTCAAAATGTAACTCAAAACTATCCAAGCCAGAAGAAAGAGGATGAGATAGCCTTCCTAACAATTAGGCTAACTTAACAAATTAGGCTGCCTCGTGAAAAATAACTAACGTTAGTAACTCGCATACAAATTCTGCACCAGTCTACTGATTTTTGTTGAGAAATATTAACATGTTGACATGATCTGGGGTCAGACGCGACCGCAACCTGGTGACCGTCAGTCCTGCAGCCGAAAACACCCGCTCTGCGGGGACTGATGTTGCCGGGATGCACAGGTAGCTCCGTGCTAACTTGGCCAGCCCGGGGAATCTTAATTCGTTCACTTTCCACCAGTCTGTAGGTGTGCAATTCAGCGGTGGGGGAGTCTCCCTCAGAAAGTTCTGAAGTTCTGCTTCGATGCTTGCCTCGCATTGAGTAGTAGGCCTACTATAGTGATCCCCAAGGAGTTGTGCCATAGCAGATGACTGGGAGGTCGTGACTTCAGTGTTAGCGCTCCCCTCGTCCGTGTCAGACAACGCAGCCTCGACCGCCCCAGCCTGTGGGATAGCCGCCCTATCGGTCCCCTGACTCCCCACCGCCTCTCCCAGTTCAACCAGTTTCACATTAGCAGCCAGTCTCTGTGCTGGTGTAAGAAAGCCCAGGTGCTTGTGACGAGGGTCCAGCATTGATGAGATCATGGGGGCGAATGACATAAACTCATCAGACTCAATCTGTATAAATATATGATGGGAAATCAATAATCAGGAAAAAAATGCTTTTTACAAAACGAAATATTAAAATGATTATTCTTATGGAGTAACAGTTTTATTCTTTGCGGGGCTTGTTGATTAAATCTAAATAGGTAACGAATAAACGAATAAATGTTGTTATATTTTTGTTGTTTATTTTATGAATAAAAAATATTAAAATGAATATTTTATGGAGTAAGAGTAACAGTTTTATTCTTCGCGGGGCTTATTGTTTAAATCTAAATAGGTAACGAATTAACGAATAAATGTGTTATAATAACTTCTTTTTTATGAATAAAATAAATATTAAAATTTATATTTTTATGGAGTAACAGTTTTATTCTTCACGGGGCTTATTGCTTAAATCTAAATAGGTAACGAATTAACGAATAAATGTGTTATAATAACTTCTTTTTTTATGAATAAAATAAATATTAAAATAAATATTTTTATGGAGTAACAGTTTTATTCTTCGCGGGGCTTATTGCTTAAATCTAAATAGGTAAAACAACGCAGATAACAGGAAAGTATCCATGTAATTATGTGTAAACTAAGATAAAAAGATGTAGCTTACATTCATTCGTTGGATGAGAGAGGAACGCACTTTTGTCTTGAACTCGATGAGTCTGGGCCCGTCTCCTTCACTGCGCATGAGGTGGATATTGATGAGGCCGAAGGTGACGGGATAAGTGTTCGAGATGGAGACGTCTTTCTCTGCAGACATAACCGTGGTGGCACATTTAAGTGCTGACAGTACGGGCTGTGTGTCCTCCATCAGCTGCCAGTACTCGTCCTTCAACTCCAGGATCCTGGCATCTTGAAGCTTGGTCACGGTTCGGTCCGACAGCACAGCAACAACAGCCCACCGCTGCTCCACCAGCCGATCAAACATCTCGCACACGGAGTTCCACCGTGTTTTACACGACTGGGTAAGCCGGTGAGTTGCGAGGCCCATTTGCTCCTGTTTCTTTTGCAGCGCTTTGGTTGCTGCAGTGCTGTGATTAAAGTGGCTAACGAGTTTACTAGCCGCTGATATTACCCGATAAAGATACAGTGCAAATCCGTCATTTATGGCCAACTGGAGGGTGTGTGCAAAGCAGGCAACGGAAATCCAGGGCACTCTGGTGTGACTGTTGGCAGCTACAATATTGGCCGCGTTGTCATGAACGCATGCAATAACTCAGCCTTCAAGTCCCCACTGCTCTACCGCTCCATTCATTTTCTCAGCGAGGTGGTCAGCTGTATGCCGGCCTGGCAGACTTTCTGTGAGCAGGACCGCTGAGATCATTTGCCAGTGTTATGATCCTTGGTATTTGTTATGTGCTTTGTGGGTCGTTTTGGTATTCTGTGTATGTGTGCAGGTAATGACTTGCAGCTGGAGGACCCTGATTGGTGGATCCATTGATGCACCGCAGCTAAAAGGGCGTCGCTTACTGAAGACGGGGAGCTCATTCTGGCGTTGGTCCGGTGGTGCGCGGAGCTCCGGATTAATCCTCCCGTCGACAGATCCCAAACCTTCCGTTTCTGTTATGATTGTTTATTGGTGATGATTTACTTCTACTTTGTTTGTATGATTTGAGAACGTAGGGGTGTCCTGCCATTTAATTTGACTTTGTTTGCGATTTGTTTACTTATAGGGAGTGAGGGAAGTTATTGTTGTATTTTGGTTTGCTCCCGTTTAGGTAATTTAAATATTATTTTGTTTATTAGTTTATTTTGTTTGTTATTTTGGCCTTGGGGCACCCTGAAGCCATTTTCTCTTTAATTATCATCTTTTCCACTATAACAATAAAATCATGTTTTGTGGAATTTAGATTTTGTGTCTTTGGTGATCTGTCGGCTGGGTTCATCACTAATGTAGTGGCAGGTTATGGTGATGTAGCTCTCAGTTGTTAAAGCGGTCCAGCAGTCTGTAGTTAGAGCAACTCTCTCAGCTTTGCTCAATTCTTTTAACAGCTGCTGCTTTCGTTCTTCGTAGCGAGTTTCTACCAGTCTGGTGATGGTACGTCGTGATGGAATTTGATATGCTGGTTCTAAAAAATGTATCAGTTCTCGAAAACCATTGCCCTCAACAATACTTAAGGGCAGAATATCCATCTCAATGAACTTGCAGATCCCTTGGGTAATTTTCTCTGCTCGTTGTGCATCACAGCTCCGAGTCCAAGCTAACGCCGACTTGATGCTAGGTTGAGACTGAGAGCAGGATGCACCGCCACCGACATTAACCAGGGACGGATGCACTTTGTTTGAGTGGTACATCATTTGAGTCGTGGACGTGTTGTACTTATACACAGCATCGCAATGTTTGCAGTGAACTATTTCGCTTTTTAAATCAAAATGGTCCCACGCCACACTTCGCCGTGACCTCTTCATGATTATTGTTTTGAAATTAAAACGGAAGATCACAGATAACCGAGTAGCCTATATGGTGTCAAATATTGCTCCCGGGTGGTAAAATGTTTAATTGCTGCCACACAGTGAAATTCATTTAATTGCATCAAGACTCACACTACGAAACGCAACCTGCATCAGATTTATAAAAAAAAAAAAAAAAAAAAATCATTCGATAATCGATAACAAATTAACGGGATCGACGAAATCCTTAACGATCAATTATCGATCGTCGATTAATCATGCCCATCCCTAGCCCGTATGTATAAAACATCTAAGAAATGCTCTTAAGAATAGTCTTAAGCTTTGACTTAAGTGTCAAAAAATACTTAGTAAAAAGTAGGACGTCTCTAAGAGTAGGATACTTTTATAAAGCAGCTAAAAGCAACTTTCAGTAAAGTATAAGACTGATTCTTAAGTGCTGACTGAAGTGGGACTTAAGTGCTGCAAACTAAGGACTACAATGTCAACGCAAAATGGCCGCCCCTCACCCTCTGAATCAGCCAATAGTGAGCCTGCAAGGGTGAGGTCACTGCAGCATGACACCAAACATTTAATGTAATTATAATAAAATAATTTAATTAAGACACTGAAACTTTAATATTTAAATGTATTTTTTTAAATTGCTTTGCATAGTGCAAAATTATCACAAATTAGTATTGAAGGAAAATTGTCAGATTCACCCTTTATTCAAATAGTATTAAAAATGTGTTAAATATTTTGTAAGCGTATTGTGTAGTTGTGCCTGGAGTCAATTGTTTATTTGTGATAACACAATAAAACATTCCAAATTGTACAGACATAATTTTTAGCCAGCATTTCATACATATAAATTATGAACACGTGAAAAAACAAGAGAGAAAAATGAAATATTAAGAAATGATTATGTTGTAGACAATGTATGTTTTTTTTCTCCTGTGAGCTTTTTAATTTTTCTGAAACCTGTAGCTGTAGTTTGCCCATATTTGTCACTTAATATTTTAAAATAATATTGATCTGCCTGCAATGACACCATTATATGAGAACTGAACTGAGCTGGACGATGACATCACTGTTTTCTCCAGAGCGGCTGTAGAGATAAATTAACTAAATAGATAACTAATGATTTTTTACAATGGAAATTAAAGCTTTAGCTTAAGTTCTGCCAGGAAGACTAAATTGTCACGTCACCCGGGGGTCCTTCACCTGTCCATACCTCATACCTCCCGGGGGTCCTTCACCTGTCCATACCTCATATCTCCCGGGGGTCCTTCACCTGTCCATACCTCATACCTCCCGGGGGTCCTTCACCTGTCCATACCTCATATCTCCCGGGGGTCCTTCACCTGTCCATACCTCATACCTCCCGGGGGTCCTTCACCTGTCCATACCTCATATCTCCCGGGGGTCCTTCACCTGTCCATACCTCATACCTCCCGGGGGTCGGCTGCGCTCCGCCTGCGTCTTCAGGCAGTAAAAACAGACTCCGTTACCCTCGGATTGCGAGCTACGGACGGGGCCTACGCAACAGAACTTTATAACACAATACTTGCTTGATGGGCTGTTAATAAATGTATACTTTGTCACGTCATTTTGCCTCCCGAGTCTTTCGGTTGAAATTAATAAACACTGAATTTACTTAAGCAGGACAATGACACTATTTTCTTCTAGAGCTGCTGTACAGCCAAGACTAACTTTGTTGCATTATTTTCCTGTAATCTCAGTAAAGCTGCTTTGAAACAATCTGTATTGTAAAAAGCACTGTAGAAATAAAGGTGACTTTAAATAATTTTGTCAGATAAATACTTTCACTAAGTTTAGTGTTTTGTTCTTCCCTCATATTTTAAAATATTTAAAAAATATTAATATAAAAATATTTTCCTCATAATTTGACGGTTGAAGCAAACTTGTAGGGTCATTATTTATTTATTTATTTTAAACTCTGCACATCACTTTTGGCCACCACTGTATATTTGGTGTGGTCAGTGTCACAATAGTGTTATTCAAGAGCCTACTAACTGTGGACTGAAGGGCCCGAGTCATCACTGGTGCACTGCTGCATTCCAGTCCCCCAAAATATAATTATTACTTTAATTTCATTGCTCTAAAACTTTTTTAAAAGGTAAGATACAAAAAGAATACCTTGATGATTAAACTTTTTTTATCGTTTGATCAACTCATTTAACTACAATGCATCATATTTTGGTTGAAAAGTGCATGGCCTAATCTCTCTGCTGCCATCTTGTTACTCCTAACTAGGTTAGGAGACCTCTCCAGCTCTCTTAAATAATTTAGGAGCTGAGACCAAGTCTTAACACTTAGGAACCTTTATGAATCACGCTTATTCTGAAGTTTAGGAATAAGAGTAAAATTATGTAATTCTTAGAATTTTGACAGACTTGAGATTAAAATTTTACTCTGAGTGGCTTTATACATACGGGCCCTGGTACGTAACACACATCAGATAATACTCTGGTGGGGAACAAAAGAAAAGAGAGAGAAATCAGAAGGAAGAGAGAACAGGTGTGAGCGTTAACGAGATGATGAGATATGGAACAGCTGAGCGAGAGGAGAGAAAATAGGAAAGGGTGAAAGGTGAAAAAAGACCAGGAGAGGGAGTAAGAGAGAAAGAAAAGAAATAGAGGAAGGAGCCCGATTCATGACACTTTTTAACCACAAATGCCCGTCGTGTACCATCTCTGAGATGCATTGCCTCACAAACACCGTTTTTGTTTATTGTGTAATAAACACCATCTTAACGGTAATGGACGGTAATGGATCTGAGCACGACCTGCCTCTGTTTAACTAGTATACTTATTCTCTCAGGCTCAGCCTGTGGACTACAGATCAGTGGGGGTACTGGTCTAACATCCATTGACAAAGCTATAGGAGAGTCTGCCAAGCTAGACTGCCAGTTTACTCTTGGTAGTGATGATTTTGGGTCTATGGACATTGAGTGGAGCCTGAAGCCTTCTGACAACCAGAAAGAAGACAAAATGGGTACGATCCAAGATGGCGGCACCCTGTGACATGCTGGTACTTCAGAAAGAACAAAGAGATCATTAAACTAAACTAAAGTGATATTGTTAAATTATCCGAAAACGAGACAAAAAGTAATCAAAATGCCACCGAAGAAAATCAGCAATGCAGTTGAGGAAGAGTTGGAGGAGATTCGAAAATCTTTCAACTTCACGTCGGATGAGTTGAGCACAGTTGCTAAACAACAAGTTATGCTACTTGATCTGATGGATGAAGTTAAACAACTGAAGAACCTTGTTAACGAGAAGAATAAGAAAATTGAAGGATTGGAGAGAAGGATCGATGATCTGGAACAATATACAAAAATGGAGGATTTAATTATAAATGGGCTGGAAACAACACACCGAACGTATGCCAGTACTGTGGCTAGAGACAAAGTTGGTGAAGACGCCCTGCCAGAGGAACTTCAAACGCTGGAAAAACAAGTAATAAAGTTCTTTGAAAGTAAGAATATGAATATTCAGAGTGATAATGTTGTGGCTTGCCATACCTTTCCCCGAAGGAACAGCAGAGCAAAGCCTGTCATAATTGTTCGGTTTGTGAATCGGAAACACAAAACCGAGTTACTGAGGCAAGCCAAGAAGTTGAAGGGTACAGGGGTGTATCTTAATGAACATCTTACCAAGAAGAATGTCGATATTGCTATATGCGCACGCATTCTGAGGAAACAGAACAAGATACAAGCTACATGGACACGGAATTGCAAAGTGATGATACGGCTAAATGGAACACCTGAAGAAGCCAAAGTACTCACAATAAGAGAACTCAAAGAAATGGACCAGTATGATCAGTGATGACTACTGTATGTGGAGGAATATCCATGATAAACAAGTGAGGATAAATGTTACAAGTGAGGACAATGTGGAGGAATATCGTATGGACTCATACATCACAAAATAAATGATGGACATTGAAAAGGATTTTTTGTTCCCATGCAGAGATATTGACGATGGGGAGTTTGTCAATATACATAAGGACTGTGTGTCAGACCGCTTACAAATTCAATACTGTGAAAGTTTTAAAATTCAAATGTTCGTACTCAATCACACAGACTATAAAATGTATGATATTGAAAATGATATTGACCCGGAAAACCATTTTTTCAATAATGTAAATAACAATTGTTGTGAGTATTACACAGAACAATTTAAAAGAAATGTGGATATGGAAGGGGCATTATCAATAATACACTTTAATAGTAGAAGTCTTTATAGAAACTTTGTACAAATTAAGGATTACTTGTGCCAGTTTAACTAATTTAATGTGATTGATGTGTCAGAGACTTGGCTTGATAATGATAAAGTACAAGATGTAGAATTGGAAGGATACAAATTGTTTACGATTAACAGAGTTAATAAAAAAGGAGGAGGTGTTGCTTTGTATGTTGATACAACGTTAAGATGTATTTAGATGACTATAGAAAATATCTTGGAATGCTTAACCATAGAAATTGACATTGAAAGATCTAAAAATATAATTATACCAGGAACCTGTATCGAAACATTTATAAATAAGATAGTTGGTATGCTTGACAAATGGAATGAGAACAAGATACAAATTGTATGAGGAGATTTCCCACATAGCAAAATTCAGTTGAATCAACGTTGAAATATGGTTTGGCAGAAATGTTGAAACTACGTTGAAGCCAAACATTGATCCGATGTTGAAAGTGTCCCCTCTACTTTTGTGTTGAATCAACATTGGATTTTCAACCATACTGACATTTAATCAATGGTGATTCAACCATCATCTAAATGAGAATCTACATTTAAATTTCAGTTGATTTTATGTTGAAATAATGTTACTTAATCAATGGTGAATCAACCATCATCTAATGAGAATCTACATATCAATTTAAGTTGATTTTATGTTGAAATAATGTAACTGAATCAATATTGGTTCAACAATTATCTAAACGGTATAAAATTAATTTATATGCATTAATATATATATATATATTAAAATGAGTGATGGGCATTGTATCTTGCAGAACAATCAACATCAACCTCCATTGAAAATACACTCTATTTAGCAGTAGGCCTAAGACTGCCACCAACAATAGGACTAACCGTATAATAACAACAGACACATTTTGGATTCATTTAGTTATATGGATAAAAACATTTATTAGATATTTTTAAGATTTTTTCTTCTTTTTTTTAATGCAACAAACAAAACATGAAGAACAAGGGGGTGATGCTATGTGTGTGAGTGGGCTTGTATGTGTGCAGGGCCATAGCACATCTGAAGAGGACACTGTGGGAGAGAAGCAGAGACAACATGTCAGCACTCACGATGAAACATTTTGCAGAGCAACTTATGCAACAGCTATTTAGTAATATTAGGAATATCAAATTCACTTACATCTAATTTTTCTTTAAGCCTCCTGCACGCCAAGGGGCGTAACGTAGCCAGTTCTTCACGATGTCACTGAAGGCCTGCTGTGTGAGCTTCCTATCACACTGCCGAGAAGCAACTGAAAGACATGAATCCAAAATGGTTGTTTAAGGAATGATAAGATACTCATTGCATCAGTTGGGTTGAAATAACTTGTTGCCAGCTGAAAACAGCACAAGGAATATTAAGTTAAACTCACCAAACATTCAGTCTTGCAGGCAAGTGTCCCTAAATGGCAGCTTGGCCTCACTGTGTTTGTACGCTTTCCCTGCCCAACTAAATTTACAGGCCAGGCCGTTTGTTAAGGCTGCTGCATCCTCCTGATCATGCAGGTCGAGCTGGTGCCTCCCACCATGGCCAAGCGGACAATCTATTGAGATGTGAGGAAAAATGGATTTAAGTACAATTCCAGTTTGCCTGTTGATGTAACTCAATTGGAACACTGGTGTTAAAGGTCCGACCATGCGGAACATGGATAAAAAACAGTGAAATGTTAAAATGTTGAAAATGTAGACATGTTGGGAAATCCATTACAGGAACATGACTCTCCATGAGCTAGGGGAAGGTGTAACATCTGTCTTTGCATGTTTAATAACATCTAGAGGACATAAGCTTTCAGAAAATGTAAGTTTTGAGTGGTATATTGGATTTCCCTAAATAGTAGAGACCAAATATAAAGTCTTTCTACTTGATTCACATGGCGAATCTCGATATTGACCGGCATTCTATACATTATCCCTTACTTAACATTCTGATCAATGTTCAGCATGGTCAGACCTTTCAAAAACAATTGGTTTTGTTGGATTATGGGGTAGGGGGTGGGGTGCGCAGTAAGGCCCAACAGCACCTGGTAAGGCCCCGCCTAATATGCAGAATGTCTCATTATGCAGCTCAGTTTATCAAACAAATTACCATCTTTTGTCGGACTGCCTCTGTTTTTAAGAGGGCTTCGGCCTCATTAAAGTCCTCCTCGTTTGTGATAGGCAGCTGGACGGGGAACGGCTCTCGGCTTGTGGCTGGTCCACTAGCTGGGGTTCTACCCTCGGCCATTTCCCCCATGATGAACTGCACATCTCGTGAAAGTTCCTTCACCACCACTAGCACTTCGGCAAGCATCCCTGTCATCTTTTGGATGGCGAGGTCTTAAACAAGGGTAACAACAAATTGTCATGAGATAAAAATGTGCAAAATACTTCTGTGGTTACATAGCACAACATTTTTTAATAGACTTGCCTTTCAAAAGCTACCCATTTTCACCTTGTGGGGCACGAAATGGGGTGTGCATGGTCCCATACGGTGATATACTGGCACCTGCAAAACAAAGATATTAATTTATATATTGGGACCATCAACAAAACGAATCACTCTCTGAGACAACTCGGTAGGTACAATTTGAACGGTTGCTGTAAGTTAGTTTATGGGCGCATACATTTTACAAGTTTTCTGTTAACTTTGAAACGTTACGGATCTGATCCCCTCCTCGCTAGTGACACACTCGGCTCGCACTTTTGCAACAATATCGTTGACTTGTTGTCAGTGGCGGTTCTACATTGAATTACACCCTGGGCGAGACCCCCTTCGAGCACTTTTAGTTATGACTTGTTAAACTATACTTTGTCACGAAATAGAGTTTTTAAAAGTGAAAGTGGCCGAGAGATACTTATGTAGTAACACAATACTTATCTCTTAAATAATTTCTAATAACTCTAATATTAACAACTATCCAAACTGTTTTAGACCTAAAATAGCTTAGGCCTTAAATGTCAGAGAAAAGGACAGAATCAGAGATTATTTTTTAATAGAAAATTGTACTTTGCATATTATAGGCTACTGTAAAAACACATAATTATAGTTGATTTTAGTTGATCATTATGAAAATGATTTTCATTTCATGAATATAGTGACCAAAATGATCACGGTTAAACACAGAATCTTGTTCAAAAAGTAGGCCTAATACACAATGAAATCTATTCACCAAGTTAATAACATTAAAGATGATGGCCAAATTTTAAAGGAGTGTGTTTTATGTTATCTAATAACATGTACACGTTCAAATAAACTTTTGACAAAAAAGGTTGTATAAAAAGATAAACCTCACATATTTCAGCCTTTAAATCATCTTTATAAAAAGAATGGGTCAATAAAGATAAATTCCTGACATTTATAATGCACAGTAGCTTATTTTTTATTATTAATAGTAAAATTCGGTCCGATTTTCCGATGGCTGTCGTTGCTATACAACCATGCACTGCGCTCTCCACAACACAAAGAAGTTTTAGTAGCTAATGGATTTCCACCACAGAAAAACGCTTGCTGTAGCTCTGCTAAAATATTTATTTACGGAGAAGAGAAAAACACCCACGTGTTTGGGTACACCCCCATACTGAAAAGATTAAAAATGTTCATCTCGCTGCTCCTGGAAAAAATGAGCGCATCGCTTCAATTATGAGCGCGCTTCCCGTGCGCCTACATTTGAAATAACGACCTCGAGCGCGCAAAAGACGCGATATGTGAACCCCTTGGTGAGCTACCTCCAATCTGGAGACCCATAGACATAATAAATACATAAATAAATACAATAAATAATGTATTTATTATGTCTATGTGGAGACCCCCTTGACATATCTTCTGTGCACGGCACCTTCTCAGCAAGCAGGGGCGCCATTGCCAATAATTGAATTGAAATGATAGAAAATAGAAAACCTTCGCGGCGCAGAGGATTTTTTTTAACTGCTCGTGCCGCCCCCCATGTTACATGAAAAAATGCTGCCCCGGGCGACTGCCCGGTTCGCCCGTGCCTAAAACCGCTACTGCTTGTTGTCACTACAGCAACTGTTTAAATTGTAGCTAGCCTTACCTGCTAGCTAACTAGCTCTAGCACTATTCACATAAATGAATCATGGTCATTCCCTTATTGAGTGATAAAATTTCCATTTAACGACAAAGTGCCAAAACAAACAACATGTTTATTTTTATTTTTTTTAAAACATAAGTCAGTTCAAACTTACCACAAGCAGGAGTGGGTATGAGCAGTCACTGGAAATGGCGCTGGCTAACTGCAGGTCTAACGGTAGCAGCTAGAAACTGATATGGACCGTTCCAAAGAAATATGTTTTTTGTTTCTTACTTTTTTATTTGTTCTCTGTACAGGTTACACACATAACCTAAGATACATGTTAAAAAAACCATCACAATCAATCGTCCAAGCATTGTGTTTAATTAAAAATATAATAATTACAAATATATAAACCCCCCTTATCTTAATGGTCTCACCTAGCAGTAACCGCCACTCCTCGTGCGTCCCGCCTGTTTAACTTTGACAGCATTGATTAAACATTGATCTAATGTTTGCAATTCAACCATTAAATTCAACCATAATTCAACGTTGATTCAATGACATTTTTTCAACTTTCAATTCTTCAGTGGTTGATTCACCAACACATTTCAACCATAACCATAAATCAACCATTTCAACCAAAATTCCATGTTGAAATAACATCTTCTGCTATCTGGGTTTAACATTGATTTGTTGAATCCAAATGGACACAAGAGGACAACAGATTTTGTGATTACAAAACTACCGTAGAATAACTACCGACACTTCTACATTGATAGATAATATATATTCAAATGAAATTGAAGCGAAAATAGTAGGTGGGTTATTTATAAATGATATGACAGATCATCTTCCAGTTTTTGCGATCTTTCAAAAATTATTTAAAAAAAAAACAAATGAAAAAAGGACAAATAACTTTAAAATGACCAGACATAGAACACCAGAAGTCATTACTGCCCTTGGGGAGGACTTACAAAAACAAAACTGGAGTGAGGTTTAAGTAAATAAAGATCCGAATAGAGCCTATGATGCTTTTTGACCATACTAACTGAGCAATATGAAAAACATTGTTCGTCTAACAAAATTGTAAAGAAGCGCAAAAATGATGACAAACCATGGATTACTAAGGGAATAGAGAAGGCATGTAAAAAGAAAAATGCTTTATATAGGAAATTTATAAAAACTAGAACAAACCAAGCTGAAAATAAATATAAGATATATAAAAATAAATTATTAAGTATTATAAGATTTAGTAAAAAAGACTATTACCATAAATTATTGGACAGGTATAAGAGTAATACTCAAGCAACATGGAAAGTACTCAACAGAATAATTAAAAAGAATACTGGAAAAATAGATTACCCAAATTATTTTGTAACTGATGATGCATTCATTATAAATGAAGTGAATGACATTGTCAATAAATGTAATGAGTATTATGTAAATATTGGATATAAATTAGCAAATGAGATTGTGGAACAGCAAACTGGGGACAGGGTAGATGAAGTAAATATTTAGAGTAATAAACATTCAATATTTATCAGGGGAACTGATGAGATGGAAATACTAGACATTGTTAATAATTGTAAGAATAATTAAAGCTGCTTAGCAGCATTTAGCGGTGTTCAAGCATTTAAGACAGTTAAGCTCAAAAGCATCAAATGACATTAAGTTTTATGTAGCAAGCGTTTAACCACTGACATCATAGATGGAATAGACCATGTTTTAGCATGATTTACCATGATATACCACATTTCAGTGTGACTTTTCATGATTTACCATGTTCCAGTATGATTTACCATGTCCCTGTATGATTTACCATAGTTTACCATGATATACTAAGTTCTAGTATGATTGACCATGATTTACCCTGTTCTAGCATGGTTTACCAGAATTGAACACATTATAGTATGATTTAATCTGATTATAACATGATTTACCATAGTTTACCATGATTTATCTTAGTTTACCTGTACATGCATCTAATGCTGGGAAGTACATTCATGGAGTATGTTAGTTCATTCAGATGGTTCATCTAAATGAGTTGACCCTCTAGAGTTTATTTTTCAATGTTCTTTTTTTAGATTGAGTACCTTGACATTTGACAGTAGTGTCTTGTGTGGCTGAAAAATGGGTTTAATACATGCTGGTCATTAATCTTTTCTTTAGTCTGTTGTCTATATTTTTTCTGTATGTCATTTACACTATTTGTACTGAGTGCAGTTTTGAGACGGTTTACATATTTGTGCTTACATGTACATTTTATGTACTGGTGTTATTGTTATATACATATTTTAAAAAATGTAGGCTATGATGATTTTAAAAATGTAGGCTATGATGATTTTGTTCAGTTATTACATTGTTTTGATCTTTTAATTTTTGGGTCAAATAACAAATTGCAAAAGATTACACAACACTAAAAGTAATAAAACTTATTTTAAAATAAAGGATTTTGAAAATAAATAACTAGCAAACCCACTTTAAAAAGTAAACTGAATTTTAAAAAGTAAAAATGAAATAAATAAATGCAAAACTGTAATAACTTTGGATGGTAGTAGAAGTGCAGTTATGGTTTTACTTTCATTTTAAAGTTTAATTTAAAATTGAGTTTTACCAGTTTCTGCACTAAAGCAAACTAGGGTTTGCATGTTAAGTTTATATAGCATGTTTACACTAACAAATGTTTTATTTTGTTTTTCAAAAAATAAGGAGTTGAAAGAATTTTAAGTACACAAGTTTGATATCTGTCATAGTACGGAAGCGTATTGGATTCACTTAAAGAAAAAATCTACTCTGTTTTTCTGAATTAACGAGTTAATTATCTCAAAATTACGAGATAATTTTTCATGGAAAAAAGTTTTTGCTCTGTTTTTCTGAATTAACGAGTTTATTATCTCAGAATTACAAGATAATATTTCATGGAAAAAAAGTTTTTGCTCTGTTTTTCTGAATTTCTGAGTTTTTGAGATAATCAAGTCATTAATTCAAAAAAAACAGAGCAAAAAAAAAATTTCCATGAAAAATTATCTTGTAATTCTGAGATAATTAACTCGTTAATTCAGAAAAACAGAGCAAAAACTTTTTTCCATGAAAAATTATCTCGTAATTCTGAGATAATTAACTAATTAATTCAGAAAAACAAGGTAGATTTTTTTTCTTCAAGTGAATGCAATACGCTTCCGTAGTCATAGGACACTTTAATATTAAGCATTTAAGATGTGGGATGTTGAGTGTTTGAGTGTTTTCTTGTGGGATGTTGAGTGTTTGAGTGTTTTCTTGTGGGATGTTGAGTGTTTGAGTGTTTTCTTGTGGGATGTTGAGTGTTTGAGTGTTTTCTTGTGGGATGTTGGGTGCTTGAGTGTTTTCTTGTGGGATGTTGAGTGTTTGAGTGTTTTCTTGTGGGATGTTGAGTGTTTGAGTGTTTTCTTGTGGGATGTTGAGTGTTTGAGTGTTTTCTTGTGGGATGTTGGGTGTTTGAATGTTTTCTTGTGGGATGTTGAGTGTTTGAGTGTTTTCTTGTGGGATGTTGAGTGTTTGAGTGTTTTCTTGTGGGATGTTGAGTGTTTGAGTGTTTTCTTGTGGGATGTTGTGTGCTTGAATGTTTTCTTTTGGGATGTTGAGTGTTTGAGTGTTTTCTTGTGGGATGTTGAGTGTTTGAGTGTTTTCTTGTGGGATGTTGGGTGTTTGAATGTTTTCTTGTGGGATGTTGAGTGTTTGAGTGTTTTCTTGTGGGATGTTGAGTGTTTTCTTGTGGGATGTTGAGTGTTTGAGTGTTTTCTTGTGGGATGTTGAGTGTTTGAGTGTTTTCTTGTGGGATGTTGAGTGTTTGAGTGTTTTCTTGTGGGATGTTGAGTGTTTGAGTGTTTTCTTGTGGGATGTTGAGTGTTTGAGTGTTTTCTTGTGGGATGTTGAGTGTTTGAGTGTTTTCTTGTGGGATGTTGGGTGCTTGAGTGTTTTCTTGTGGGATGTTGGGTGCTTGAGTGTTTTCTTGTGGGATGTTGGGTGCTTGAGTGTTTTCTTGTGGGATGTTGGGTGCTTGAGTGTTTTCTTTTGGCATGTTGAGTGTTTTCTTGTGGGATGTTGGCTGTTTGAGTGTTTTCTTGTGGGATGTTGAGTGTTTGAGTGTTTTCTTGTGGGATGTTGAGTGTTTGAGTGTTTTCTTGTGGGATGTTGAGTGTTTGAGTGTTTTCTTGTGGGATGTTGAGTGTTTGAGTGTTTTCTTGTGGGATGTTGGGTGCTTGAGTGTTTTCTTGTGGGATGCTGGGTGTTTGAGTGTTTTCTTGTGGGATGTTGAGTGCTTGAGTGTTTTCTTTTGGCATGTTGAGTGTTTTCTTGTGGGATGTTGGGTGCTTGAGTGTTTTCTTTTGGCATGTTGAGTGTTTGAGTGTTTTCTTGTGGGATGTTGAGTGTTTGAATGTTTTCTTGTGGGATGTTGAGTGTTTGAGTGTTTTCTTGTGGGATGTTGAGTGTTTGAGTGTTTTCTTGTGGGATGTTGAGTGTTTGAGTGTTTTCTTGTGGGATGTTGGGTGTTTGAATGTTTTCTTGTGGGATGTTGAGTGTTTGAGTGTTTTCTTGTGGGATGTTGAGTGTTTGAGTGTTTTCTTGTGGGATGTTGAGTGTTTGAGTGTTTTCTTGTGGGATGTTGTGTGCTTGAATGTTTTCTTGTGGGATGTTGAGTGTTTGAGTGTTTTCTTGTGGGATGTTGAGTGTTTGAGTGTTTTCTTGTGGGATGTTGGGTGTTTGAATGTTTTCTTGTGGGATGTTGAGTGTTTGAGTGTTTTCTTGTGGGATGTTGAGTGTTTTCTTGTGGGATGTTGAGTGTTTGAGTGTTTTCTTGTGGGATGTTGAGTGTTTGAGTGTTTTCTTGTGGGATGTTGAGTGTTTGAGTGTTTTCTTGTGGGATGTTGAGTGTTTGAGTGTTTTCTTGTGGGATGTTGAGTGTTTGAGTGTTTTCTTGTGGGATGTTGGGTGCTTGAGTGTTTTCTTGTGGGATGTTGGGTGCTTGAGTGTTTTCTTGTGGGATGTTGGGTGCTTGAGTGTTTTCTTGTGGGATGTTGGGTGCTTGAGTGTTTTCTTTTGGCATGTTGAGTGTTTTCTTGTGGGATGTTGGCTGTTTGAGTGTTTTCTTGTGGGATGTTGAGTGTTTGAGTGTTTTCTTGTGGGATGTTGAGTGTTTGAGTGTTTTCTTGTGGGATGTTGGGTGCTTGAGTGTTTTCTTGTGGGATGCTGGGTGTTTGAGTGTTTTCTTGTGGGATGTTGAGTGCTTGAGTGTTTTCTTTTGGCATGTTGAGTGTTTTCTTGTGGGATGTTGGGTGCTTGAGTGTTTTCTTTTGGCATGTTGAGTGTTTTCTTGTGGGATGTTGGCTGTTTGAGTGTTTTCTTGTGGGATGTTGAGTGTTTGAGTGTTTTCTTGTGGGATGTTGAGTGTTTGAATGTTTTCTTGTGGGATGTTGAGTGTTTGAGTGTTTTCTTGTGGGATGTTGAGTGTTTGAGTGTTTTCTTGTGGGATGTTGGGTGCTTGAGTGTTTTCTTGTGGGATGTTGGGTGCTTGAGTGTTTTCTTGTGGGATGCTGGTTGCTTGAGTGTTTTCTTGTGGGATGTTGAGTGTTTGAGTGTTTTCTTGTGGGATGTTGAGTGTTTGAGTGTTTTCTTGTGGGATGTTGAGTGTTTTCTTGTGGGATGTTGAGTGTTTGAGTGTTTTCTTGTGGGATGTTGAGTGTTTGAGTGTTTTCTTGTGGGATGTTGAGTGTTTGAGTGTTTTCTTGTGGGATGTTGGCTGTTTGAGTGTTTTCTTGTGGGATGTTGCGTGTTTGAGTGTTTTCTTGTGGGATGTTGAGTGTTTTCTTGTGGGATGTTGAGTGTTTTCTTGTGGGATGTTGAGTGTTTGAGTGTTTTCTTGTGGGATGTTGAGTGTTTGAATGTTTTCTTGTGGGATGTTGAGTGTTTGAGTGTTTTCTTGTGGGATGTTGAGTGTTTGAGTGTTTTCTTGTGGGATGTTGGGTGCTTGAGTGTTTTCTTGTGGGATGTTGGGTGCTTGAGTGTTTTCTTGTGGGATGCTGGTTGCTTGAGTGTTTTCTTGTGGGATGTTGAGTGCTTGAGTGTTTTCTTTTGGCATGTTGAGTGTTTTCTTGTGGGATGTTGGGTGCTTGAGTGTTTTCTTTTGGCATGTTGAGTGTTTTCTTGTGGGATGTTGGCTGTTTGAGTGTTTTCTTGTGGGATGTTGAGTGTTTGAGTGTTTTCTTGTGGGATGTTGAGTGTTTGAGTGTTTTCTTGTGGGATGTTGAGTGTTTGAGTGTTTTCTTGTGGGATGTTGAGTGTTTGAGTGTTTTCTTGTGGGATGTTGAGTGTTTTCTTGTGGGATGTTGGGTGCTTGAGTGTTTTCTTGTGGGATGTTGGGTGCTTGAGTGTTTTCTTGTGGGATGTTGGGTGCTTGAGTGTTTTCTTTTGGCATGTTGAGTGTTTTCTTGTGGGATGTTGGCTGTTTGAGTGTTTTCTTGTGGGATGTTGAGTGTTTGAGTGTTTTCTTGTGGGATGTTGAGTGTTTGAGTGTTTTCTTGTGGGATGTTGAGTGTTTGAGTGTTTTCTTGTGGGATGTTGAGTGTTTGAGTGTTTTCTTGTGGGATGTTGGGTGCTTGAGTGTTTTCTTGTGGGATGCTGGGTGTTTGAGTGTTTTCTTGTGGGATGTTGAGTGCTTGAGTGTTTTCTTTTGGCATGTTGAGTGTTTTCTTGTGGGATGTTGGGTGCTTGAGTGTTTTCTTTTGGCATGTTGAGTGTTTTCTTGTGGGATGTTGGCTGTTTGAGTGTTTTCTTGTGGGATGTTGAGTGTTTGAGTGTTTTCTTGTGGGATGTTGAGTGTTTGAATGTTTTCTTGTGGGATGTTGAGTGTTTGAGTGTTTTCTTGTGGGATGTTGAGTGTTTGAGTGTTTTCTTGTGGGATGTTGGGTGCTTGAGTGTTTTCTTGTGGGATGTTGGGTGCTTGAGTGTTTTCTTGTGGGATGCTGGTTGCTTGAGTGTTTTCTTGTGGGATGTTGAGTGCTTGAGTGTTTTCTTTTGGCATGTTGAGTGTTTTCTTGTGGGATGTTGGGTGCTTGAGTGTTTTCTTTTGGCATGTTGAGATTTTTCTTGTGGGATGTTGGCTGTTTGAGTGTTTTCTTGTGGGATGTTGAGTGTTTGAGTGTTTTCTTGTGGGATGTTGAGTGTTTGAGTGTTTTCTTGTGGGATGTTGAGTGTTTGAGTGTTTTCTTGTGGGATGTTGAGTGTTTGAGTGTTTTCTTGTGGGATGTTGAGTGTTTGAGTGTTTTCTTGTGGGATGTTGGGTGCTTGAGTGTTTTCTTGTGGGATGTTGGGTGCTTGAGTGTTTTCTTGTGGGATGTTGGGTGCTTGAGTGTTTTCTTTTGGCATGTTGAGTGTTTTCTTGTGGGATGTTGGCTGTTTGAGTGTTTTCTTGTGGGATGTTGAGTGTTTGAGTGTTTTCTTGTGGGATGTTGAGTGTTTGAGTGTTTTCTTGTGGGATGTTGAGTGTTTGAGTGTTTTCTTGTGGGATGTTGAGTGTTTGAGTGTTTTCTTGTGGGATGTTGGGTGCTTGAGTGTTTTCTTGTGGGATGCTGGGTGCTTGAGTGTTTTCTTGTGGGATGTTGAGTGCTTGAGTGTTTTCTTTTGGCATGTTGAGTGTTTTCTTGTGGGATGTTGGGTGCTTGAGTGTTTTCTTTTGGCATGTTGAGTGTTTTCTTGTGGGATGTTGGCTGTTTGAGTGTTTTCTTGTGGGGTGTTTGAGTGTTTTCTTGTGGGATGTTGAGTGTTTTCTTGTGGGATGTTGAGTGTTTGAGTGTTTTCTTGTGGGATGTTGAGTGTTTGAATGTTTTCTTGTGGGATGTTGAGTGTTTGAATGTTTTCTTGTGGGATGTTGAGTGTTTGAGTGTTTTCTTGTGGGATGTTGGGTGCTTGAGTGTTTTCTTGTGGGATGTTGGGTGCTTGAGTGTTTTCTTGTGGGATGCTGGGTGCTTGAGTGTTTTCTTGTGGGATGTTGAGTGCTTGAGTGTTTTCTTTTGGCATGTTGAGTGTTTTCTTGTGGGATGTTGGGTGCTTGAGTGTTTTCTTTTGGCATGTTGAGTGTTTTCTTGTGGGATGTTGGCTGTTTGAGTGTTTTCTTGTGGGATGTTGAGTGTTTGAGAGTTTTCTTGTGGGATGTTGGGTGCTTGAGTGTTTTCTTGTGGGATGTTGGGTGCTTGAGTGTTTTCTTGTGGGATGTTGGGTGCTTGAGTGTTTTCTTGTGGGATGCTGGGTGCTTGAGTGTTTTCTTGTGGGATGTTGAGTGCTTGAGTGTTTTCTTTTGGCATGTTGAGTGTTTTCTTGTGGGATGTTGAGTGTTTGAGTGTTTTCTTGTGGGATGTTGAGTGTTTGAGTGTTTTCTTGTGGGATGTTGGGTGCTTGAGTGTTTTCTTGTGGGATGTTGGGTGCTTGAGTGTTTTCTTGTGGGATGTTGGGTGCTTGAGTGTTTTCTTTTGGCATGTTGAGTGTTTTCTTGTGGGATGTTGGGTGCTTGAGTGTTTTCTTGTGGGATGTTGGGTGCTTGAGTGTTTTCTTTTGGCATGTTGAGTGTTTTCTTTTGGGATGTTGGGTGTTTGAGTGCTTTCTTTTGGCATGTTGAGTGTTTTCTTGTGGGATGTTGGGTGCTTGAGTGCTTTCTTTTGGGATGTCGATTATAACTGCAGTCAGTTCGTCATCACTGTTGCACATGTCTGGTGTGCTTGGTTTGGTTTTGTGCAAATCGACAATGTAATTATTGTATGTGAATGAGAGTGTCAGTGGACTGTTGGACATCAAGTATTCTTCAATGTCTTGACTGTCCATACTATTTATGTTGTTTTCTTGGTTGATAAATTTAGTTAGCAGTGAATTTTGTTATGGTTAAGGATACTTCCTCGTTTTGTTGCTCAATCGTAAGAAATCCACTACGTTTAGTAATGTAACTGGTCCCTTTTCTCAATATCTTGCACGTGGTGCATCGATGGAAACTGTCATCTTTTGTCAAGGAATGTTGGGCGGTATGACATTTGGGGCATTGTTTCTTCATGTTGATTGATGCACCGGTGACATCTGTTGTTGATGTGTGTAGTGTGGGTGGAGGAATTTGGGTGTTATCAGTAGTGGTAGGTGTAGCAATTTTTCTGTGGATTGGTGTAATGGTGGATGTGCACGTTGTGGTGAGTGTAATGTTGTCATTATAGATCCCGGTGGATAAATTAGTGAAGCTATAAGACCTGCCAACATTGACCAGGTCTATTTGTGCATCCCACAAGGAAAGTGAGATGATGCCAGTTGCATCCGCCAGGCAGCAGGTCTTGACTTCACAGTCATTGTCACGGATGTTGATTGTAGTGGTAGTAATGTCCATTGAATAGACTGACGCCTCCAGTTTGGGGATCTGTAATGAATAAAATGTTAATAATTGAAGTACATCATGTTCATTGATTATTAATAACAGTTTAAGTAAGGAAAAGATTATTTGAACAAGCAAAGTTATTGGGACATTTACATATTATATTATATTTTTTTATTTTATCTAAACATTAATATATTTATATAGTAATTAATTGAGATAGTGGATGTGATGGTATTTGATGATGTGATAAATTGTGGTAATGAATATGCAGAAAATTGTTATTGCAAGCATTTTAAAATAATTTGAAAAATAGACCTGAAATAAGATCATAAATTATGCTGGAAATCATAAATAAATGTAAAAACAAAAATGTCTAAATGCAATATTAAATAGAATAAAACATATTTTGAATGAAAAGTAATTATATATATTGTATTGTTCACTCATAGTTCCATACATTACTTATTGTGTGGAGGTGTGGGGTCATACATATAAAACTAATACAAATTCAATATATATGTTACAAAAGAAAGCAATAAGGATTGTAAAACAGGCAGACTATTATGAATTTATTAATTTACAAGCTTTAAAATTTGTTGATTTAGTTGACCTTTATACTGCACAGACCATGTATAAAGTTTATAAGAATTGTGGGATTGTGTTCAGAGGCTGTTCGAAATTAGAGAAAGTCAGTATAAACTAAGACGAATGTATATGTTTAAAGGAGCACTTCACCCATTTCAACATTAATCTTTATTGAAAGTGGGTCATATATGTAGTCGAAATGTAAAAGAAATTTTGAATTTGGTGCCCTCTTGACCGAGAAAAGACAGAAAATAACTTTAGGGCGCATTTGTGTGTAAGACCACAACTCCCAGAATGCACCACGTTGCACAGCTCCGCAAGCCACTCCCACTAATCCAGAACAGCGCAAAGTCGCAAACATCAGAGAAATCACTCTTTCGTCTACTCTACAGGGCTAACGTTAGCTGCCAACAGAGTTAGAAATTCATTTCACACAAAATGTATAGTTAGTTGGCTGTGGCGAGCAGGACGAGGGACGTGAGAGCGGCGCGAGTGATAATGAACGACACCTGTGAGACGCACTGGTCTCTCTCGCGTCTCTCACCGAGGAGCGGACGCATAAAACGAGGAGCGACAGGGCAGATCGAGTGAGGAACAGGCCTGATTTTATGGTGTGTTTTGTTTCTGTTGTGTGTGGCCAGCATTGAGGGGCTGCTGGCTTATACTTTTGTTTTGTATTTGTTTATTTTACTATTAAAATGTTTAAATGTTCGCCGATTCCCGTCTCATTCTTCCCACAACAACGAACCCCGTTACATTGGCAAACTCATTAGCGAATTAGCAGCTACTCCTCATTTGTATTTCTTTCTATATGGTGAATTATTGCATGATACCTGTCCTGGATGTTCCAGTCAGAACATATGGGGTGCGACACTTGGATGGTTCACATCACAACACAAACGTCCGTGTGCACAAAACTCCATGTCCGTGTCTGCCTCTGACATTTCTTCTAGAAGGAATTGGCATTTTAGAGATTCTTTGCAGCAGACAGACTCTAGCTCGGTGTCCATAGGCGCACAGTTACAGCACGAGCACCACCAATTCGCTACAGCGCGAGCAAGCCCGGGCTTCTCGTCTGCGCCGGGCTGGTCTCCTGCGGCGGCCGCTGCCGCCGCCGCCGCCTCTTGTTCCTCCATCAGCCTCAGCTGCTCTTCGCTATATCGTGGCTCGTATAAATCGCCACGAACATCAGTTTCGAGCAAAAGATTTTCAAAATCCTCGTCTTCCATATCGTGTGTCGTAAATTCAGGCATTATGGTAAAAATCTAACTGCTTGAGCGCTTGTTAGCTTAGCTTGCTGTCTTCCAAGCCAGATGGCGGATTAATAGTTTAGTTTCTTCAGGTTTAGTCCCACCCACTGATCTGTAATAGGCCGGTGGGGTGAGTGGGTCCCACGCCCTTGAATAATAATGAGCTAAAGGCTGTAGTTTTCTTAATATGCAATGAAATTTATCTTCCGTCCTATCGTGACGCAAAATGACGATATTTACGTCACGATAGGACGGAAGTAAAACACTTAAATCCTTTTTTCTCCCATCTCAGAAAAAAAACAAGCAAAATTCCACCATCATTATAATATATGACTGGGTTTCTAACAATACAAACCTTAATGCAAATGGGTGAAGTGACCCTTTAAAAAAGTAAGAGCAAGAACTAATACAAAAAAATAGATGCATATCTGTTAAAGGAGTAAACCTATGGAATAATTGTGACAAGGTATTAAAATTGAGTAATTCACTCTGTAATTTAAAAAAAAATTTTAAAAACAAGGTGATAAATATTTATTAAACTCAATATGATTAATTTGTTTACGTTATATGTTAACTATTGAAATAATGTCTGAGATGTGTAAAATGTTCTTATGTAAATGTACGTTTATTTTGAAAAGTTAAATCCAGAGAGAAAAGTGCCGCTAATTGAGTAATTATGTACAAAAGGTGGGCATAATAAGCATAGGATTCAGCCTACACCATTTTTTGGTTGTTATGCATGTATGTATATCTGTATAATGAATGAAAATAAAATTGAATTGAAATTGAATTGAATCTTTATTATAGTGTCATGGATTATTCGCTTCACCAGGAATTTTTCTGTGTGTTTGTCCTGTTTAAGATGAGAATAATTAACAGAAAGAAAAATAAATCTAAACTAGAGGTCAAAGCACTGGTAAGAGTCTGATAGTTAATAGTGATTAGTCAAAAGCACTCAAAACTACCACTACAAATTCATGAACATAAATTACAAAGACACTTCTCATTTAGTTGTGATCACACAGGGCTCCAGACTAACTTTTTTCACTAGGAGCACAGTGGCCCCTAACTGAAAATTTTAGGGGCACAACCAGAAAATTTAGGGGCACACCCCGTAAATCAACATGCTAACCAAAATATTCACATTTCTACTAATTTCCACTGTGTTATTAGTAAATACTTTGATATTAGATGCAGAAATGACAATGTGCTGTTTCAAATTCACATTTTATTGTGCACTTTTATAGATGCAACAACAAGGTAAACCGACAGCACCATTGCTGTCATGGCAGTACAAATATATATATATAAAAAATATACCATAGATACATTCAGAAAAAGTGCCTAGTAACAAGTTACAAACGATACTTGACGTATGTAAACATTAGGGGCACTGGCCAATAACATTCCACTAGAACAAGTAGGCCAAAACAACGTGTGCCTGCCTTTACTCTCTCCCCCTTAGAGAAGATCCTCCTGTGGTCCACTAGGAGGCTCAGAAGGCCAGCCCTTGTAATTTGGCCTCCTAGACCTTTTACCCTGACTGAACCATGTTTGTACAGCTTCCTTGGCATCAAACTCTTGTAAACTAGGTCCCTCCATGCTAATTCGAATCAAGTCCTCCACAGTGTCTATATGCAGGGACCCCCTGACATCAGATTTAATCCTCTTCTGAGCAGAAAATCCCCTTTCACATACAGAAGAGGAGACTGGGAGGACCAGCATGATGTGCACAAGATGTAGGATGTTCTACAAAGATTGGATCATAAGTGTAGGTTTTATTTAATCAAAAAGTAATAATTACCAATTAAATGAACAAGGATGTGATCAAAATGGGGTACCTTGTAATCAGAGCAGAATGGCAACTTTGTTACCATCATCTCCCATAAGGCATGGTAAGACTTGTCCATGTAGTTCCTAAAGATGAATGTCTTCATGGATTGATACTCCTCTCTAGCCAGATTGGAATCACAGCCATTTCTGAAAAGAGTGAAAGGAAAAACTGACCAAACAATCTAGGTTAAGGATCAAAGTAGATGTTTGAAATGTTGCTCTGTGTTATACTTTTTATATCTTTGATAATTTAAAAAGAGTCACTAACCTTGTTAAAGACAGAGTTGAAGTGGTCTAGCAGGAAGTCCAGCTCCTCTGCACCATAGTCTGTCAGCTCTCGTTGCTCTGGCCAGGAATCATGACTGAATATCTTGAATGACTTCACTGCCTCGCTGATGCTGATGTAGACTCTTCATCTATCAAGGAATAGAAAGACGCAGTTGAGAGAAAGAGAAAGTTGAATGTGTCATAATGATAGTTTATCTTATTTTCACATATTTTTCTTTTAAAATATATAATTCTGTGCTTTCACTTACAAAGCAGACTGCTGAATCTTTGCTTCAAATGAACCAAAGTGCAGTCGATGGTTGCTCTCACTGCTTGTTGCAGCTTAGGTGTGCTTGCCATGGAGAGTCCTTCCTTTCCCAGCCCAGCAGCTTCACCTTTGACGATGATCCCCTGAGTTCACACAACATTCAACATTTTAGACAAGAATAAAAAATGAGTAAATATAAAATAAAATAAATCAACTTCAAACCTAATTAAAAAAATACTGCTCACCTGATACTTGTACAAAAGGTGTGTCTCCCCCTCACCCTCTTGTTGTCTTCTCTGGGCCTGAAGGTCTGCCAGTAATTCTGCCAGCCTACCACCCGGCTTGCATCTCACTGACATGGCCTCAATAGTTGCAAGGAGATTCTCAATTCCATTCACAGCCTGTAAAACATTTAAGTTGTAAAAACACATAAAAGGTAAACGCTACATATTCCTTGATATTTTTTTTTTTTTAACATTGTTTTAATAAGTTTAAACTATTCTTCTTAACATGTCAACATTACCTGAGGCAAAATAATATAATTTCTTTGGAGAAGAAGGCTGAATTTGCTTATGGCCTCAAACAAGTCAGCCAAGAAGTGACAGAAACCCACAAAGCTTCCATCTTCCATCATCTTCTTGACCTGGAAGACATAACCGATTAATAACCACTAACCACCAATATCAGTTATTTTGAATGCCTCCCAAATATGAAATCATTTTGAAATTAAATACAGACCTTCCTTGATCTTTCAGCAATATCAGCATTGGTGGATGATGCAGTCAAATGTTCCATGTGGTAATAAACTGCTGTGAACTGGCCATGGTTCTGCAGATGTCTATCCTTTCCTCCAGGTTTCAGCAAGGTTTGCAGGGCCCGGTTCACATGTGGAAGCCAGCGTGTCCCACTGACAGTACAGTCGTAGACGCTTAACCCTCTGGGGTCCAAGGTGTTTTGGGCTCCTTGAGATGTTTTGACATGCTCTGACATTTGTGTTTTTTTCAGTTGCGTATAAACATATTAATGGCACAGGTGAAATTAAACTCTATTTAGCACAAACAGGACTACCATAATGTGTGAGCAACATGTATGTACAAGTTTGTATTTTTGAGAGAATATTGTTTATGCGTGGTTATTGAAAAAACTAAAAAATAAAGTTTTTGAAATAAGGACACAAAAAACATACTAAATATGTGTCCACAAGATTTTTGACTAATGGACGTTGTCGCCTAGAGTTTTTGCTTCAAAATGATCTGAAAATCATCCTTCCTAATCATTCACATAAAACAATAGATTGTTTTAAATTGTGAAAAACATTTTTTTGTTTGCCAAGGCAATATGCGGATGGGCGGAACGGCCCAACCCCTATCATGAATAATTAAGTGGTTCTCAGACAGTGACCCTGCATAATAATGAGCCTTTCATTCAGGGGTGTCACACAAGAAAGAATGCAAGGACAATATGTATATATATATATATATATATTGTCATTGCATTCTTTCTTGTATATATATATATATATATACACACACACACACACACAAACACACACATATATATATATATATATACAAACAATCAAAATATAAATGAAAGCCAAAAGCACATTTTTGTCATACCTGGAAACAAATCCTGGTCAAATGCTATATGGGCCATTCTACAGAATTGGTTCAAAGTTACAGTTGGAAACATCTTGAAAAGAAAATAGTCTTTTTCCATAAATGTCTTATAAAGTTTTATTTTTTAAAGTAGACCAATACAATAAAAATAAACCAGTCGCATTTCAAAGTCGCTCGCGAAATGACCGCCAGGTGGCGCAAAGGTCCACCTCCTTCAAGTCCCAAAATGTGCATACATCCTTCACAAAAGTATTCCATCCGGCTCCAGGGGGATAAACGAAGGCCTTCTGAGGGTAATCCGTGCCGTTTTGTCGTAAAAATATACATATTTAAAACTTTATAAATGAAAACATCTGACTTCCGGCAACGATCGACGCGCGTTCACGGGTGATGGAAGTCGGCGTACGAGGTAGGACGTAGCGTAGGAACCGTCGTGACGTAGACGTTGTTTTGCTCTGCTCTCTGGCTGCGCTGGCGCCTTCGTTCTACGTCACGACGGTTCCTACGCTACGTCCTACCTCGTACGCCGACTTCCATCCGTGAACGCGCGTCGATCGTTGCCGGAACTCAGATATTTTCATTTATAAAGTTTAAAATATGTATATTTGTACGACAAAACCGCACGGATTACCCTCAGAAGGCCTTCGTTTATCCCCCTGGAGCCGGATGGATTACTTTTGTGAAGGATGTATGCACATTTTGGGACTTGAAGGAGGTGGACCCCATTGCTTCACATTATATCCACTGAAGGGTCTAAGACATTTTCTAAAATAACTGAAAATGTGTTCGTCTGAAACAAGATTGACATATGCATCTCGAACGGCTTGAGGGTGAGTAATGCATGTGTTAAAGAGCATATTGTAGGTAAAAAAAAAAATCTAAATTAATATATAACCTTGTATGAAAATACCATATGAAAAGGTAATGCAGGATTTAAAATGTTTTAAAACGACATAAGGGCACTAATTTAGTAGATAAAGTGAGCGTTTCTTGGACTGCTCGTAAAAACGGCTTTTTTTTCAACATCGCGTCATTTTACGTCACGCTAGGGAGCCTCAGCCTCGCCTCAGTGCAGAGCAGGCTGGCATTCAGTGAGAGCGGCCGTGAGTCAGTGTGTTTTCGGTAGTTTTTGTATTTCAATCTATCATCGTCATGGTAAATTATTGTGTTTGTGGAGGTTGCAAAAACTCCGGCCTGTCAGGACATCGAGTCCACAGGTTTCCCACACAAGAAAAACGGTACTGCTGTATATATTTCGTGCCTGGTGCGGTTTGTGCAGGTGAAGAGACGGGATTTCTCTTCCGCATCGGCTTCGAGAAACGCGGTCGTGTGTAGCTTTCACTTCAGATCGTGTGTAGCGTTCACTTCAGATCGGAGGATTATCATCCCGGCGATATGATGGAGTTTAACATGGGATGCCGAAGCAAGAATATTGATCGTCGTATACTGTACCAATGGCATCAAATAGTGTGATATAGGTAGTCATGCCCTAAATAGAGGCAACTTGTAATTGAAAAACAAAATTACTAGGTTGATTAAATATTCAAATCTTTAATTTTCTGTTTATGTTATAACCCAGATGAAAAATATGTTTTAAAAATGTACTTGAGTATGTTTTTAGTAACTTACAATAGAAATATACTCAAGTATAGTTTTTATACATTTAATAGTATACATCTACCCTAAACATACTAATGTCTGCTGGCCTGATATACGATGGTAATAATCTGTACAATATTGTGAGCACAGTGTATCGTTAGCGAACGTGTATCTATAAGCACGTCTCTCACCAAGACACCTGTCCTGTTCTCCACTGGTTCTCCTCACACCACAACTCAATGTGTCTCTGACCGTTCTGTCTGACATTAATCCTGGCCTGTCCCTACTCTCTTGGCAGCATAGCAGGCTCATAATTGTATGGCTGTAGTCCATAATTGTAAGTAAGTATTTCCTCAGCGTCCGAAATGTCATTGCGATCCATTGTTTTCCTGTTGTTTGAATCGACCGCTCTCCCGCCCGTTACGTCACGCCCACCACACCCATTTTCAGACGCGGAAGTAAAATTTTCTCACAAAAACGACTCCAGAAGCTTATGTAGCGTATTTATAAGAATATTTTAAAGAAAATCTAGTTCCTACATTATTTTTCTATACATTGACTCGTTGGGTCCTCTAACCTGCAATATGCCCTTTAAATATCATTTTTGGCCGAACTATCCCTTTAACATTTAACTTATATGCGAATGTTGTACACCACAACATTACAAACTTTCAAGACTATCAATGTTATAAAATGACCAGCTTCTAAAAACAAATGTATAGTTGTCTTTGTAAAGAATTGCTTGCTTATATAGCTTTGGAGCCGCTGCTGTGACACTGTGCAAACGCTTCCAGTGTGAATACTCTCGCGCGTCTGCAGCTGCAGTGACGGCAAGTGCCGCTCACGCTTGCGGTGTGAAACCTATGTGTGAAACGACCAGGCTGCATTGAAAGGTAACTTCGCGTCTGCTGCCATGTTGGATCCATAGGTATAAACAAACTGCTTCGGTGTGTCGCATAGAGGTCGTCATCGTCTTGCTGCTCCCTCCCCGTTCTGTGATTGGTTCCCTAAATGAGGCGAAAATCTGGATCATGGAATCCATACTGCCTTTCAGCATGAATAAAATCGCGCTGCGGGAAGGCAGCATGGGGAAACCCAGACTAAAAAACACATATGTGACCAGGTGTAAATGGAATCGTTTTGATAAATCAGATAGCTATCCGATCTGAGAAAACGCATGAAGTGGCCAGGTGTAAACAGCCCCTTAGAGACAAAACAGTCATGATTGGGTGCAGAAATCATTTATACCAGGGGTCCAACACTTTTTTAGTAACAAAACATTTTTTCTAAGTCAAAGTTACAAAGTCACATTTGTTTGTAATTGCAAGTGCCTTGTGTCAACATTACCATGATCAATAACTGAATATTTGTAAAATATCTAACCTTGTAGGGGTTTTAAAGTCACCATGAAATTAAAATTCTAATTTTTTTTTATGGAATATTGGAGTGTTTATTGTAAATGGCGAGACCAGCTGACTGCAGAGGTGTTTGCCCTGGAGGAGGTTCCCATCGACCACGACTACTTGTAACAGGCAAGTCAGAGAACTGTAAAGCTACAATGGCCAAGACCAAAAATGAATGTCCATAGAATGGGTTTACATGTTGAAATATTTTACGGTTTGATTTGAGGATGTGAGTTAATTTCTTTTATTCTTCCCTCTTTTTGAAATGATATCAGTGAGATGGCAGCCATCGATTGAGTCAGCCCTGCAAACCTGTTGGTATACAATGCAGTGGACAGTGGAAATATGCAGTCAAACACTCTGGAGACCATCCTAGATGATGTCCCAGCGGCAGAGAGGCCTTACCAGCGTCTCTATTGTGGAGCCCACCCAGGTCCAGCAGCACCACCAGGGTCTCCCTGCTCAGCTGAAGTCTTGTTTTATGTACTGTTAATTTAAATTATGTTGTCAGATGATATATAAGTTATGTTGTAAGTAGTTTTAAAACTTAATCTATATAATTATTTATTTTCTATTTCAAATGTTATAACAATTTGTAATTTTTCTCTAAATTGCCCGTCATTAAAAAAAAAACAATGTCCAGACCTATTTATTTTTATGTCATATCCCAACACAACTTAATTGTTAAAAAATAAGCAATGTACAGAAATGGAGCAAAAAAATCATGTTTATTATGTCATTTCAATAAACTGTACACAACTTAAGTTTTCTCATTTAGAAATAAACACCTCATTTAAATTAAACTTAGATTACAAAAATAAACTGTACAGAACTTAAGTTTCCTCTTTCTAAAAAAACAACAACAACAAAAACACTACTGCTTCTCCACCATTCTCTCAAGAAGAGCAAACAGCCTGTCCATCCTCTCCCTGCTCTCTCGAGCTCTCCTCTCCTCTGCCTCCCTTTGCAGTGCCATGTCCTCTCTAATTAAAGCGATTATTTCATCCTCATAATACCGCTTTCTCCGTGCGGGTGCAGGTGCTGGTTCTGGTGGTGGTGCGGCTGCTGGTTCTGGTGGTGCGGGTCCTGCTGGTGGTGGTGCTCTTGGCTCCTCCTCCTCCTCACCGTGGGCACCCACTGCTGAACTCGGCCCTGGTCTGCCCTCAGGGATGGGGGCAATGAGGACAGGGGGGTTGGTGGAGTGCCTCTGTCCCAACACCTCATCCATGAGGACAAACCATGGCCAAGTTTCAGCAGGGGGTTTCCCACTCACTCCCTCACCTGTCCCTGGACACTTGCAATCCTAAGGCAGAGCAAATAAAGCATGCCTGTTAACAACAACGACGGCACAATAAATTTAAGCAAAGATGTGTGTATCAGCTTTCTTACTTTGTATTTTTTTTTTAAGTTGTCCCATTTCTTTTTTGCCTGCATGGGAGTTACCTTCCCCAGCAGACCCATTTTCTCCAGAATTGCTCTAAAAAAGCAGAAAAGGATACTTTTATGAACACAAAATTATGAACACATGGGTGCAATCTTAACTTTGGTGCATTGTTAACACTGCAAAATATGACACATAAGGAAAATACTTCAGAAATCATATTTCTGGATACTCAATTTAGTTAAATCCTTTATAGCTTACATGACAGCACTACAAAAAAACACACAAAAGTGAAACCCCATTGCCTTATCTACTGCTTTTCTTATTGTTGTGGGCTTTATAGGATGAGTAATATTTCTTATAATACACAAGTGAGACAGAACTACTGCAAATATTACAAATAGGTTGTTGTCTTACCCCCAACCCACGCTGGCGGAGTTTTTCGCCCCGGTAAACAAATGGTCATTTTCAGACTGCAATATAATGAATTGCGTTGTCTGCTCCTTGCTCCCTGAAACAATTATTAAACTAATATTAGCACAAGTTTTGCCTCAAACCACCTGACAAATGAAGCCACGCAATGGTGATGAAGGAGTTAAGATGAAGTTTATAAGAATGACAAATTGAGACTTTTAACTCTGGTTTTGCTAGCTATTGAAGTAAATGAAAACATAATACTTACATTTAAATGTGAACTTGCAGTGGTCCATCGTACTCTCGGCCGTCATTTTTTAAACGAGAATGCTGTCGTACTGAATGGCTTCGAAGGATGCAGCCTATTCGTCCTTCGAAGGACGCACCTTGTAGCCTTCGTAGGATTCCCGAATTGCGCATTCAGGTGTTCCCGATTACCGCTCCTGGTGCCAAGCAACGGTGGAGAGTATACAGCTGCCATCATGATAATTAATTTATTATAATCGAGTGAACAGCTATGGAGACAAAATTGGCTATTGTACTTTTTATGTTTTATATTTTACTGGAGACGGTGAGGATGTTTCACTCATGTATTTTCGGCTTAGCCAAGACCATGGCCAGAGCTGTTTTACTGCGTCCCAATTCAGAGCTGCGACTCCTGATTCGCCGGATTACATATAAATATATATACATTTTATTATGTAGCCCTACATAAATGGACCATGGTGAATATATTTACACAGGTTTTCAACCCCATATTACAGAGCCCGGGAAGTCACATGTGGGGAAAAAACAAAACAATCCGTGGCGACAGCTTTGCAATCCGTTACCATTTGTTTATAAACTGTACTCACGAATTATTAAACTGTTCCCTCGGTTTAACAAATCGTGCACACGGATTAAGTTAACTGTGCCCACGAGTTCCTAATCCGCGCTCTCAGATTTTGCAATCTGTACCCACAAATTAATAAACCGTGCCCACGCTTTTGCAATCCGTTCCCACGGGTTTGTAAACTTTACTCACTGATTTGTGGCCTCTCCCCCAGTCTGTGCCAACCAGACCACCTGTTTATGCGGGATGCATTTCATTATGTTTAAACTTAACTTTTTAAAATTGCTAGTTTCTTGAATTTCCTCAAAAAACGACATTTAGGCTACTTGTATCTTTGAAGTCCATTTTTTGGGGATTAGAAACCTCAGTATAATCGAATAAGCAAAACAAGACTTCACATAGGCCTATAAAAAAAGAAATATAACACACACAGAATAAAACATTCATAAATTATTTTATGATTAACATATTACTGTGTCCAGTGAACTCTTTTATAGTTATAAACGCAAATAAGTATCATTATTAAGCAATTCGTGAAATGCCAGTGATAATACAGGTTAGACATTAATAATACAGGGCTAAGATTATCACAAATAAACACACGATTGACGCATATCCAGGTGTGTGTGGGAGTGTGGAGCTCGCACTGCATGGCACGGAGGCGCAGGCGCGAACACTTGGATTTTACTAACAGTGGAAACAACTTAAAATCGGCTACTCTATCATTTGTGCTCAAACAGAAAAGAATAATGCTTACAGAAAACCATCCTACATTTTATTTCTTGTTCCAGAAGCCATTTTACTCGAATATACATCACAATAGGGACGATAATACTTTAGAAACTTTCGTTTCATGCCAACTTTAATGCAGTAAATTCTCATCAATCTTTTCCCATATTCAGCATGTGTCATTCAAACTCTTTCCAATCTTTTAGAGTGTTGTTTCAGACAGACATATATCTGAACACCTGTCACCTGAGGATTAGTGTTCGATTACTGTTATTTGCCTTGTTAACTTATTTTAGGCTAAAGTTAACTTGGATAAAGGCGGGTTGGTGTTGCCTTTTTTGTTTTCACTAATCTCGTGGTGACTAATGTCATATTTATGACTTTATGACTTTCAGATAGTGCAGAGACAGGTGGTTGTCGGCTCGCACTGCACAATGGGCCAATGAACTATAAGCAGCAGCGTGATGTTAAGTGAATGTAAAATTGAATTAAGTGAAATTATATTTAATGTTTACAAGTCTAACGATTATATATAGTAATATAATTATTTTATGTTTTATAAGTATTATATATTTAATAGATAATTCTTACAATACTTATTCATATACACAATATATCCTATATTCAAGTTTAAAATAACTTAAGCATCTGTCTGTATGTTACAGTTGGTGTATGCAGGAGAAGAAGAGGAGATCAGGATTTCCAAAAACAATATACTTTACTTAAAGGGGGGGTGAAATGCTGTTTCATGCATAGTGAGTTTTTTACACTGTTAAAGAGTTGGATTCCCATGCTAAACATGGACAAAGTTTCAAAAATGAAGTTGTAAGTTTGATGGAGTAATTCTGTTCCAAAAATACTCCTTCCGGGTTGTCACAAGTTTCGGAAAGTTTTTTTCGAATACGGGCGTGTGTGACGTCAGAGTGGCCGGAATTTCCTTATACGGGTCTTAAGGGCACTTCTCCCGGAAGGGCGCGCGCGCATCTGTAGCCTAGTGCGTGCGAGAGTACGCCTATGCCCATCAGAGCGCTGGGTTCGGTCGGCTGCGCTGCAATTAAAAAAATGGCACCAAAAAAGTGTGTTTTTGGTTGCCAGGGCAAGACAACACTGCACAAATTTCCAAAGAACCCAGCGTTAAGGGACCTGTGGATGGATTTTGTTTTTCCAGAGCAGCAACGGAGTTGTGCAAGTGTTTTTGTTTGTTCCCTTTATTTCGAGGTAATAGTTTTATAAACAAGGCCCAGTTCAACGCCGGATTTGCAGATCGCCTAATACTTAAAGATGGAGCAGTCCCAACGATAAAGGTTCACGGTCGTGCGTTGGAACCGCAGGCGGTGAGTAAAACTGCTTCAAATGTCTGAGTTGTTAACTATCGGCGTGTAAGCACAGCAAGTAAACAACATGATCACATACAGTTAATGTATATCTATGGAGCATGCGATGTATGGTGTGTGTGTGTGTGTGTGTGTTTAAATACATTTGTTTAGCTGGCCACTGTAGGTGTCAGTTTGTTTATTGTAAAAATAAATCATGTCCTCATAAACCACGAGTCTGTCTGTTTACAACACACAAATGTTATAAAACTCGCGCATGACATGGTGTTCTAAAAACACTGCGCTCAAGTTCAAATCATTTCTATTTTTTAAAAAAACGCTCGAGACCTTATGGTTTTCACCCATTTCACAAAAACGCGTTCTGTATGAACGAGCCCTTAGTATTGTTTAGATCCTTGTTCTGCATGGGATTACTATCTGATTGTTAGCCATGGTTTATTTTCGGATGTCACTCACAGCTTCCAGACGCTCTCAACGCAAAAGCTTCGCGCGCTCGTGTCGTGATTATTTAGCTCCGCCCACACGGCACGCCTCCACCGGCTCGGGTTTTTCCGGAAAGACTCGGTACAGCCTATCTTTCTTTTATAAATATAATAAAACTAAAGACTTTTTGGAGATATGAAGGATGCAATACTACTCTATAGGTACTCAAGATTAACATGAGATTGAGTGAAACAGAGTGTTTCACCCCCCCTTTAATAAAACAACAAACAGGTACAGGCAGAGGATACAAACACACCTAACATAAACGATAACCGACCAGGAGTGAGGGAGAACACAGGGTTTAAATACATATAGAACAGAATGAGGAAACAAGGCACAGCTGGGGCAAATGAACTGATAATGACAGGTAAACAGGTGAATTAACTAAACAGTAACGAGGAGCGGGAAAATAGAAACAGGACTGAACCAAATACAAATACGGGTATGTGAGCTGGCTGAATAAACATCATTTTTATTCATATCTTTCACATTTACTGCAGTCAGATTCACCGTGTTCACTCACATGGCTGTGCACTTGTAATGACACATTAAGGTTGTTAAGAGGCTAAAAGCAGGTTTAAAACTTGTCCCGTTTAAGTCAACAGGGCATAAAAACAAATTTTCTAACAGGGTGTACATTTTAAAAAGAGGGTAACACGGTGAAGGCAACACCGGTTTTTGTCGTTGTTATCTGTACTGACAGCACTCCAGATTTACAAAATATGAGCTCAATGTTAAAATTGACCGGAGTTTTCCTTTAACGTTTGAACAACGTTACCATGGGAGTGAACGGAGTTGTCAGAAAGCTTAATAAAGTTTGACTTTATCAGACTTTTTTGTTGACATTCCCTTTAGCACATCTAGTGGATGCATAACGCAAACCCAGTCAAACGTTTGACTGCAGTATCTTATGCGCCTTATAATCCGGTGCGCCCTATATATGAAAAATGTTCTAAAATAGGTCATTTATTGAAGGTGCGCCTTACAATCCGGTGTGCCTTATAGTGCGGAAAATACGGTAGATGGATTGGCAGACCTTGAAAGGGAGTGTGTGTGCTGTCCTTGGATGAAATGGCAATCACTCCAAGTGTGGATCTGCACATGATCACAGTATGGTGATGTCACTTTGCCAGGTCACACAGGAGTAGCAACACATGCTTGTGTGTTTATGTTGGCTGGAAACACAACTCGGTGGAAAGTAGTGGCTTATCATTACAGTGGCAATTGTACAATGGAGCAGATTACAGGTCAATGATTATCGAAATAATACAGAGGGCAGCATCCATAGGGCTACATGTGCTTGATGTCACTACTGATATGGGTAGCCCTAACCAGGCCATGTGGAAATCCTTTGGGGTCGACAACACCAAAACATCTGTGCCACATCCAACAGGACCAGACAGTTTAAACTGTATGTCATGCCTGATGTCCTACATCTGGTAAAAAATCTAAAAAGTGCCCTTGTCTGTGGACAGGTCTTAAAGAAGGGATGGCATTAAAAATACTAGCTCCCCATCTGTCAGCTGCAGCCATCGGGCCAAGCCACTTTGAAAAAATGAAGGTTGGTCTGCTCTTAATGTATTTAGTAAGGCAACAAGTGTTGGGCTGAAATATATGGTGCAGCAAGAAAACCGCCCTCTCTCCTACCTGACTACAGCATGGTTTCTGGAGCAAGTTAATCATTGGTTTGATCTTATGTCATCTCGCCATCCAATTACAGCCCTGAGCAGGGTCAAGATGGAGGAGTATGAAAAGGCCATCATCTTCCTACAGGATATCATCCATCTGTTCCATGGGATAAAGATTGGTCATAAGGGAGTTTGGAAGCCTGTTCAAAAGGGGTGATAATGGCAAGAATATAAATGTTGGCCATACAGGAGGAGATTCTGACACGAGGGCACAGGTTTGTGTTAACTTCAAGGTTCACACAAGACTGCCTTGAAAATACATTTAGCCGTGTGAGGTCTGAAAATCCCATACCACCTCCAGTGGAATTCCATCATGGACTGAGAATTATATCTGTAGGGCAGTTCCTCCCCTCCATCAGATCTGGGAGCTACCAGGAAGACCACAGTAGCTTTTTAGCAGACTTCCTAGACACAGTGGAATAAAGTATCGCTCCATCAGTCAGAGTGGAACAGCTGGTGGTGGAGAACAGAACAGCACCTGACCTCACAAAAACTGAGAAATGTATTCTCTTCCATCTTGCAGGCTACATTGTCCACAAAATAATCAGATTTGCCAGCATCTGTGGAAAATGCAAACAGCAACACAACACACTGATGACAATCCTGCTGGAGATAACAGCATCTTAGTAAACTTAAAAGAGTTCAAGGCAGGTGCTCTTTGTTGTCCCTCCCAAGAAGCCTATGACTTAACTCAACAAATTGAGAAACTATTTAGGACCAACACTGGTTCCTCCCTCATGGAGTTTCCCAACGCAGTGGATGTCTTGAGGAAAGAAGCTCAGTCACTCTCCAGCAGGCTTGCATCATGCTTTGGAGTACAAGAAAAAAATCTCCAAAGTTTTTATTAGGCTGAGGTTGAGGCGAAAAAAATACGAAATGACAGAAAAAACAACACTTAGACATCTTGGAAGCAAGAGCCAATCTAATAAGAGGAAAATGACCAACAGCAGCCAAGCTTCAACATCCAACAACCAGCAAACCGCTCCAAAGGTGCTATCGAACACACTGGTTGTTGCCATGGAAACACTCAGTCTAACCATTTCTCCGATAAGTGCTCTAGCACCCAGCCAAGATCACTACTCATCCACCTACCAGCACCCAGCCAACATCACTACTCCTTCACCTACCAGCACCCAGCCAACATCAGTACTCCTCCACCTACCAGCACCCAGCCACCATCACTACTCCTCCACCTACCAGCACCCAGCCAACATCACTACTCCTCCACCTACCAGCACCCAGCCAACATCACTACTCCTCCACCTACCAGCACCCAGCCAACATCACTACTCCTCCACCTACCAGCACCCAACCAAGATCACTACTCCTCCACCTACCAGCACCCAGCCAACATCACTACTCCTCCACCTACCAGCACCCAGCCAACATCACTACTCATCCACCTACCAGCACCCAGCCAAGATCACTACTCATCCACCTACCAGCACCCAGGCACCATCACTACTCATCCACCTACCAGCACCCAGCCAACATCACTACTCCTCCACCTACCAGCACCCAGCCAACATCAGTACTCCTCCACCTACCAGCACCCAGCCACCATCACTACTCCTCCACCTACCAGCACCCAGCCAACATCACTACTCCTCCACCTACCAGCACCCAGCCAACATCAGTACTCCTCCACCTACCAGCACCCAGCCACCATCACTACTCCTCCATCGACCAGCACCCAGCCAAGATCACTACTCCTCCACCTACCAGCACCCAGCCAACATCACTACTCATCCACCTACCAGCACCCAGCCAAGATCACTACTCCTCCACCTACCAGCACCCAGCCAACATCACTACTCCTCCACCTACCAGCACCCAACCAAGATCACTACTCCTCCACCTACCAGCACCCAGCCACCATCAGTACTCCTCCACCTACCAGCACCCAGCCAACATCACTAATCCTCCACCTACCAGCATCCAGCCACCATCACTACTCCTCCACCTACCAGCACCCAGCCACCATCAGTACTCCTCCACCTACCAGCATCCAGCCAACATCACTAATCCTCCACCTACCAGCACCCAGCCAACATCACTAATCCTCCACCTACCAGCATCCAGCCACCATCACTACTCCTCCACCTACCAGCACCCAACCAACATCACTAATCCTCCACCTACCAGCACCCAACCAACCTCACTACTCCTCCACCTACCAGCACCCAGCCAACATCACTAATCCTCCACCTACCAGCACCCAACCAACCTCACTACTCCTCCACCTACCAGCACCCAGCCAACATCACTACTCCTCCACCTACCAGCACCCAGCCAACATCACTACTAGGGCTGGGATAAACGCTTATTTCTTAAACGATTAATCTAGCGATTATTTTTTCAATGCATCGATTAATCTAACAATTCGTTTTTCCAGTCCGATTAGATTTCGATTCGATTATCGATTATCTCCCCATTAATTGACTAATAGCACTTTATACATGTTGATTTACAGTGCGGCGCCCACTGTCACTTTGCGCACTAGGCATCCGCCTATGTCTCCTATGCCATGTGTCGGCCCTGGTAATGTCTAACAGAGTTTTTTTCTGCTGAAATTTCAAGGGTTCTGTAGTAAGTAAAAGTAAGTATCTCCGTATATTAGATATTTCTGATTATTTTCAGTTCAACACAGACTGCTGGGATCTTTACCTTGCTCTTCATGTGTTACTAGTACCTCCATGCCTCTGGTTACTACCTCCATGCAACTACTCAGTCAATCTCCGATTATGCCAGTGGTTCCTTAACCTGTAACCAAAAAGACTAACACACACCCCGACACACAGCTTTTCCAGGGTTGGATTTGGCCAGGCTCTAACTATAAACAGAAGAGTTTTCTCAAAACATCAAGATAGTACATTCTTTCTCTCTAGGAGAGCTACACTTTAGTCTAACTGGAAAGTAAGGCTTTAACAAAGAAATGGTGCCTTAAACTATTGGCTTCAATGACCACTATATGTTTTAAGACGTTGAAGACCTTTCTCAAACACAAAACAAGTCCCTATTTCATTTCTGGAAGTGAGCAAGCACTGTTACTGCATTCAGATATCAAATACAGACATTAGAGAATACATGAAAAGAATATTTCAGTAATCGCACTGGTAACTTCTTTAACAAAGTAAATTCTCACAAGCATAAAGAAGTCATTCAACTCATTTGATATTTAGAAGGAAAAATATTGATTAATACCTTGATTATAATTACTCATTCATTACGTATACATTGAAGCAGCAATTCACACCCTTCATAACCGATTTTTAATGTGAAAGTTGTTTTTTTCCACCTGGGTTGCGTGTGTAAAGTGGTTTCATGCAGCTTTGCTCCCTGTACAGAAACTCTTGTCTTGCTACGATCTGCTTTTATTACAAATTGCACTTCGTTATCACTGGATACAGTCTTTTATTATTAAATTATGAAAACTTGTTTTTTAATCAGCCGCAATGAATTGTAAATGAGTTGTGATTGTGAGTGTGAAGGTAACAATGTGGCCTTGATGGAGGCCCTGCCTGGATTATTTAACTTCATAAGTCTATTACTTTTACTGGATGTTTATGTAAATTTACATTTAAATTACAGTCTTTTTAGATGTTGTGATAGGTTTGTCATAGAAATGTTTATAAATATTAAGTCATAGGATGAAGATGTCTAAGTAGTGTAAGAGCTCTCCACAACTTCTGTCAGCTTGTTGAACATTTTTATTTGGACAATTTCTACCATATGATGGCTGAAGCAGCAGCGCGTGACACTATTTACGGCAACCAGATCAACATTGTGAACAGAACTTCAGTGAAAACATCAAATGATCATGCAATGGGATAAAAGCTTATTTTCCCTGCAAACGATACCATGAAGAATGTGAATATTTACCCAAGTCAAAAACAAAAGGTAAGCAGGTATCAGTGTTAATTTCAGTATTGTTGTTAACTTTTAAAGTTAAAAAAACGATAAGGCTTTACTATTCTAGGAGAATAGCATCATCGCTAACACAACATCTTGTTCCCTCATTTTAGGGAGCCGAGGTTATGTCAGTAACTGGAGACTTTATTAAGGAAACCTTAACATGTAAATGACCTGTAATAAATAAATGATAAGTGATCCATAAAATCAATGACGCACTTATGCAATGCTAATTTGCTGAACTTTCACTTAAAAGTTAGATACTGTTTAATTGTGTTCATGTTTGGAAAAAAAAGTTGATACAATTTTAATTACCGCCACGTGCATTATTTTTCAGATATGTACTATCAATTTGCACGTTATGAATGTATGCAGCTTGAAAACACCTAGGCTATCTCAAAATGATTTCTCTATTAATCATTGCCTTATATTTTTGATAACCAACTTAACTTAAACTGTACATATTTATATATGATGTTTATAGTAGTATGTTCAATATTGTACTTAAAACACACAACACAGTGAATAATATAGTTCTGAATATTACACATGCTTTTTGATTACTGGCATTTCATCTAAACATTAAGCTGGAAAGCAGAAAAAACAACAACTCAAAAAAGGAATACAGAAAAATTAAAAATATTTCATAGTGACCTACAGATTCCCAGCAACTTCATGCATATGTGTGAATCTTGAATCTTGCTTAAGTGAATCTCTTAGCATGAAATTCTAATGTAGCCATTGTCCTCATTCTTTAATCTTGTATACAGACCAAGGCAAGGTAATCGACTAACATCAAGATGTGTGATTTAAAACCTTTGCTAGTTCTCACAAATTAGTGTCAGGCTAAAAATAAAGCATAGGTTAACAAGACAAGGCAGGTTTTAAGTTCCAAAGTAACTAATCAAAAGAAGTATGAAATGCTGTATCACTGATCTTGTGGACGCGTGTGGAATGTTTTATTTAGGTTTCAAAATAACACAATCTGTATTTTTAAATAGTAGATCTCTGTCCCTCTCATTTATGTTTTATGTTAACACTTTACCAAAAACATTTTTTATGATGGTTATACATTGTAAGAGATATTCACAGTGCAACAACAAAAATATTATTGAAATAGTCAAATATTTTGTTATTGAATTAATCAAAATTTGTAATAATTTTAATGTTTGTACTTGTTAAATAATTGTAATGAGCCTGGTTGCTACTGTGTGTTGTACACTAGGTGGTGATGTAATGCCACAAACCTCTTATCCATTATCTGAGAATCATTTTTGGAGAAAAATGTACTACTAATATACTTTTTATTATTATGCAAAGCATTACATAATTTTGTTATATATTTTCCATGTGTCCACATTAAATCTAAAGTATGATTACCATAATGAGTGTGTTCTGACACGTGTTGTTTAACTCCAAATAGTTAAAAATGTCTATAAATGCCAACATCAATGCATCTTTTTCATTTTCTTCATGGCTCATCAAATAATAAAGACTTTATCTGCAGTACTAACTCAGATAGAAAGTCAATACATTATTTCATAAAGTCTCTTTAGAAATTGGTATCTGTATCAGCCGTCAAAAAGCTTTATTGATCAACCAGTATTGTTGAATGTAAATCGATAAATCAGCTTCGGCAACTGAGAGCTTCACTGTAGAATCTGCCACATTGCGTCCCATTAATCCATCATCCACTGGCCACCTGTGAACATCTTCATGTCACTCTAGTACTAGGTACTTGAATATCGATTTTGCAAGATAAGGTTTGATAGATAAGATTTCATATCTTTTCAAACACTGGACATATTTATCTTCTGTGATCTCCTTTGTGTGTTTGATAGGTATAACTTATGTATGTCACAATTACTTCACAAGAAATTTGTTTCACAACAAGTTTTGGACAAATGGAAAGGATGGTTTTCCTTAACTATTAATGAGGTGGATGTTAAAGTGAGGACAAAAAAAAAAGATTTTTGAGACTTGTTTAAAATGTTCGTTGTGAACCCCTTGTTTTTGTTTTTTTTTAACACTTGTTTGGTTCAATTAAAACGACCCTGGTGCGATTGCTCTGTTAGTGCGGTTCATTTGAATAATCGTGAACGCTGCCATCCGAACCCCGGTGCCACCAAACAAGCGGACCGAGACCGCTGAAAAGATGGGTCTCAGTCCTTTTCCAAACAAACTCTGGTGCGGTTTGAATGAAATATGAACGCAACACAGATCAAAGACATGTAAACGAACCAAAAACAGGACATGATGCCACAAGGTGCGACCCTAAAAAGGACAGAATGCTCAAGCACACTTGTTTTTTTCCCTTCATCGTTACTCATCACAGTTCGGTACAGGCATCAGAACCGCGTCTCCTCACAGCAGATCTTTTGATAAGGTCACAGCAGATCAGATATTTGTGACGGAGGGATTCCTGCCACTGTTTTACATATTTTATAAGCTCTTCACGAGTTCTCAGCTGGTCAAAATACCGTCGTACCGCACATAAAACGAGAGCATTTTTCCCAGCACACAGCATTGTTTTGGATGTTTGGTAAGTTCCGACACGAAATATACGTAATAAAAGCCGACCAATCAGGTTGTGAACATATCACTATTCAATAAATGAATGTACACTGCAAAAAATGCTTTTCTAAAATGCTTAGCCTTTTTGTCTTGTTGTTTCCAGTCAAAATATCTAAAAATTCTTAAATCAAGATGGATTTACTACATTAGAAAAACTCTGGGTTTATCTAGGAAAACCTGCTCCCGACCAGGTTAGGTTCACAGTATAAGTTACCTCTCTTTCAGAAACGCATACCTCCCATTCTGAAACGGAAAACCCAGAGTTTCCCTCATTTCAGGGTTAACATACTCAGAGTTTTCACTTAACCTCCTTTCTGAAACGGGCCCCAGGACTTTTATTTTAGTTTGGCGATATTATAATTTTTTTGTTTATTTAGATCCCCATTAGCTACTCCATTAAGCAGCAGCTATTCTTCCTGGGGTCGCAACAAATTTTAACAAAATATTAACATCAAAGCTGTACAACAATAAAGACAAATACAGAAGTGCACACAACATCATATAAGTCATCAAACTCACACACTTTTTTTCCCCTTTTTTTTTTATTGAACGCATAACCGCAAATACATAGTTATATCTCAAAACAGAATTAAACAACAATAACATAGTTGTAAGCAAAAAGGATAGTAAGCAAGTGAATTAAACAGACAAAAAAATAAAATAAAAATAAAAATTAAGAAAAAATTGTAAAAATTAAATTAAAATTTGAGCCAGAGGTAACATATAATTTAAAATAAATTCAAGAGAGAGAGAGAAATGCTTTGAGTCCCCTTTGTTTTCATTATACAAAAACATAGACACCATTTATGTGCACAATTAACAGACTTTAGAGCTTTGGCATTGTTGGAAAAGAGAGAGAGAAATTCAAGAAAGAGAAATGCCTTGAGTCCCTTTTTGTTTTCATTATAAAAAAGCATAAATATTATTTTTAGTGCACAATGTACTCACACACACACACACACACATATGACGTCATAAGACTGCGCTGCGCTCCTGCCTCTGTTATGATTCGGCTGAACCATACACAGTAAAAGGGCTGAACAAAGGTTTGTAATCTTTAAACGTTTTAAAGTATTTAAATCAACACAAACCGTTTTTGCAAGCGATGTAAAAATTATTAATTATTATTGAAAGTAACATTTTAATGATTAATGCTCGTCCACACATCAGTAGCTGAAAAGGTGCGTCTCATTTCGCCCCCTATATCGTCAATCAATCGGTTTATTGTAAAAAACGATTTCAGTCCCTGGCGAGTGGTGATCAAGGGGGTAATCCATCGACCGGAAGTTGAACCCGGACGGGTGCCGCCATGTTGTAGCAGAACTTCACTTGCGTTAGCATTTCCATTGACTCCCATTCATTTTTGCGTCACTTTGACAGCGAATAACTTTACATCTGAGGCGTTTAAAGACTCCATTTGTCCATTATTTATTTCTAAAGAAACACGACAATGTATAAAGGGCTCCATTACCTTCTATGTTACACTATGGCCCCGTAGAAACAGATTTAGTAAAAATAGGCTAACGATTGCGTCATAACCACTCGACTCTCTGTCGCGCTGTACAGAAGTTACCGTACAGACAGGAGGAGAAGCTTGCAGGCAATCGGGGGGACGTCCCGTCAAGGGAGAAGCCCATAGATAATGAGTCCATAAAAGCAACGGAATTCTTACTCCTGCTCACTCACGCCAAAGAACTCTTTGCTCAAGTTCCCCGTCTCTGCAAGATTAACGTTGGCAGTTTTCACGCACAGCTACTAGAAGATTAACGTCTGTCAGACAGGTTGCTCACGTCATCAAGCTTAGTTTGAGTCGGTCTGAGTCTGCGCGTCAGGAACGGAAGTTCTCAAAAATCGCTAAAAGTGGGCTTCAACTGTCTCAACTGAGTTCCAATGAGATCGCTCTGTCCATTTCTTTTACTGTCTATGGTGGTGATGGAGAAATGGAGCTTTTGAAACCCCGAGTCAATCGAATCAAATGATTAGCGAAATGATTCAGTGATTCGAATCGCCGCACGCTGGTCAAAACAGTGTAGATGCATGGAGAACATAAACATGGGTGAATACAACATAAACAAACCAATTTGTATAAAGTATATACAAGTAAGTACCACATGTAAATCCCAAATGCTTAAATATGAAGTGTCTGTAGCCTATAGTGTTTGTTCTTTTATTAAGTTTTTGGTCATTTAAGTCCTTTAACTCTGACTGACTCTTACCAGTGCACTGAACTACTGAACTGATTGTACGCAGAGATTTAGTTTGGATTTATTTTTATTTCTGATCATTATTCTCATCTTATTGTCCAAATACACAGAAAAAACTGAGACACTATTGTAAATAGTGACTTACTAATATGAAGATGGCGTTTATTAAAGAGGAGAGTGAAGACATGAAGATTGAAGAAACATTCAGAGTGAAACTAGAAGAAACTGAGGAAAAAACAGGTTGGTTTCATTCTCAAAGCTGAACTCAGTCATTTGATCCTCATTAAAATGTTAAGCTCTACAGAAATGAATGATATTTGTGAAGAATGAGTAAACCCAATATCTACTTCTGAATTGAAACCAGGAAAACCATTCGTTTCTATTACTTAATTATGCAACATTAACAAAGCATGGATGTTACAGTATATAAAATACAGAGGGTCAAAGGGTTTTACACTATACCATTATAAATATTTTAACATACCTGAACATAATAGTAGTAAATATTCGATGACTCAAACCATAAGTAAGCCAATCTTTTTTTTCTTCTCATCTCAAAAGCGCTCGCTTTATCAAACTAGTGTCCTGGAAAATAAAAACACTTTTTCCAGGCAGTTTGAATGCAAACACCTGGATGCATCAATATTTAACATTAACATAAAAACACTTAATAGGAAATTTTTAGGTGGCAATGGGAGAGTCAGCTGTGTACATGTTATAGAAAGAAATGCAATGAATGCTATTTTTTTGGCCTTTTGTGTGATGGTGCACATGGAAGATAATAATATTCAGATCCTCTTAAAATTCAAAGGGCCAAAAAATGCTTAATTTACAACCAGCAAATAAGTCGTATCAAAAACACTAGCCTGTTTTTACATTTGTTTTTTGGTGAGCAAATATAGCAGCTAGTTATTTTATAATAAACTAACAATAGCCTAGATGTCTTAAAACAGTTGAAATATTTGTTAGTGACACAAACAGTTCAAATCAAAGACATAGATTGAGTCAAGTCAAGTCCCCTTCCTTTATATAGTGCTTTTAAAGGGATACTCCACTTTTTTTGAAAATAGGCTCATTTTACAACTCCCCCAGAGTTAAACTGTTGAGTTTTACCGTTTTTGAATCCATTCAGCCGATCTCCGGTTCTGGCGGTACCACTTTTAGCATAGCTTAGCATACATCATTGAAGTGGACAAGACCATTAGCATTTCTAAAAAAAAAATGACCAAAGAGTTTTGATATTTTTCCTATTTAAAACTTGACTCTTCTGTAGTTACATCATGCACTAAGACCGACGGAAAATGTAAAGTTGCGATTTTCTAGGCTGATATGGCTAGGAACTATACTCTCATTCCTGCGTAATAATCAAGAAACTTCACTGCCGTACCATGAGAGCAGCAGGCGTAATGATATGACGCAGCGCCTGAAAATAGGCCACCTTCCGTCAACACAACGGAACTATTTTCAGGCGCTGCGTCATATCATTACGCCTGCTGCACTCATGGTACGGCAGTGAAGTTTCTTGATTATTACGCAGGAATGAGAGTATAGTTCCTAGCCATATCAGCCTAGAAAATCGCAACTTTACATTTTCCGTCGGTCTTAGTGCACGATGTAACTACAGAAGAGTCAAGTTTTAAATAGGAAAAATATCGAAACTCTTTGGTCATTTGTTTTTAGAAATGCTAATGGTCTTGTCCACTCCAATGATGTATGCTAAGCTATGCTAAAAGTGGTACCGCCAGAACCGGAGATCGGCTGAATGGATTCAAAAACGGTAAAAACTCAACAGTTTAACTCTGGGGGAGTTGTAAAATGAGCCTATTTCCAAAAAAAGTGGAGTATCCCTTTAAAAATATAGATTGTTTCAAAGCAGCCTTACAGTAGTGATAATAGGAAATTAAAGTAACCGATTGTTTTGGCTTCATGACAGCTCTAGAATAAAGTTATTGTCCAGTTAAAGTTAGTTTTGATTGATTCACTTCCATTGCAACGATCATTAGTTATTAACTTAGGGGCCGCTAACACTACACCATTTTAACTGAAAACAGAAAACTTTAAATGCGTTCTGGCCGGCCATTTACACAACAACAGTGTTTGGTTGCTCAAGAATGCAAACGTAAAAATAGGTTCCAAGGTGTAAGTTTTGAAATTTTTTGATAAACGTTGTCTCTGTGTAAACTTCAAAAACGTAATTCCATGAAAACACATGCATATTACGTGTTTAGTCTGTAGGTATGCGCATTTGAATATATTTGTGCACCGACGCTTGGCCTGCGTAATACAGAATTTTTTGTCGCTTCTGTGTATCCATGCGACTGGAATCATTTTGATAACGTTTTATCTGTACAGAGGTAAAGGGGAAGGCAAGTCAAGTCACCTTTATTTATTTAGCGCTTTTTACAATACAGATTGCATCAAAGCAGCTTCACAGTAGCTACGTTTACATGGACACCTTTTTGTTCAATCAGAATTAAATCAATCTGATTGATGAATCCGAACACGATGTTTACATGCACGATAAATAAAATAATCGGGTTGATGTGTGCGTTTATATGTCACAAGCTTCAGATCGGAATAGATTTTTTGACATGCGCACACTGCACGAATATGCCGCTGTTCGTGCATAGCTTTTCTCCTCTATTGGTTCTTTAGTTGTTTTAAACAGCAGACTTAATATTTATCCGTCTCTGGTCATGATTTGGAGAGGATGAGCATATGAACCGTTGTGCCGCTGGTTATATTTATCACGCAGTACAAATACCTAAAACCAGTCGTCTGTGGATGAGAATCTGAAACAACAACAGGTGGGACGTTGTCCTGCTCCACTTCACAGACGCAGAGTGAAATGAGAATCTTAGAATAACGGGACACTCATTTCTGTGTGCCATACATCATCACGCTATTCCTACTTCATTGCACATGCACAAGCCTTTCAGTTTCAGTTTTCAATCCGATCAAGTGTTTACATGTTCTCTCGATCGGATTACAAAAGGAATAAACTCCCCCTTTCAATCCGATCGAAATTCCATTCGGATTGAGCTCAATCAGATCGATTAAGGTGTTTACATTAAGCTTTTTTAGTCCGATTGAGCCATCAATCCGATTATAAGGGTCCATGTAAACGCAGTTACTGATAACATGAAAATAATACAAGTTTTTTTCTAGAAGAAAATTGCGTCATCGTCCACCTGAAATAAGGCAGATCAATAATATTGTTGAATATTAAATGTCCCCAACTAAGCAAGCCAAACGCCAAGGCAACAGTGGCAAGGAACCAAAACTCCATCAGGTGACAGAATGGAGGAGAAAACAGGCTCAGTCGGGGGCCAGTTGGCCGACGAACAAACAGTGTGTGATTATGATTCAGGCAACATTACAGGTCAGATTGGATCAGAACATTCACAATATTTATCCAGTTCCATCTGGTTGGAGGTCGGAGTCATCACGCCGGTATGGAGACGAGTTTGTTGAGGTAACAGAGGAGGAAGGAGGCCTTCACAGGGGAGGGACTAGTTGACACTTCAAGACTTCATCAGATCTGGATCCGGCCGATCCATACATTTAGCAAGAACATACATTTAAAGCATTACATGCCTGTAATGATCAGACTAGCTCTAGACCATTTGGCAGATGTAGCCCTTTTTGTGTTCACAGTCTTTTAGGGTCTTTCAAGGGTCAACCCTGGAGCAATGGGACTAACTTGGTGTGTGTTTTTAGAACCCATCTGATCTCTGTGTCTCCTGAAAGTCGAAGTATAGGATATTGTCGACTGAAAATCAGAAAAAAAAAAAAAAACACCTTTGACAAAAAAAGCTTACCTTACTGTCAGTGAGGCAGGACCCAACCGCCATGGCCTCCTCAGCCCAGTGTGCAAAACCCCCTTCCATGTCTGACAAAATACAAAAAGACTACAATGAGAACATAAAGTTGTGCAGAATGCAGCAGGTGGTTGTCTAGTGGTCAGGGTTCTGGGCTTCCAAATGGAACACCGTAAGTTTGTGAGTTCAATCCCTGGGGCTGTCACCAATCTGTCCCTGAGCAAGGCACTTACCCCAAGTTGCTTCAGAGGGGACTGTCCCTGTAGTTAGTTCACTAAAAGTCTGTTAGTTTAACAAAAACACACATTGATAAAAAGATCTATCACAAAATTAGGTGATAATATATGTATTATTATGAATTTATAATCTGCTATAATGATAATAATTTTGGACCAGGAACACAAAACTAGTTAACATGAAATTAACACAACAGGAGGTTCATAATAATATCTGTTAGGGCCTAATAATGATGACAATTATCTGACTGTACAGTTTGATATAACTAAAAACTGTAAAGTTTGTTACTAAAGAATATTAAATTGTAGTATAAGCCTAGATATAGGTTACGTTAATTTGTTACAGCTACTTATCGATAACTAAATTTCCCGCAGAATACATTCGCTTTCTAAAGATGGCTAACTTAAAATTAGCGTCGGCTTACCCTCATGTTGGACTGCCCAGTTAAAATGTAATTTAAGATGGCGCTTGAGGTGACTTTCTCCTGACGGTTTATTATATTGAATCAAGCAGAACGGACAGTGAAATTGGTCACAGCAAGAAGAGCATTTTGAATACTTAGGGAAATTATTCCCTTTCAGTGCCGTAACATGCATCTCAATGACATAAAACTCTCTCAAACTCTCAAGACAAAATGCGCATGCGCGGGCAAAACTGCAGCTTTGCGGCTCTGCAGTCAGACCCTTCTCACGTGTCTTGACCCACGGAAGAGAGGGTTGGGGTGAGCAGTTGCTTATAATAAGTTAAAGAGACATGCACCGGAATGGGTCACTGTGAACAGAACTTTTTTGAGGAGGTAAAAAGGGTGGTGTTTTACACAACCATAGAGGATTAACCAAAGTATGTTACAAACTTAACATGACGACCCTAAAGAATCATACGAACTTGTGGAAAATGGGCATCCGATTTCCCCTTTAAAATGTAAATGATGTTTAGTAGGGAGCCAATGCAGTGTTGACAGAACCGGGATAATATGGTCATACTTCCTGGTTCTGGTAAGAACCCGAGCTGCTGCTTTTTGGACCAGCTTGAGTTTGTTTATTAAGCGTGCAGGGCAACCACCCATAATAGCATTACAATAATCTAGCCTTGATGTCATGAACGCATGAATTAACTGTTCCGCATTTGTCATTGAGAGCATATGTCGTTATTTAGATATATTTTTAAGATGGAAGAATGCGGTTTTACAGATGTTAGAAATGTGGCTTTCAAATGAAAGATTGGTATCAAAGAGCACACCCAGGTTCCTAACCGACAACGAAGACGGACTGAAGACTTGACAGAACATCCATCAAGTGTTGTTGGTATTCTAGGTTAGTACTGTCACGGTGTGGTGCAGGTGAAGAAGGAGGCTGAGTCAGAAAGGCTTCAATTCCAACGATTTACTTATAATAAAACAATAAAGAGGTGCAGGCAGGAAGACAGGCAGGAACACTCACAACAACACCAAAACATTTACAAGAACCGACCAAGACAGACTGAACAGAGAGAACTAAATACAGATACAAACGACCACTAACGAGGTGAGGACAGGTGACACAGATGATAAAGACGATGAACCGGTGGATGATTGAGGGAGTGAATTCAGGTGTGGAGACAAGGAGGATTCTGGGGTAGTGTAGTGCAGACTAAGACAGACTGGTGCAGACAGAGACTGTGACATAACTCTCCCCTCCCGGTAGGCGTGACCTCACGCCGTGGAACAACAGGGGTGGGGGGGTGGGCGCCCTAAAGCGGGAAGCCTTCAGGGCGGAGCCGAACGTGGCCGTGGCCAGGGCGTAGCAGGACGTGGGCGTGGCCAGGGCGGAGCAGACGAACCCTCGGGCGTCCAGGGCGGAGCTGTCGGACCCTCGGGCGTCCAGGGCGGTGGAGACCCTTCGGGTGGCCATGGTGGTGAGAACCCTTCGGGTGGCCATGGTGGTGAGGACCCTTTGACCGGCCATGGTGGTGAGGACCCTTCGGACGGCCATGGTGGTGAGGACCCTTCGGGCGGCCATGGTGGTGAGGACCCTTCGGGCGGCCATGGTGGTGAGGACCCTTCGGGCGGCCATGGTGGTGAGGACCCTTCGGGCGGCCATGGCGGTGAGGACCCTTCGGGCGGCCATGGCGGTGAGGACCCTTCGGGCGGCCATGGCGGTGAGGACCCTTCGGGCGGCCATGGCGGTGAGGACCCTCTGGGCGGCCATGGCGGTGACCTATGCCCCCCCCCCCCAAAAAAATTATTGGGGAGAGTGACTGGATGAGGGACAGGCTCTGGGGCTGGGCAGACGTGCCGTAAACCACCTCAGGCTGGGCAGACGGGATGCGAGCAGACCCAGACTGGGCAGACGGGACGTGAACAGTCTCTGGCTGGGCAAGTGGTGAGGGCTCTTTGCTGGACGGGACCAGTGGCGAAGGAAGCTCAGGGCTGGACGGGACCAGCGGCGAAGGAAGCTCAGGGCTGGGTTCATGGGCTGTAACGAATGTGTGTGCTGCCCACACACACAAAACAGCCATGGATCCCACAAGGAGTACTGCGTCCTTCAGAGCTGGCTGGACGGTCTCTGGCTTCACCGTCTCTGCTACTGGGCCGACGGTGAAGGGAGAGTTACAGCTGGCCAATACCCACTTCACATAGGCCTCGAAGTTCCCCCGAGGCCCATCTCCGGGCAGGCGTGCTGTGATCTCGGCGTTGAGACCTGCCCGGAAGAACACACAGAGGCTGGTGTCATCATAATGGACAAAGGGTACCAAGTCCAAATACCTCTCTGTGTGGGCCTCGAGGGAAAGATCCTCTTGGGAAAGTAGCAGGATCTTTACTGCTGCCAAATCTATATTTTTGGTTGGTTCTTCTGTCACGGTGTGGTGCAGGTGAAGAAGGAGGCTGAGTCAGAAAGGCTTCAATTCCAGCGATTTACTTATAATAAAACAATAAACAGGTGCAGGCAGGAACACTCACAACAACACCAAAACATTTTCAAGAACCGACCAAGACAGACTGAACAGAGAGAACTAAATACAGATACAAACGACCACTAACGAGGTGAGGACAGGTGACACAGATGATAAAGACGATGAACAGGTGGATGATTGAGGGAGTGAATTCAGGTGTGGAGACAAGGAGGATTCTGGGTAGTGTAGTGCAGACCAAGGGTGTTTCTCAAAACCAAGAATGCAAAGAACGGACTTGTGTTCTTGGGGAGAACGCTCTTGCTAGTTGTTCTTGGAAGAATGAACTCACAAGGTGACGAGCACACATAACGCTGCTGACAGTTTGAGACGATGTGTTCTTGCTGGTATTGCGCAATAATTCCCCCGCACAGACGCCGTCTGCAGTACCCAAACATGACGAGAATTATTGACGATAACAGCCAGGCTTTATCGCCCAATACCCTCGGCTCAATGGATTAATCTACAACTGTACACTACAATGTAATGTAAGTTATATTCATAACAATAAAGCAACGCCTGTCTACTTTCATTCTGCTTCTGTTGTTTGTTTGTGTACATCACTAGCCAAAGGCGGGAAAAAAACGCCGGTAAAGGGCAAGCTATTGGTTGTCGTTAAGGTAGTCTATTGTTTGGAGAAGATCAAATAATTAAGGTTAAATAACTGTTAGTTCAAAGATGGACCGGGTAATGTTAGCAGTCACCATGGGTATACTTTACCAAGAAGCAGAAAAGGAAGCTGCTGAGCTGAGAAGGCGTATACAAATGAGGAGAACTAGGATGAGGAGGAGGAGGAAGATGGAACGGCAATATGCTATTTTAGCGCTTGTCTCTGATTATGTACGTACATTATCTTATAAAGTTGACTTAAATCAGCACTTAACTTAAATAATAGTGGCAAACATTATACCAAATGTTAAGGTATAAAACCAGGTTCTCAACAAGGATACTGTACCCCTATTTAATATAAAGCAAATTTTTATCACTCAGTATTACAATTGATTACATCAGTCAAACTACATTTGATCATTTTGATTGTGCCCCCCAGTACCATCACCTCCTCACAAAATCCTAGGGGAGAACCCTGGATGAATAGGAAAAATTACTAGTTTATAGTTTCCTTATCCAATAAATTGGGATTAGGTAAATGGAATAGCAATAGCTTGTTTGAGTAGCTTAAATTACAGTACGCTCTGCACTACCTTAGACCTGTATCAAAAAAGGTTCACACTCACATTTTCAGATAAAACAACTCAGGAAAGCATTGTACAATAAATCAAGTAAAGTTTATTAGAACATCTATAGCCTACATAATTTTAAGAAATACATAGAACCAGACTAGAAGGAATGGAACTTACCATTTTACTTTCCATTGTGTTGGCCTTTCCTTGCTTTACCAAAATTATAATAATAAAAAAATAATTTTAGAATGTTAATCGATGATAAGTAATATATATGTGTGTGTTTTTCTTTTTTAAACACAGGATCAAATGCCTTCTCAGAGGTATGTACAAATAAATAACTATGTGCCAATCCTCACATCCTTTTTCTCTGAAGCTGACCTAAAACCAGCCTTTAGGCTCTCCAGAGAAACCATCAACCTGCTGGTCCAGATGTTGCCTCGGCAAAAGCCACATGGATGGAGCCACGAAATCGAGGTGGCTGTCTGTCTCTACTGGCTTGCATGTGGCACCTCATACCGAGTGACAGCAGACATCTTCGCCATACCGAGAGCCACAGTTGGCAGAATAGTCCACAGTATAGTGGATGACATGATGGCCATTGTTCACAAGGTGATTCATTTCCCCAAGCCAGAAGAGATGGAAGAGGTCGGGGCAGGCTTTGCTCGCTTGGCTGGCCATGAGGCATTCCGCTGTGCGGCTGGAGCAATAGATGGGTGCCACGTCAGAGTACTTCCACCTGCTGAACCACAAAAGAAGTGTTACTTCAATCGCAAGCTCTTCCCTTCTGTGGTTCTCCAGGGTGTGTGTGATAGCAAAGGGAAATTTCTGGATATTTACATTGGCAACACCGGATCAGTCCATGATGCCCTTGTCCTCCGGAGATCTCCAATGTACAAGGAGTCCCTATATCCACCAGCTGGCTTCTTTCTTCTTGGAGACGGGGGGTACCCATGTCTGCAGCATCCTCTCACCCTCATGACGCCATACCGCCAGCCTGTAGCGGGTAAGAATACACAGAGACAATTTTTATTGGATTTGTTACTTTGCATTTGAAACACTACATATATTTTTACATTACCTGTATTTTAATCATCAGGCCAAGTTGAAGCACGCTTCAACAAGCACCATGCTAAGGCCAGGAACATCATTGAGCGTACCTTTGGAATGCTAAAAACCCGCTGGCGAGCCATCTTCCTGAGGGCTTTGGAGATTCGGCCTCTATTTGCCCCTAAAGTTATTGCAGCATGCTGCATCCTACACAACCTCTGTCTCTCGACAGATGATATCCTGGAGGAGGAGGAGAAACTTCACGATGAGGATGAAGATCAGGGGAACGTTCCTGATGATGAGGATAGGGAGCTCTCAGGAAATACTCTCCGTGCCAGACTTGCTGCACAGGTGTCTGCCCCTGGAGAGCTGCCTGCATGTCTGAGGGAGCATGATTACGACTGAGGGGATAAACCTGAGTGAATGCCCAGGGACAATAGATGCAAATAAGCTGCTAGCTAACTCAGTTGCAATTATTTTAAGTGTGCACTGTCCCTGTCAAATAAATAGTGAATAAATGAAAATGAAATGTAAATGAAAATGTTACCTTGAAAATATGAATATATTTATTTGTATCATTATATTAGTTAGACTGTAAAATTGTTTAGTTGATGAATAATTAAAAAATACTGTGTATGTGGTCATTGACTGTTTTTTTAAGCACACCTAGCAGAATGGCAATGACAACAGGAAAAAAGACCTATTACCTATTTTAGTTGAAAAGAAACATGCCAAATTTGATGGCTGTCTACAAATAATATCAAAAAGAAGGCATGATTATGACTGCCGTTGTAAGACTTGCTTTATCACCTTAAGTCAAAATATGTCTTTCCTGCAATTTCAAAAATATTTATAGAAGTAGTAGATTGAGCGTTACAATTGTTGCAATACAACAATCGTAAATCAAGAACAGTACAAATAATACAGGCTATTTACAATTTATTTACAAGTCTCTCAAAGAGAGTTAAGTATCTATCTGCCCTGTCAGAGGCTGCTCTTTCCCTCGCCTCTTCCCTCGCCACTGCCTCCTGCTCTCTCTCCTCTTCCCTCTCTGCCTGCTCCTTCATGAAATCCAGGAGTGCCTCACTGACCCTGGCCCTCTTCCTTGGTGGCGGATTGGCCCGTTCTTTGGGAGGGGCAGAGGACGGAGAGGTGACAACGCCACCTGTAGTGGCAGTCAGATTTGCTGACACTACCAGGGGCGGACTTATTGAGTGCTGCCCCTGGAGTGCAGCATCCATCTGACTGTACCACTGCCAGGTAGCAGCAGTCACCCCACCTGCCTCCACCCCTTTCCCTGTTGGAGGATCCCTAAGTTCCTAAAAAATCATGTATAATGGTGAAAACTGTTATTGAACATATTTGTAGTCCCAAAAAGTTTCCACAGATGAATGGATTCACAAATGTTTGCTGCAATGCTATCCTGTATATATTCCCTTCATGTCAAGATATTTTAAGTTAATAGTTATTTTAAGATATCTTGCAATAATGATAGAAGTTAAAATACTGATGCCAAACATAATATACTTTTATATATATATATACACTCACCGGCCACTTTATTAGGTACACCTGTCCAACTGCTCGTTAACACTTAATTTCTAAGCAGCCAATCACATGGCGGCAACTCAGTGCATTTAGGCATGTAGACATGGTCAAGACAATCTCCTGCAGTTCAAACCGAGCATCAGTATGGGGAAGAAAGGTGATTTGAGTGACTTTGAACGTGGCATGATTGTTGGTGCCAGAAGGGCTGGTCTGAGTATTTCAGAAACTGCTAATCTACTGGGATTTTCACGCACAACCATCTCTAGGGTTTACAGAGAATGGTCCGAAAAAGAAAAAACATCCAGTGAGCGGCAGTTCTGTGGGCGGAAATGCCTTGTTGATGCCAGAGGTCAGAGGAGAATAGCCAGACTGGTTCGAGCTGATAGAAGGGCAACAGTGACTGAAATAACCACTCGTTACAACCGAGGTATGCAGCAAAGCATTTGTGAAGCCACAACACGCACAACCTTGAGGCGAATGGGCTACAACAGCAGAAGACTCCACCGGGTACCACTCATCTCCACTACAAATAGGAAAAAGAGGCTACAATTTGCAAGAGCTCACCAAAATTGAACAGTTGAAGACTGGAAAAATGTTGCCTGGTCTGATGAGTCTCGATTTCTGTTGAGACATTCAGATGTTAGAGTCAGAATTTGGCGTAAACAGAATGAGAACATGGAAACCATCATGCCTTGTTACCACTGTGCAGGCTGGTGGTGGTGGTGTAATGGTGTGGGGGATGTTTTCCTGGCACACTTTAGGCCCCTTAGTGCCAATTGGGCATCGTTTAAATGCCACGGCCTACCTGAGCATTGTTTCTGACCATGTCCATCCCTTTATGGCCACCATGTACCCATCCTCTGATGGCTACTTCCACCATGTCACAAAGCTCTAATCATTTCAAATTGGTTTCTTGAACATGACAATGAGTTCACTGTACTAAAATGGCCTCCACAGTCACCAGATCTCAACCCAATAGAGCATCTTTGGGATGTGGTGGAACGGGAGATTCGCATCATGGATGTGCAGCCGACAAATCTGCGGCAACTGTGTGATGCCATCATGTCAATATGGACCAAACTCCCTGAGGAATGCTTCCAGCACCTTGTTGAATCTATGCCACGAAGAATTGAGGCAGTTCTGAAGGCAAAAGGGGGTCCAACCCGTTACTAGCATGGGGTACCTAATAAAGTGGCCGGTGAGTGTATATATATATATATATACATATATAAGTATATTATGTTTGGCATCAGTATTTTAACTTCTATGTATATATATATATATATATATATATATACATATATCAATATTATTATAAATTTTCCACACAGAAAAAAAAGAAAGTTGGGATATGTTGTTTAGTTTACAATTTCTTAAAAGTGTTTGATAACGTATATCCTTGCCCTATAATACTTGTACTCCACTTGTAAAAAATAATTGCATATTAACTTGGTAAATCTAAAAAACTTGGTAAGTCCCACTACATTAAATGGTAGGTTACCTTGTATTTTTCCTTAAGGTTGTTCCATTTCTTCATAGCTTGTTTGGCTGTGATAGCCAGGTCAGACTGCTTCACAAATACTCTGAAAAAAGCAAAAAGAAGAGGACAACTTAAACACAATTACTAATATTACTACTAACAATAATTATTATTGTCACTCCTCTACTCCCTGCATGCATGTACTATCATACACTTAAGTGCAATACTGCCTCCAAATAACTTTCTGCATTCATATCATAACCAAATCATAAATGTCACATGTAACTTACTATTTATTTTGCTTGTCACTAGTATTTTGATTTCTTAGTTTTATAGTATGTATTTGTTTTCTTTCATTTTGATGCATAAAACTCTTCTGACTGGCTGGCAGACACAACCAAACACACCAATCGACCAACTACCCTTAGCGTACAAACCTTTTTATATAACAGTCTGTAGTACAACAAAATACAGATTATGCATAACGTTACTCACTCCCATCCATTTTTGGAGGAATTCCTCCGACCAGTGAATAGAGCCTCGTTGGCCGCTCGCCATGTAATTAATGCTGCGGTTTCCTCAGATGTCCCTTGGTTTCAATTATTATCACATTATTCAGAATGCAATTACATAATAACAGCGGTACGAAAAGTAAAACTGTCTTACAGATGTGGGTCTGGCTTTCTTCTGCCATTATTGCTCCGCTTCAATTGTCTCTTGACTGTGGGATAAAACGAGTCTGTGAGAAGACTGGCCGGTTGGCTCGCGCTTTATGGAGATTCCACTTCCGAAAACGTTTGAGCACATTTTCGATTCGCCATAAATTTTCGTAAAAATGCCAATATTTGAAATCTACACAGTTGATTTCTCGCATCAAATGTTCTCAGAAGTGAATTAAGTGATGAAATAGCGTACGAAATTGTAGAAAAACGACTTACTGTATTGACTTGCCTCTCCTTCCTCGTATGCCGAAATGAATGCTGGGATATTTCTGCCGTCAAGTTCACACAAGTTACCAACCGATGCATCCTCGGTAAAATGGGCGTGTCAAGAACACTTCCGGGATTTTTAACCGTTCTTGTCAAAATGCAAACTTGTGTATTGGGACAGTACTTGGGCCACGAAAGATGACGTTTCACAAGAACACAAGGACACAAGTACAGACAAGAACACAGATTGAGAAAGGCCCCAAGACAGACTGGTGCAGACGGAGACTGTGACAAGTACGTGCGGAGGTTTTTGGTCCAATAATTAGAATCTCTGTTTTTTCAGAATTAAGTAGTAGGGATGTGACGGTGAGGATTTTTACACACCGGTTAATCGACGTGTTACAACACGTGTAATACCGGTATCACCGGCGGGGGCTTTTAAATCGCTCATTTAAAGGCACATGTAAAATGCGCGCGTTTGCACGGGCATGCATGCATAATGGTGGTCGTGCGGAGCAACACTGTTTTGTTATTGTGCGCTGAATTGCCGCTCATTTGAAAACGAAACAAATTTTTTTTACATCGCTTATAAAAAGCTGGTGCAGCAGTGTGCACTTCACTTTCACTTATATACATTAGCGTCGGTGGATTTGAACTTGTCTTTAACTGAGGCAATCTCTCACGACACATTAGAGCCACAAAACGGTAGGCCTATTGTTTAATTTTCTTTGACTGACCAAATTTGAAAGTTGAGACTTTGTTTCATATTAAATATTACCTGCTCGGTCCTGTCTGTCAGCACGTTGTCAGTGTCATATGGCTACGTGAGTTGCACATATAAAATTAAGTTAACGAACAACCTCGATCCATCAGGAAACGCCATAGGTCGCTGAATTTCACTGCGCTTCATGAAGAGTTTTTCTTTTGCGTGAAGAAGCCGTTCACCGGAGATGTGTTAAAGATAGCAGTGTGCATTCATGATTATTAGGCTGCCGGTGTAATAATCCTCCTAGCTCCGGGTCTGAGTGAGTCATTTACTCTCTTACCTTTGTTCTTTGATTAACTTTAATGTCAATTTAAAGGGATACTCCACCGTTTTTTTCATATTAAACTATGTTATTCTCTTATCTAAGACGAGTTGATACATACCTCTCTCGTCTCAGTGCGTGCGCTGAATCGCTCTGTCGGGCGGAGAACTTTGAGAGCAGTTAGCTTAGCCCCATTCATTGCATATGGGTCAAACAGAGATGAAGTTAGAAGCGACCAAACACATCCACGTTTTCTCTATTTAAATATAGTTACACAAGTAGTTACACAACCAAGTATGGTGACACTAAATAAAATGTGGCGCTTTTTATAAGCGGGTAAAATGGATAACTATAATGTATGGCGGAATAGCACTTATTGGGAGCACTTCGACTCGGCGCTGTAATATCTTCACTCGTAAAAAGTCCTCTCCCCCCTCTCCCTCTCCCTCTCCCTGTCATTTCCGTCAATAGAACCAACGTGACCTGCACGCCTGCAGTAGTAGTTTTTTGTGCAGAGTTGACGGAGGGAGAGGGAGAGGGGGAGAGGACTTTTCACGAGTGAAGATATTACAGCGCCGAGTCGAAGTGCTCCCAATAAGTGCTATTCCGCCATACATTATAGTTATCCATTTTACCCGCTTATAAAAAGCGCCACATTTTATTTAGTGTCACCATACTTGGTCGTGTAACTACTCGTGTAACTATATTTAAATAGAGAAAACGTGGATGTGTTTGGTCGCTTCTAACTTCATCTCTGTTTGGCCCATATGCAATGAATGGGGCTAAGCTAACTGCTCTCAAAGTTCTCCGCCCGACAGAGCGATTCAGTGCACGCACTGAGACGAGAGAGGTATGTATCAACTCGTCTTAGATAAGAGAATAACATAGTTTAATATGAAAAAATGGTGGAGTATCCCTTTAAGACCAGCTGCTGACAGAGACGCCATCGACACGCGTCCCATTTTCTCACAAATCTCTACGTTAATTTAAGACTTTATTTAAATCATTTAAGACTGCTCTTATGAGGACACTCGACAAAACTGACATTTTGGCATAATTTGTGTGTGTTATGGTTTGTTCAAGCCCGAGAGAGAACTCGATACTGACGCGCGTCTTTTCTGTGGGTCGGGCACGCGCACGCGCGTGTGTGTAGGCAAGACAGCGCGGTCTCTTTAGTCTTGTTGCGCATTATGCGCAACAAGACTAAAGAGACTTTATCATTCACATTAATAAGAGCGTGATAATACAACGGTAGTCAACGGGTGACAGAAAAAAACGGATACTGCGTAATTGCGTTAAATATATAAATATATTATATATATATTTATTTATTTTCGGTGTCGCGGTGGACAAGTGATGAAACCGGTGTTGCGCCTGAACACCGGTCACACCGGTAACACTGACTACCGTAGCAAGCCTATTAAGTAGTAGAAAATTACTTGTCATCCAATTTTTTATATCAGCTATGGATTCCGTTAATTTTTTTAATTGGTAAGTTTCGTCAGGGCATGAAGAAATATAGAGCGGAGTATCATCGACATAACAGTGAAAACTAATGTCATGCTTCCTAATGATATCTCCCAAGGGTAGCATGTACAGTGTGAACAGCAACGGTCCTAGTACTGAGCCTTGTGGTACACCATGCTGAACTTGTCAATTCAAGTCATCTTCATTTATATAGCACTTTTAACAATGTAGATGGTTCCAAAGCGGCTTTACAGTGATAATAGGAAGTTGAAGTAACAGATTATTTTGGCTTTATGGCAGCTCTAAAATAAAGTTATTTTCCAGCTTGTCTGGCCTTAAAATTTATAATACAGAATTTTATCACTTCGCCGTAGCCACGTGAACCAGAATTATCCCGACAAGATTACGAAGCCAAACATTTTTTTGTGTGTGGATTGACTTGTATGGATGAATTGTTCACCACAAAACGATCAATTTAGGCAAACAAAGTAAGCATTGTCAATTTTGAATTCATTGGGACTTTAAAATATTCTGACTGACCACCTCAGCGAGAGTTTTTCAAGGCGACCGCTATTTAGAACATGTCACTTGTCACGTGATACACTGCAGCCACAACAGCACTGAATGAATGATGATCTGCTTTTATGTCATTTATCCTTTTTTATTCAAAATATTCACAAATTTGTTAGCTGTAGCATGAAATATCTGATATTCCGATGTTTTGTTGCCACAGTTCAGAGAATCGGATCTGTTGGATTTACAACACGTCAATTCATCCACTTCTCCCGAAATACATGAAAGTAAGTGGCCGGTGAACTGGGAGAAGAATAGAGTAAACTTTAAAGTTACTTACTTGTATGTCTGATATGAATAAAACGTGTCTAATTATACATGGAAAGGATTATTATTGCCGCTTCCATAGACATCAGTGTGTATTTTACAAACTCTAAATCTATTGTTTTTTTAGTACTTATGTGAATTTATATGTCTGAAACCTAAAATAAACATTATGTGGTTGAAAACACTGAATAGTTGTGATGTATGACAGTGCTGATGCGCGAAAGCAAATTTGAATTTAGCAGTTGATCACATGATGCACTGACAAGTTCTAATCACACCGGTTAGATGATTTAAATGAGTTTAGAAAATTCTTCCTCTCTTATAGCAATGAATGAATTGATTTTTTCCTCAGGGAGATTACAATGCACTGCCTGATGATGCAATACTGTAGTAGACTATAGTTATAATACTCTCTCTAATATTATCAATATTGTTAGTAAAGAAGTTCATAAAGTCATTACAGCTGTGCTGTTTGGAAATGTCTGGGGTTGAAGCTTTATTTCTCGTTAATTTAGCCACTGTTTCAAATAAAAAAGCTTTAATTCCTTTCTGTACGCAATTGTGCTTTCTCTCCACAAAATGCGAAAAACCTCTAGTTTTGTCTTTTTCCAGTTGCGCGCCATTTTTTCTGGCTGCTCTCTTAAAGGACAAGTTCGGTATTTTACACTTAAAGCACTGTTTTAAGATCGTTTCTGATTAAATAGAATGGTTAAGATTGAAATTTGGACTATGCACAAAGGAGCAACTGTGTCTAAAGTGCTGGAAAAGAGAGAGTCAATAGTTTTTGTTGAAACATCGAGTTCTTCTAATCTGAAATGCTGAGGAAATGAAACTGATTAGGAAGATTATTAATAAAGCAATCTTTAGTGTTCGAATTAATAGTTCTACCATATTTGTAACACAGAGTCGGCTTAGCAACCTTAGCTAAATAGAGTATACATGAGACTAGATAATGATCTGAGATGTCATCGCTCTGCTGCAGAATTTCAATGGCATCAACATTGATTCCATGTGTGACAATATTAGATCTAAAGTATGATTACGACAATGAGTGGGTCCTGAAACATGTTGTCTAACTCCAATAGAGTTCAGAATGTCTTTAAATGTCAATCCCAATGCGCCTTTTATTATCTACATGTATATTAAAATCACCAACAATAGGCCTATTTCACAAAATGGCGACCGCAACCGGAAGTAGGGTAACAATTCTTCCGGTCGCGCCGCCGCCCTCTACGATCCCCATTCATTCTTGGACATTCTTCACAAAATGGACTGTGAACAGCGTGTTTTTTCTCAGTCATTCACGTACTTACCAAAAGTACATATATCCGATGTTGTCCGTTTTGTTGACATTTTTCAGGGAGATGTAAAACGATCAAAATTGGACAAAGGTTACAAATTCTTTTTTGAGCAATTTATTTTTGATTACCAAGGTATGTATTATTTACGATAGATGATTTACCTTTTGTTGGTTTTATGGATGAATTTCAAAGTGGTGTAATAAATAAACTGAGTTTTAACCATGTTTGTATGTGTGTATTTGGACACTTCAGTCTCAAATATTATTGCAGGGACAGTGGTAATTAGGGCGCGATGTTATAGGTCATTAAGAAAGCGTGAGGAACCACATCAACTTGAGGTAAATACAAACTGGATTTAGCTAATGATGAATGGTATATTTTTTGATAACCAAGATAAATGCTACTTGTCTCAGTATCAATAGTAACAGCAGCTATAGTTAGAAAAAAACAAAACAATGTTCCATTCATTAAAATGGCATTGCACTTGATGACACTTACTATACCAATCTACACCCACAAAATCAATAAATAAATAGAAATGATGTCTGATTGTATGTGTGATATCTAGTGGCTTTAAAAAAAATCATGTTATTTAGTTGTCCAGGAGAGTGCAGCAATCTTACATTAGATTATGGCTCATTTTCATGTCATCACCATGAATGAAACTAAGAATTGTACATCTTTACAGTACCGTAAATTTAATTTAGCTATATTTTTTTTTATCTAAACATGAAAATAATGAAATTAAAGCAAATAAATAATAAAAAAACGAATTTTACACTCATGATATTACGTTTTAAAAAAAGTTACAAGAACATTTTTGTATGTCCCCAAAAAATCCCAGTGTACACCCTAAATGAACAACACACAAAAGTTAAATAAAGATGTGAAATATATGAGTCTTTCTATCACTTTCTTCAGATCACGCTTGAATCTAACCATCCACCTCAAATGGCAGCTTATACTTGTACTTGTGCTGCTGGAAGAAGTTTGTGCAACCACCTGGTTGCACTACTTTACCAGACAGCACATTACAGTACATTAGGAACCAAAAATGTTCCAGCTGCCCTTGCTTGTACAAGCAAACAGCAGACCTGGCATAGGCCACGAACCCAGGTATAAAAAACAAACTCCTCAAACAGTTTTAATTTAGCCAACAGTTAATAATAATAAAAAAAGTGTGTAAAATGCATGTGCAAATCAGATTACAATCAAATGCAATATATACATGTTTTGTCAGGGCATCACTCCTGAACCAGTGGATCAGCTTGTAGTGCGCAAGCCGAAAGCCTCTGGTAGGAGCTGTGTGCAGTCTACTATGTATAGAGCATATGGAGGTAATCTCCAAATACTAATACAATACATCTTCACATTATATAAGACACACTGATAATTAACACACTGAGGCATGAACATTTTTGTTTAAGGACCATTGCCTGACAAAGATGTGATTGCTGGAGCAGCATCCCTCATCTCCCTTCGACCACAACCGCTAATAGCTAAAATGATTGATGGAATGTCTGCTGTAAGCATGGTGTCCTCTAAATTTGGAGAGGTCCCAAAAGGTTCACTGCTGTCTTACCAGTGTCCAGCTGTGCTGCCAAAGGATGTGCTCATTCATCCATATGCTCCACAATTCCCCCCATTACCTGTCCCACAATACACACTTCCACAATTTCATTTTGTCCCTGGTAGCTGGGCTGAACTCCTGCATATGCAGAGTCTGGAGGTGCCCCCTGAAATATCAGGGATCGTTGAGGAGGGAACAAGGGATCAATCCAAAAGCCCGCTCTGGTTTAGCATGCGTCGTCTCCGTCTTACAGCAAGCAAGTTCCATGAAGCTGCTCATGTCAGATCAGAGTCCACTGCAAAGACACTAGCTGGCCGGATCATTAAAGGTGCCCCCCAGACCAAAGCAATGCGTAGAGGAGTGGAGCTTGAGCCAGAGGTTCTTCGCCGCTATGCTGAGACCTTTGCAGTTAATGTTCTTCCATGCGGTCTCATCATCCACCCCGATGCTCCACATCTCGGTGCCAGTCCAGATGGTAAAGTGGTGGACCCAAATGAAGAACCTCCCTATGGCCTAGTAGAGGTTAAGCGCCCTGATGTGAACGACATTGGAGAGGCATCACACATCAATATAATTGGGGGCCAAGCTAAATTAAAAAAAAAAAAAACCTACCACTGGCAAGTCCAGGGTCAGCTGATGGTCACTGGCTTAGCTTGGTGTGATCTGGTGACGGATACAAGGAGTGACTTCACCGTGGAGAGAGTATGGAGGGATGATGAGCTGATCCAAGAAATCAAGGCCAAAGCTGACGAATTCTACTTTGGTACATACATCCATGTTTTGCTAGGGCGAAAATAGGCAAGAAAGTGGCCAACCAAAGATGTTTATATTATTCACAGTTATGCATGTTGTATGTTTCTAAGCTTTATGATAAATGTTATTTTACAAATGTTTCCCAAACTCTGATAAACAAACACATCACATGGGCATATCACATGGGTTAATGAGCGGATGAGTTGAATCAGGTGTGTTTGATTAGGGAGACAAAGACAACGGCTGCGTCCCAATGTGCATACTATACCCTAAATAGTATTGACAATTACTAATGTCACATACTATTTAGGATGGATAGTATGCACATTGGGACGCAGCTAACGATCAATCAAAAACTCAAGTTTCTATATGTTTTTACTATATTTTATCATTTAATAATTTTACATTTACCCTCCAGATTAATGTAGAAACAACATAAAATGACTAAATAAAGACATTAATATTTATTATTGAAACACACAGTAGACAATTCAAGTAGACATACTTTGACAAATGTCATGTGGTTTTAATATTTATGGTTTAGAACTTTGTAATGATACATATTCAAAGTCAGTAGCCTACACACTATATCGGAGTTAAAAGTTATTTTATACTTAGCAGTGTTCGTTGCTGGAAAAACTTGGAAACAGCAACCACCAGCATGTCTGAAAAAGAGAAAGGATGACCATCATCTTGGCTTTAACTCTCAACACATCTAGCCTGGCTTAGTTAGAAGCCCACTCACCACGTCAAGGTGCAGGCTCAGAGTGGGTAGACAGGACAAGACAAACGTAACAAACAGACGCCACAAACAGACAACACTGAACAGGGAACTACACTAACATTTTCCACTGGTGGGACTTGCGCTACTAACTTTTTCAGTTACTAGCGCAAAACATGATTTGGTCGCACAAATTATTTATATAGTAAGCCGCTCTGGATAATAATGACCAATAGTGAAACTGTATTGCATACAGATGTGCTTTTTATTTTACTCTCCATCTTTTAAAACACATGCCTTCTTGTTTTCTTTAAAAATGGTTGGGATAGATTTACTGCAATAGAAAATACAGTAGCCTACACAATAAAGTGCTAAATTAATTTCTTTTGGATTTCACCATGCTATGGTTGGCACAGATGGGCAGACTTCTGAACTCTTAAGGAAAAGTAAAATAAATATAATATGTCATTGTGAAGCTTCAATGATTCGTGTTTGAATTGTTTTGACGCAGTTACAAATTTGGACAGTCCTGCAATTGAAGGCCCACAGAATTTACAGTAGGGCTGCACGATATTGGTAAAAAAATGACATTGCGATATTTGATTTTTCTGCGATATATATTGCGATATAAAAACAATTTCACCAGATGACTTGAATAGCTCTACTTGGAAAGAATGAATCATTCTAGAATGACTCTTGAGTTCAGTGTTGGACAGATCAGTTGTTATTTTAACCATTCATTAAAGTGAATCGGTTCAAAGGAGTCAGTTCGCGAATCGGACGTGTCATTAACGGACCACGGCACACGTTGTGTGATTATCCAGGCAGTTTAGGACATCGCACAAGATTTGTCTCAACACAGAAAACATTTCATCACCAGATAGATTTTTTGTTTTGTTTATTGAAAGAGTGGTTTATGCCATCTGAATGTGTGGAAAGCTTTTCAGAGAAGATGAGGCAACGTTATTTTAGCACAATTCACAACCAGTGGTAGTTCAGAAAAAAAAAAACTTCGGTCTTCCGACCTTTTACCATCGTGTATTCTCAAAGATATTCAGTCAACTCAATTCATTATTATGAGCGAGGGAGGGAGAGAGAGCGCGCGCGCGACTGGGGCTTTCACTCTCTCTGCTCGTTCTCTCAGTTAAACAAGCGCGAATCCGCGAAGCCAACTTGATGTGTTGAATGCTCAGAGCGCGTTATAAAACGTATTCTTAAAATACACATTTCTGTTTTAATAAATGCTCATAGTAAATCATAGCATATTGCCTAAAACATTAGGTAGGTACAAAAATAATCAAACGGTGATACATTTGCGACCCATTAAAAATTAGGGTCGCAATGGCATTTCAAAAGGTCGCAGTGTAGTTCCCTGACTGAAACATCTGAACATTTGAGTGTAACATTTGAACAGAACGTACTGTATAATCACAAAAAATAACAGTTTAACCTTAAAACTTCATATAACTTGTTGATAGCATTTGAGTAACAGTGAACAAAAATATGTCACTGACAGTGAAAATATGTTTTTTCTTATGTGCGTGTAAAGGCAGGTTCCCAAAGCAAATGCTTATGCCCCGTTGATGCGGGCTCTAAGCAAAGCCAGTGTGAGCGGTAAAAAAACTAAAGGCAGGTTCTCAAAGCAAATGCTTATGCCCCGTTGATGCGGGCTCTAAGCAAAGCCAGTGTGAGCGGTAAAAAAACTAAAGGCAGGTTCTCAAAGCAAATGCTTATGCCCCGTTGATGCGGGCTCTAAGCAAAGCAAGTGTGAGGTGGCATGTTCAAACTGTCCAGTATTTTACCTCACCTTCAAAATCTAAAGGACCCTGGTAATTTGCCATCATGCAACAGCAGGACCACATCTGATTCACTGTGCCTGCCAAGGTGAGGGGAATTGGGCAAACCCAAATGTGGTACTCTTTTACCCGCCTAATCACACGTTCAACCAGGATGCGGAGTCTGGCTATGGCCTGGGTTCTCTCTGTTTCCTCTCTGCTGAACTGGTCTCTATGCTTGAAAGGTGGAATGATTAGTTTTGCCCCAACAACCTCCAAAAGCTTTCCAATAAGGAAGCCCTTTCTGCCATAACCTCATCACCTGGCTCCAGTAAGTCCAAGATTCCTGACTGCCTTGTCAACTCCTTATCAGAGATAGAGCCAGTGAACAACTTTGATGCAAATGTAATTGCACCACAGGGTGCAACTCCAATCAAAGCTTTGAAGGTGGTATGGCTCTTGTAGGTTGAGAATGTTTCAGAGTGAAGGGTAATTGCCTCTGGGCTCTCACATCTGAATTCTGTGCAGTCAATAATGACCCTCACATTTGGGCAGTACTGCTGAAACTTCACAGGCATTGTTCGTCTCACCTGTTCACGGGTCATCCATATTTGAATGGATCCCAATTCAAGGTACAAGTAGTTTGCCCATGTGATTACAATGCGACTCACTGTAGAAGTGCTCACCCCAAATATCTCAGCTAAAACTCTCTCTCTAAGGCCGACAGCAACCCGCAAGCAATACATGAAAAACTCATCAATGAGTTGCATCTTACGCTGGGGGCTTGGCTTCACGACCTCTTTCTCTGCAGTTGAAATTCCAATCCTCTTGGCTTTGGACCAGTACACAATATTGGATGCAGAGGGCTCAATAGATCTCCAGAAAACCATAAAAATGTTTTTGGATGAGAACCTTGTGAAATACCTGAAGTCTTCATCAGACACACACCATCTATCCAGCAAAGATCGGGAGATGGTAAGCCTTGACACCAGTTCTTCCAGCTCCTTTATTTTTTCCAGTGCCTCATCAAGAGCACCTAATTAGAGAGAACAAAATAAAACTTACTTTTTTGGTGTTAAACATGACACTTTATCAATAGAGGTGGAAAAAACTTATTCATTTGGTAAATTGCAATTACATGTTTATGCAGTTATAAAACAGTTAAAACATCACTGTAAAAATTTTATTCACCCCAACAGCCTCACATACCATTATTTATTTAGTTCTGTTTAATCAATTGTTCAAATTGTCTCCATTGTTGCAGATTTAATAATAATTTAATAATAAATGGGTGTCAGAAAGACAAAAGAGACATGCAAAATATTGGGGGTCCTCTGAGCTAAACCACAGAATGCAGTAAAGGGGCTGACAAGAATAATGATGATTTATCGTGCTATCGGAATGATCGTAAATACTAGTTTTCTAGTTTAAAAAAAAATGGAGACGAACGCCATCACAAGTTAAAATTTGAATGCGATGAGCTCGTAGTCACAACTTCAGAAGAGGGAAGTAGGATGTTTCCGATGGCACGTAAAGGCAGCAAAAAATTACCAGTAATAGCTATATTTTAAATCGTGGTATTGGTTTGCACTCTGCACCAGACCATGCTAAAAAAATTAAATACAAATTCATCTTACTAACATGCTCCACTGCTAGCATAACTGCTACTATATGCTACAGCAATTTGATAAAATCTAACATATTGTATTGGATAACAACATGTTACACTCACCCGGGGGAGGGCGGCTGTCGTAATCGTGCTCCTGCACCAGCAGCGCGGCATCAGCACTCTCCACTTCTGCTTCCTCGAGTACACAACAGACACCTCTTTTTGCCGTCAGTGTCTGGCGTAATTTAACTTCTCCCCAGTTGTTCCAGGAAAACCGGGAAGGTACGGCCAGCGGTGTAAGATAATTACGACCGGACTCTCTAACACAGACTTCGTCCTCCGTGAAGTGCTTAGCACACAAAAAAGTACTGCCTTTCTTCACTGTGAACGTCGGCCCCTCCTCTCTTCGTATAGTCCAAATCCAACGCCTTTTCAACATTTCATCGCAAGGAAAGCTGTGAAATGATAAATAGGGTTGTTTCTTTTTCGAGTTGAAACATAAAGGTGCGCAACAGGTCTGACTGCTTTTAGATTCCGCCATTGTTCTCCGACTGCTGCTGCTGCTGCTAGCGCTATCACCGGAAAAGAGTTTACCCTACTTCCGGTCTCGGCGGCCATTTTTGTGAAATAGGCCTATTAGGACTTTATCTGCAGCCAGTGCAAACTCTGATAGAAAATCAGCAAATTCTTTGATAAAGTCTGTATGGTGGCCTGTATACAGTAGCCAGCACAAATCTCAAACGTGATTTATCATTTACACTAGATAACGTTATATATCATGTTTTATATATATACATACATATATATATATATATATATATATATATATATACATATATATATATTAATATTCACATATACATACATATATATATATATGTATATGTGAATATTAATTCAATATGTAAATAATTAACCATTGGTCTTCAATAGTATCATACATTTGTAGAACACAGCCACGGGTGGTTTACATGCACCTTGCAGAATCTGCAAAATGTTTATTATTTTAACAAAATAAGCTAAAGATAAGCTAAGATGAAATTAATGTTTTTTTTTGTACTGTCCTGAATAAGACATTTTACATAAAATATGTTGAAATTACTGAATTTATAAAACATTTTTACCCCATTCAAAAGTTTACATACCCTTGATTCTTAATACTGTGTCGTTACCTGGATGATCCAAAACTTTTTTGTTTTGTGATGGTTTTTCTCGAGTCCCTTGTTTGTCCTGAGCAGTTAAACTGCCATATGTTCTTCAGAAATATTCTCTTGGTCCAGCAAATTATTTCGTTTTCCATGCAATATCTTTTGCATATTTGAACCCTTATTCACAATGTTACTCATACTGGTACATAAGACACTATTTTTCTAATAGGATTGGGAACAATTGTATTAACCCCTGGAATCAATTGGGAACCTCTGTAATTAAACTCAGGTTAACTTGTATTTCTCTTTTTTTCCCTCAGACCTGATGCAGCTGAAAGAAGAGAATGAAGGACTGAATGAAATGGAAGAGAAAGATCAGTATGAGAAACATTGTGATTTCATAAATGGAGACAAATCTTTAAGTTGCTCAGGGATCGAAAAGGCTTCCCCTCGAAAAAGAGGCCAAAAGACAGGAGCTAGAAGTAATGTCAAATGCCAACAGTGTGGAAAGAGTTTTGGTAAACATGGATACATTAACATCCACATGAGGATTCATACTGGAGAGAAGCCTTACTCCTGCCAACAATGTGGAAAAAGTTTCACTCAAAAAGGAAGCCTTAAAGTCCACATGAGAATTCACACTAGAGAGAAGCCTTACAAGTGCAAACAGTGTGGAAAGAGTTTCAATGAAAAACGAGGCCTTAAAATCCACACGAGAGTCCACACTAGAGAGAAGCCTTACACCTGCAAGCTGTGTGAAAAGTGTTTTACACATAAACAAACCCTTGATTTCCACATGAAAACTCACACTGGAGAGAAGCCTTACACCTGCAAACTGTGCGAGAAGAGCTTCTTACGAAAAGATAGTCTTGAGAATCACCTGAGAATTCACACTGGAGAAAAGCCGTTTGTATGTGCTCAGTGTGGAAAAGGTTTCAAACGTAAAGAAACACTTAATTCCCACATACGAATTCACACTGGAGAGAAGCCTTACCCTTGCAAACTGTGTCCGAAGAGCTTCTCACAACAAGGAAACCTTATGACCCACATGAGAAGTCACACAGGAGAGAAGCCATTCGTATGTGGTCAATGTGGAAAAAGTTTCAGCATTAAAGTAAACCTTAATATGCACATGCGGATTCACTCGAGATAAACTGTTTTAAATGTCATTAATGTGGAATGAGTTTCATAAAAGAAAACCTTTCAAAATATGTATCTGTGAAATTTGTGTATCTATGTTCACACTGCAACTGAATGTTGGCCAAATCTGATCGTCCACCTTCTTGAATACTTATTTTATTTGCATACATTGCTTATATTCATTATACCTTGACTTTAGGCTTTTTCTTTTCTTTCTCTTTTCTTTAGTCAAATATTGAACAATTTCATTTTGTCTGGCGACGTCGCTCCAATATTGTATATTGACACCTCAAAAACAAAAAAATTAGTTTACTATGAAATGTTACAATATGAATGAAAGATTGCACGTTTTTAAAAAGTCGTTTGTGTTCATTATTGTAGTACTTTTATTCACTGTACTGTGAAGTATTCTCACCGGTGAATGACACGATGTAATAACGTTGTCTCTGGTCGTCTCGCTTCTGGTCTGTGCATGTGTTTTGGAGGAAGCGTGGCTTTGGATGGCAATTTGATGGGAGGGTAGGAAGCTTCCAATGCTAGCAGGCTAAAGTTAGCATTTCCCTGATCACCTATGGCACCTTTAACCCTTGTGTTCTGTTCGAATTCTGTGTACTCCCCTTATGGACCGGGTCAAATTGACCCTAATTGGATTCAATACAATTCCTCAAAAATCACACTATGAAAAACAACAAAGATTTAGATACAAACTGTAAACTTTTAATATCAGGATTTGTCAAACATTACAAAAACATTATGGGCTCTATCTTGCACTCGGCGCAAATGACTTTGTACACTGACGCATGTATCATTCCTATTTTGCACCCGCGCAAAGCGGACTTTTCCCTCCACAGACGCACGTCGGTTAACTAAGAAATACACTTGCGCTCCCCGGGGCGGTTCAGCGCAAAGAGGAGGCGTGTTCCGGCGCAAACTTTCCCTCATGCTATTTTGCTGTTCTATAAAACAATTGCGCCACTGACCAGAAAAAACCTAGTCTAAAGTCAGTGGCGCGTTGCGCGTTGTTCATTATGCTATTTTAAGCGCGCATGCTTGGCCATAATGTAGCGGGTGCACAACGCGCATACACTTTGATTATCTCATCAACACAGATGCAGCAGTTTTTATTTTTGCAAATCATACATTATAACAAGGAAAAATATTAACACATGAGGGAAATCATTGTGGTGTCCATGAAAATTTAGTTTTTTTTCCTCCCACGCCTGTTTAACCGACGCTGATTTGTATGGGGATGGGAGAAACCCACCCACGATAGATAGATAGATGGATAGATAGATAGATAGATAGATAGATAGATAGATAGATAGATAGATAGATAGATAGATAAGTCTGATTTGAACGTTGAATTTCTTGTTATTTCTGCATGCATTCTACTTCAGACAGTCAATAAACAGTGCCGTCTGAGGGTGTTTGCATGAGGGTTTATGCCATAGTTTACAGGTGCACGCAAAACACGCAATACAACGTCCACTTCTCTGTCTTTCACGGTCCTGACAAGAACGTCGGTCTCCTCGGCTGTGAACCGCTCCTGACGCGCGCCTGGTGAATCCGCCGTTATAATAGCAATCCGCCATGCAACATGCGCACCTGCTCTTAAAGGGAATGTGAGATGACGCTCTGATTGGTTTATTCCACGTTACGCCCAAACCACACCTATGAATAATGAAGCTACTTCAGACCAACCTCTTTTAGATTTGCGCCAGGCGCAAGAGGCATTTATCCCGCCGGGAAAATAGCAACAGCGCCGGGATCCGCCCACAAAGTCACTTGCGCTTTGCGCTTTGACACTTGCGTTTCAGATCGTGCGCTGGGTGCAAGATAGGGCCCATGATCTGAAAATATGATTTATGAAAATGTTTTTAAAACATTTTTTAAAACAATTTTGTTTTGACAAAATTGGAAAATAAACAGTATACTGATTTTTTTGCATATATTTTTTTTCCCTTTTTTTTTACATTTTATGCTTTGAACATCGTAACTGAACAGAAAAATAGCTGTATAATGAAAAATTTTCATTTTCCTAAGTTAACTTTCCCTAGTTTCCTAAGACCTATTTTCCTAGTTTCATTATTCACTCACTGGGAAGTGAGAAACCAAACATAACAAAAACATACATCAAATAAATGTTTTTTATTTATTTTTTGGCTCTGTGAATCTGCCTTTGAAAATCCTACATAAAAGTTTTGGTTAAAAGCTAGGTATTTTAGATATTTTGAATATTGAAATGAGAGGTTATTTTATTATCTGTGTCTGACACAGATTTTCATCTGTAATTTGCAAATAATTCTGAACACTGTAATTTTATCTTTTTCAAGTGTGTTTGGTTAGGGTTAGAGCACTTTTAGATGCACTTGCACGTTAGAACTGGAGTTGAAGTGCCCTGACATACAGAAAATAAATGTTTTTATTTTGTGTCTGTACAGTTGCTTTTGAATGGCTGCCTATGAGGGTCAAATTGACCCGCGAACATCACGAACGTAACAGTAATTTTGTTTGTATATGTCAAAACACATCAGCATGTTGAAACTTTGCATGCATGTTCATCATGATAAATGAGAAAAAGTCACAAAATATCAAAAAAACAAAAAAAACAAAGGTTAACCAGTATTTCCAACAACTTGAAAATCGAAACGGGTCAAATTGACCCGCAACATAACACAAGGGTTAAGGAATGTAGGAACTGGATTGTTCATAATAACCCTAACCCAGGAAAAAAAAATATAGAGAATGTATTTTTTCACTCAACTCCTTTACTAAACACCAGTAATACATAAAGACTTCACGCTGTTGTTGGATGGATCAAATTAAAATAGCATGCTTTTTAATGTATCTGACAAAGTTGACACAAATAAAGTTATAGAGTGAATAAATGTACATTTTTAATACCTGTTCCCTTACATGGTTAATTAACTGAGACCTTTGTCAACAAATATATCAGTTTATAATAATGTAATATTAAATAGTAACTAACTTCTAAATCACGTTTTGTCCCTAATCTCAAAAATAAGTGATGTACAGGTCCTTCTAAAAAAATTAGCATATTGTGATAAAGTTCATTATTTTCCATAATGTAATGATAAAAATTAAACTTTCATATATTTTAGATTCATTGCACACCAACTGAAATATTTCAGGTCTTTTATTGTTTTAATACTAATGATTTTGGCATACAGCTCATGAAAACCCAAAATTCCTATCTAAAAAAATTAGCATATTTCATCCGACCAATAAAAGAAGTGTTTTTAATAAAATAAAAATAAAAGTCAACCTTCAAATAATTATGTTCAGTTATGCACTCAATACTTTGTCGGGAATCCTTTTGCAGAAATGACTGCTTCAATGCGGCGTGGCATGGAGGCAATCAGCCTGTGGCACTGCTGAGGTGTTCTGGAGGCCCAGGATGCTTCGATAGCGGCCTTAAGCTCATCCAGAGTGTTGGGTCTTGCGTCTCTCAACTTTCTCTTCACAATATCCCACAGATTCTCTATGGGGTTCAGGTCAGGGGAGTTGGCAGGCCAATTGAGCACAGTAATACCATGGTCAGTAAACCATTTACCAGTGGTTTTGGCACTGTGAGCAGGTGTCAGGTCGTGCTGAAAAATGAAATCTTCATCTCCATAAAGTTTTTCAGCAGATGGAAGCATGAAGTGCTCCAAAATCTCCTGATAGCTAGCTGCATTGACCCTGCCCTTGATAAAACACAGTGCACCAACACCAGCAGCTGACATGGCACCCCAGACCATCATTGACTGTGGGTACTTGACAGTGGACTTCAGGCATTTTGGCATTTCCTTCTCCCCAGTCTTCCTCCAGACTCTGGCACCTTGATTTCCGAATGACATGCAAAACTGAGCAACAGTCCAGTGCTGTTTCTCTGTAGCCCAGGTCAGGCGCTTCTGCCGCTGTTTCTGGTTCAAAAGTGGCTTGACCTGGGGAATGCGGCACCTGTAGCCCATTTCCTGCACACGCCTGTGCACGGTGGCTCTGGATGTTTCTACTCCAGACTCAGTCCACTGCTTCCGCAGGTCCCCCAAGCTCTGGAATTGGTCCTTCTCCACAATCTTCCTCAGGGTCCGGTCACCTCTTCTCGTTGTGCAGCGTTTTTTGCCACACTTTTTCCTTCCCACAGACTTCCCACTGAGGTGCCTTGATACAGCACTCTGGGAACAGCCTATTTGTTCAGAAATTTCTTTCTGTCTTACCCTCTTGCTTGAGGGTGTCAATGATGGCCTTCTGGACAGCAGTCAGGTCGGCAGTCTTACCCATGATTGCGGTTTTGAGTAATGAAACAGGGTGGGAGTTTTTAAAAGGCTCAGGAATCTTTTGCAGGTGTTTAGAGTTAATTAGTTGATTCAGATGATTAGGTTAATAGCTCGTTTAGAGACCCTTTTCATGATATGCTAATTTTTTTAGATAGGAATTTTGGGTTTTCATGAGCTGTATGCCAAAATCATCAGTATTAAAACAATAAAAGACCTGAAATATTTCAGTTGGTGTGCAATGAATCTAAAATATATGAAAGTTTAATTTTTATCATTACATTATGGAAAATAATGAACTTTATCACAATATGATAATTTTTTGAGAAGGACCTGTATATATATTTCAGTTATATTACTACTTGCTATACTTGATCAAAACCTCCTTAGTGTCTTCTTTTTAAAGAAACCATGGCTAGGACTGTAGTCTAAAGCATTCATAAATCATACTTTTTAAAGGTACCTCATTAATTGTAATCATTTAAGTTTAAGAGTCTAGTTTTGTCACAGTCTTCGTCTGCACCTGTCTGTCTTAGTCATCTTCACTACACTACCCAGAATCCTCCTTGTCTCCACACCTGTACTCACTCCCTCATTATCCACCTGTCCCTCGTCATCATCATCTGTGTCACCTGTCTTCACCTCGTTAGTGTTCATTTGTCTCTGTATTTAGTTTGCTTCTGTTCATTCAGTCTTTGTCGGTCGTCGTCTATGTATAGTGGTATTAGTATGAGTTTTGTTTGCCTGCCTGTACCTGTTTTGAGTTTGTTATCAGTAAATGTTTAAATTGGAGCCTTCTTGCCTCAGACTCTTCTTCAACCCGCACCACAACCCTGACAGAACGACCGACCAAACAAAAGATGGACTCGGCGGGTCATACCCTAACAGACTACCTCATCAGGATCCTGTTTGAGAGAGGTCTCCGCATCACCATCACCCCAGTGATGCCTCCAACCATCTTCGCCACGCAGTCCATTTTCACCCCGGATCCAGCAGAGCCCGCTGATCCTGCGCCAGAGCCCGCTGATCCTGCGCCAGAGCCCGCTGATCCTGCGCCAGAGCCCGCTGATCCTGCGCCAGAGCCCGCTGATCCTGCGCCAGAGCCCGCTGATCCTGCGCCAGAGCCCGCTGATCCTGCGCCAGAGACGATTCACGTCCAGCCTGCCCAGCCAGTGACGATTCACGTCCAGCCTGCCCAGCCTGAGATGATTCATGTCATGCCTGCCCAGCCTGAGACAGATCCGTCCTGCATCAAGCCTTCGCCGCTGGTCCCGTCCAGCCCAGAGCTTCCTTCGCCGCTGGTCCCGTCCAGCCCTGAGCTTCCTTCGCCGCTGGTCCCGTCCAGCCCTGAGCTTCCTTCGCCGCTGGTCCCGTCCAGCCCTGAGCTTCTTTCGCCGCTGGTCCCGTCCAGCCCTGAGCTTCCTTCGCCGCTGGTTCCGTCCAGCCCAGAGACCCCTTCGCCGCTGGTTCCGTCCAGTCCAGAGACCCCTTCACCGCTGGTTCCGTCCAGCCCAGAGACCCCTTCACCGCTGGTTCCGTCCAGCCCAGAGACCCCTTCACCGCTGGTTCCGTCCAGCCCAGAGACCCCTTCACCGCTGGTTCCGTCCAGCCCAGAGACCCCTTCACCGCTGGTTCCGTCAAGCCCAGAGACTAGTAATGACTCTGTCACTCTCCCCATTCAATTTTTGGGGGGGGGCCATAGGGCTCCGCCATGGCCGCCCGAAGGGCCTCCATCGCCATGGCCACCCGAAGGGTCCGCACCGCCATGGCCACCCGAAGGGTCCGCACCGCCATGGCCGCCCGAAGGGCCTCCATCGCCATGGCCGCCCGAAGGGTCCGCACCGCCATGGCCGCCCGAAGGGTCCGCACCGCCATGGCCGCCCGAAGGGTCTCCACCGCCCTGGCCACGCCCATGTCCTGCTCCGCCCTGGCCACGTCCTGCTCCGCCCTGGTCGCCTTCACTTCCTGCTCCGCCCTGGCCGCCTGCACTTCCTGATCCGCCCTGGAGGCTTCCCGTCCCAGTTTGGCCACGCCCTGGCCAGCCTTCAGGGCGCCCGCCCCCCCACCCCATTGATGTTCTACGGCGCGAGGTCGCGCCTTGTTGAAGGGGGGCGTTCTGTCACAGTCTTCGTCTGCACCTGTCTGTCTTAGTCATCTTCACTACACTACCCAGAATCCTCCTTGTCTCCACACCTGTACTCACTCCCTCATTATCCACCTGTCCCTCGTCATCATCATCTGTGTCACCTGTCTTCACCTCGTTAGTGTTCATTTGTCTCTGTATTTAGTTTGCTTCTGTTCATTCAGTCTTTGTCGGTCGTCGTCTATGTATAGTGGTATTAGTATGAGTTTTGTTTGCCTGCCTGTACCTGTTTTGAGTTTGTTATCAGTAAATGTTTAAATTGGAGCCTTCTTGCCTCAGACTCTTCTTCAACCCGCACCACAACCCTGACAAGTTTATTGCACTTTTTTGTCGATTTGTATTTTGTTTAATTCGTGTTTGATTCTTTTTAACCAGATATCACAATTTATTTACTTCATACTTAACATTGAGCCCTATTCATATTATAAGCAGGGCCTAAAACTAACTTTTTGCCACACCTGCCAATGGCCGGTGACTCAAGAAAATTTACAGGGCAAAACTTTTTTTTTTTTTTACTTGCCATGACACAATTTTGAGAGTAGTGAAAATTCAAAATTCTCTATTGCAATTTTGATTTCCCAGCTAAAACTACTAGCTTTACTAATATAAATTTAATAGCCTACATTTTTAAAGTAAACAGCCAGTAATAAAATAAAACCAAACAATCAAATTACAAGCAAAAGCACCAATAAATACAATACAACAAAGATACAAATGAAATAAACAGTCCTCTTCAGTTATTCAATTTAATAAAGTTGGCTAATCAAATAAATAATACTGCATAGTATTCATATTCTTTTTTTAGTTCAAGACTAGTGTTTTTTTTTCTTTTTCTTTCTTTGTCCTTTGTTGTTTGGTTAAAAGAGAACTCCGGCGCAAAATGAACCTTTGGTCTAATTACACATTTTTACCTAGTCAACAGTTATCTGAGATTTGTTTTCATGATTATCGAATGTAAATAGTTTTTATCTCTAAAAACAGCTTAGCCTATAAAGCTAGTATAACGCTAGTATATTGGGCATAGAGTAATGACAAATAAAAATCGCTTGTTAATACCACTAACAAGGCTCAAAATAGCCCCACACTAACACGGTAGCATAATGAGGGTCCCTACCTTCAAACCGAAGCATTGAGAACTTTGTCAGTGTCCAGACAGTTTAATAAGAAGATATTTTATATAGGAGTACTGATGTTGGCTGGGTGCTGGTAGGTGGATGAGTAGTGATGGTGGCTGGGTGGTAGGTGGCGGATTAGTGATGTTGGCTGGGTGCTGGTAGGTGGAGGAGTAGTGATGGTGGCTGGGTGGTAGGTGGCGGAGTAGTGATGTTGGCTGGGTGCTGGTAGGTGGAGGAGTAGTGATGGTGGCTGGATGCTGGTAGGTGGAGGAGTAGTGATGTTGGATGGGTGCTGGTAGGTGGATGAGTAGTGATGTTGGTCGGGTGGTGGTAGGTGGATGAGCAGTGATGTTGGTCGGGTGCTGGTGGGTGGATGAGCAGTGATGTTGGTTGGGTGCTGGTAGGTGGATGAGCAGTGATGTTGGTTGGGTGCTGGTAGGTGGAGGAGTAGTGATGGTGGTTGGGTGCTGGTAGGTGGAGGAGTAGTGATGGTGGTTGGGTGCTGGTAGGTGGATGAGTAGTGATGTTGGTCGGGTGCTGGTAGGTGGATGAGCAGTGATGTTGTTTGGGTGCTGGTAGGTGGAGGAGTAGTGATGGTGGTTAGGGTTAGAATTAAAATATTTAAAAATTTAAAAATTATTAATGGAAAACAGCACCATTGTGCTAAATTTGGAGCAATTTTTTTTTTTGAAAGTGAACTAATCCTTTAACAATAAGAGTTTGGGCAAATGGTGACTACATGATTATGCTGAAATGAAAACACACAGTGAAGGGAATTAACACTTGCTGTGAATTTGGAGCTGTCAACTCTCTCATAACCAGGAGGGTATATGCAAAAACTCTTTAAAACTAGGTGGTATGCCTGCATATAGCCATATACATTACTACCTATGCAGGACAATCTCTGTTCCATTTGGGTTTTAATACGGAACGCTACTTTTGTTTCCTAGATATGGGAAGATTATGTATTATATGGAACGGTTGGCAACCCTAACCACTGGTCGAGATGTGTCTTTTACTTTGTACATTTAAACTAGGGTTAACATGTATTTGTCTTTTTTCACCTTAGACCTGATGGCGCTGAAAGAGGAGAGAAGAATGAAATGGAAGAGAAGCCTCATGATTTAATAACTGAAGAAAAATGTTTTTGCTCACAGACTCAAAAGACTTCCACTAAAAAGAGCTCGGAAAACAGGATCTAGAAGTTTCACCTGCTTTCAGTGTGGAAAATGTTTCAGTCAACATGCAAACCTCGATACCCATTTAACCTCCTGAGACCCGAGAGTTTTCCTGGTGTGCATTTTATAAATGTTCTTGCTATTTGGGATAAGTAGGACCTAATAAGTATAATAACTAAAATTTGTTTTTGTACAGGAAGTAGTTTTTGCATAAAAGAATGTCCTCATGCGAGGACAGTGGGTCCATCATAACTTTATGAAATATTATTTGCTGTTGGGGCCAGAAGGTCCTAATTAGTCAAAATTCAAAATTTCAGCTTAATACAATAAGTAGTTCTCTCAAAAATGAATGTCCTATTACGAGTACAGTGGGTCTATCTTACTGTATGACACAAATAGACTCCATTGGTAAAAAAGTTCATTTGACACATTTTCACAGTTTATTTGAAAATGTTAAACATCAGAGTGTATAGCCTACATAGAAAGTAAACAGCCTGAAACATGGCTAATAAAAAAGCTGCAAACTGTAACAGTAACAGTCCAAAAACAGTTAGTTTTTGACCGATAGTTCACTTGCTTTGGTCCGGACCAAATAATTTATTTATTTATTCATTTTTGGTACGGTTCGCTTTCACACTGCTCTTTTTGCAAGTGAACCAAAATTTGTAAACAAAACCACACGTGTGCTAAGGTCATCCATTCATTGGACAAGGATTGTCAAGTAGGGAAATCAGTAGGGGTGTAACGATACACAAAATTGACGGTTTGGTTTTCCCACGGTTTTGACGTCTCGGTTCGGTTCGGTTTAGAAAGCTAAAATTGCTTTTTTTTTTCTTTCTTTTTTTAAACAGTGAATTAATTTAAAGACAAAGATAATTTTTTCGTTAAACCAATTACAATTAAACGTTTCACAAGGATTAAAAAAAAATCTGCTAATTACTATAACATTAAAGGTTGTAGCCTAGAGTTTTAACCTAAAATCAGATGCTATTTATTTTTTAGATATAATAATCAACACACAACACATTGTATGAAAACATGTAAACTGAACATAAGGCAGTTTTTGCATTAACTTGTGTTTTTACTCTAATTTGTTATTGAAATATAATACTTTACACAGTTGTCATTTTCATGAAAGATATTTTAAACATACATTAAATAATCAAGATATCATTAACAGGTTAAGTAAAATATAATATATAGGCTAACATGGTGCATTTATTTAGTGCAAGAGTTCATTTATAGGAACCAAAGTTGTGGACACTGAATCACTTGCCTGTTGAGGTAAATATAATGCTAGTGACAAGCTATGCTGTTTTATTGACGTCTTTCCGCTGCTGAAACACTGATTGAGCGATTACACGAATTATGATGCCTTTCAGTAAGTATACTGCATCTTTCAACATACCTTCAGGTGTCCATTCTGTAACTGAGGAAGAGATGATCGCGTTTACCCGCGCTGCCGCTTGAAATGAGGAGCTTAGTAGGCATACAGCGATCTGTCACGCCACATCAAAGAGCGCCAAAACGCCATTTATTGTTTGAATTTCGTGATCAAATAGACAGAATTTGAAAGATTACACCTTGCTTATTATCGAAAGTAACAAAACACGGAGCTTGTTATTTGGTGTTAATGGTGGTTAGGCTACAAAACTGAATTTGTTGTGTACTGTACACAAGACATGAGGTCCATTGAGCCGGGCTGGGCGGGGCCGGGATTAGCAGGGGGCGGGGCGTGTTCGGTTTGCAATGAGAGTATCGCGATTCGAATCGTGTGTTCTGTATCGCGGTTTTTCGGTTCGGTTCGAATATCGTTACACCCCTAGAAATCAGGAAGTGCAAAAAAGGCTCAGCATGGAGATATTTCGTACTGCAATATTTGGTATTTGATTAATTTTGTGTTATTCTGTACAAACGTAATATGAAGAAACTGCGCAGAAGACGGATAGGGTATAAAGTTTTCATTCATAGAGAGGGGCTATGTTCACACATTCAAATAATGAGATTCTTATTGTATATACTGCTAACAAGTGCTGTCAATGTTAACGCTTGCGATTAAGTTTGTCCAGTTTAACGCAGCATCATCCTTGTATTGTAACTATCGTTACATTATATCAGGGATTCCCAAAGTGTGGTACGCACACCCCCAGGGGTACGCGAGCTGCCACCAGGGGGTGCGCGAGAGGAAAAATGTAATGGCGGTCTGTTTTTTTAAGTAAGATTTTTCCATTCAATAAAAAAAAAAATCATGAACAGTAAACATTTCCTTTGTAATCGCTTTTATTTTAAATAAAAAAAAACTATAATTTATTAGTTTTTGATAAAAACGTAGAAGAAGACAGCTGATGTCTTCTTCTACGCACTTCTCTTCTTTTATGCACTGACTGCCGCTATATGCGCGCCAAATCGTTTCATTCATTCCATACAAATACTATATATATTATAAATATGCTTAACTGGCTGAAATCAGGGAAACTGTCAAGTGGGACTTCTTGTGATAAAGTTGTTAGTCACGAAGGGGGAGAGGGACCAAGAGAGAGTGAGGATTTGGAGGCAACAGAGACGGAGAGAATAGAGAAAGAAAATGAGCGGGAGTCCGAAGATGCGCCGGCGGAAACCGAAGAGGAGGGAAGGAGATGGCAAAAAAGAGGTGATGAGAGTGAACACCAGACGGGTAAAAAAAGAAGGAAATATGATGACAATTATCTGGGTCTGGGCTTCACTTGGATCGGCGATACAGATTGCCCGAAACCTCAGTGCGTGTTGTGCAGTGAAGTTTTAGCAAACAGCTGTCTGAAGCCGTCTTATCTCTGTCGTCACCTGCACACGAAACATGGCAATTTAAGTCAAAAGCCCCTTTTATTTTTTAAAGCAAAGTTGGAGGAGTTGCAGAAAAGCCAAAAAAAAATGCAGTTTCATTCATGCGTTGGGTCTACGAAAGACGCATTACGGGCTTCATATCTGCTCAGTTACAGAGTAGGGAGAAAGGGGCTGCCGCACACAATCGCCGAAGACGTGTGTTTGCCAGCGGCCAAAGAGATGGTGGAGTGTATGATTGGAGAGAAAGAGGCAAAAAAGTTGGACATGATTCCTGTGTCCAATAACACTGTGTCGCGCCGCATTGATGCCATGGCTGAAGACATCCTGGCTACACTAGTCAGCCGTGTGAAGAAAAGTGAGTTTTACTCTCTGCAAGTAGACGAGTCTACAGATGTTGCAAATCTGGCCAATCTTCTTCTGTATGTCCGTTACCATTTTGAAGGAACAGTACAAGAAGATTTTTTGTTCTGTCGGCCCCTTGCTACCCGAACAACAGGGCAGGAAATCAGCTGGTTACACTGCAGTATTCACAGAGAGGCCCTCGCAGCCAAAAACATGCCAGCTGATCTACTTGCAGTGCTGAACGACGCAGTCAAACTGGTGAACTTCATTAAAGCTCGTCCGCTAAATTCACGAATATTCACACTGTTATGTAATGAGATGGGCAGTGAACACAAATCACTGCTGCTGCACACAGAGGTGCGTTGGCTGTCCCGCGGCAAAGTGCTGACAAGGCTCTTTGAACTCCGGCACGAATTGCAGCAGTTTTTTGAGGAGAATCCGTTTCATTTGGCCTCCAGTATGCATGACGAAGATTTTCTGAAAAGGCTCGCCTATCTAGCGGACATCTTCTCAGCTCTGAATGAACTCAATCTAAGTCTGCAGGGAGTCAGTGTAACTGTGTTCAACACACAAGACAGGATTGAGGCCATGATAAAGAAGCTACGGTTCTGGGCGAGTTGTGTGAGTGGGAACACACACCCGTGTTTCCCTACGCTTCACGAGTTCTTAGGGGAAAATGACATGGACCTGGGTGAGCATGTAAAAAGTCTCATAATTGAACACCTCAACCAACTCGCCGAGCAGCTACGGAAACACTTCCCACCTATGGACACATTTCGCGCTTGGATTCGCAATCCATTTGAAGTTTCCCTGCCCGTCCCACAGCTGTCATTTCACGAGCAGGAGCAGCTGATCGAGCTGTCATCTGATGGAGCACTGCAGTTACAGTTCAAACGAAAGCCACTTGTGGATTTTTGGACCGAGTCACTGAAATCATACACAGTCTTGGCAAAGCAAGCCTTGAGAGTTTTGATGCCCTTTGCCACAACTTATCTCTGCGAGGCTGGTTTCTCTGCTATGGCAGCAGTTAAAACTAAACATCGGCAAAGACTGGATGCTGTTGAGAAGGAATTGAGGCTTAAACTGTCTTCCATTGCGCCAAACTTCGGAGAGCTTTGTGCCAAGATGCAAGCCCACCCGTCGCATTAATATGGGTAAGTAATTTGATATTATTGCTACACATGTATATAAGGCCTACTGGGAATAATACTAACACATCCTCCTCCCCGTCTAACTCCTCCCTCTCTCTCTCTCCCTCTCTCTCTCTCTCTCTCTCTCTGCAGGCTGACTTTTGCGCTGCACTTGAAAAGTTCCAGATGGATCCTCTTTTAATTTATTTTATGTTTGAGCCTATACTCTTTGTTAATTATGTTGTGGATCGTGTGTAGGCTAATTTTATTGTCGCACTTGGAAAGTTTCAGATTGATCCTCGTTTTTTATTTATTTTATCTATTTCGGAGCCTATTCTCTTTAATGTTGTGGAGCGTTTGTAACTTCATTGCAATTTAATTCTACTGTCTTTCTAATTTCTATAACCGTTGTGTTATGATGATGATGATGCTAGCTCCACGGTCATTTAATAGGCCTAGCCTGCTGCAATGTTTCTTTTATGCGGCTGAAAATAACCGTGCTTTCTGTTACTGAGCCTGTGTCTGTCACTCGTCCTCTTAAAGTTCACTTTAAAGAGGACGAGTGACAGACACAGGCTCAGTAACAGAAAGCACGGTTATTTTCAGCCGCATAAAAGAAACATTGTGTGCGTAGCTTTGTTGCATTATATTGAAACTTTTATTTTAAATATTTTTATGATTGTATTATTGTAGGCTACTTATGATATTATATAATTATACTATTCATGACTATTTTATTCGCTGTATACTATTTGTTTATTTTATTGACTAAACTATTTACTATTACTTCTCACTTTCTCACTTTGTTGATGTTGTTATTGTCATGCGTGTTCTGGTTATTTGCGCATGATTAAACATGAGTCTTTATATGGCGATAAAACAAAGCTTTGTTGCGTGTTTTTATTTAAGTGGGGATTGGGGGTGCGCCAACCCGGTTGGGAAATAGAAGGGGGTGCGCAGGAAAAAAAGTTTGGGAACCGCTGCATTATATGAACTGCAAAAGCTTTTTTTGCATCTATGCAAAGACTAAAGAGAACGCTCTGTATGTGAATGTCCTGATGCACACACTCATTCATTCATTCCATTCCAATGATGCACACACGACGCGCAGAAAGACGCGCAACAGTATCGTGTGGCCAGACAGCGCGCCGGAATGGAATTCTCTTTGGCACTTGAACAACAATAACACAAACCATTATGCCAAAATCTCCGACTACGGAAGCCTGTTAACTCAAAGGCGCAGTGCTTTCTTGCAATTGGGTCGGTTTATGTTCACACCGTAAACGAACCGTACCAGAGTTCGTTTGGAACCGTAACGAGACCACCTCTTCAGCTGGGTCTCGGTTCGGTTGTTTGGTCCGCACCAGAGTTCGATTGCTGTATTCACACCTGCCCAAAAGGTCCGCACCAAAGGGGGAAACGAACTTGAGTTCGATTCAACCGAACCAAACAAGGCAGGTGTGAATACACCCTTAAATTCAGCAGAGCAGCCTTTGAACTGTGGCTTTTTTTCTAACTAGCTCCCTCTATCTTTCCAGCCTGTCTGGAATAGCCCCTATAGGCCGGTGTGAAATGCTGCAAAGCCGTTCCAGTCACTTTGCAAGCACAGATACACATTGCATGTCATGCATCGCAGATGGGATTTCCCAGTGCAGCCTTGTGCTCTGCAACGTATGGGGTTTTTCAAGGCCACCATCTCCGGGAGATGAGCAGCACTGGAACGGACTGAGATATGGGGGATTGGAGTGACCCGAGATTTTTTGCCTGGTGGTGGAAGGTGTCCGTTCTCATTCTCCTCTTCTGCGACATGAGCACCTTCATGAAGAACATCACACTTGCTGAGGAATACCTGAGCCACTACCATGCGAAACTCAAGAAACTTTGATAGATTTCCTTGTGGTGCCATTTTCCTGGTTATCTCTGCGATACAGCAGCCAGCTGTTGACAAGGGCAAGATCTGTGAAGTGCATCAGCATGCGAATTGTCCACCTTTTCGTCCGCACAGACATTCGGTAGTAGCTCATCATCCTGTCTGACATGTCAACACCTCCCATCTTTGAGTTGTACTCGCGCACAATGCTTGATCGTGTCACGGTCACATACTTTTTTCCCTTCTTGGACCACCGCTGGCAAGTATCTTCTGGCTTCTGGCTTCACAACTGGCTTGTTGTCGTACCACTTGACCACGCATAGTTTCCCATCTGCCCTGGTTACTGTAGAGACGGCACCTCTCCCTTGGTGTTTCAGGGTTTTGTCATCGGGTAACTTGTTCATTGCTTGTTTGACTCGGCCCTTCATCACTGTACCAGTAAGATAAATATCATCCTTCAGCATGTGATCAACTACTTGTATGGTAGTAAAGAAGCGATCACAACACACTTGTGTGCCAGCAGTGAGGGTTTCAGAAAGACGTTTGATGACTAGTGTTCCTTGACCCAATCCATCTGAGTCCTGAACCTTCGAAGCCAGGGTTTTTTAACCTTGATAGACTTCAAAGTCTAGCATGAGTCCATCCACAGATGCCAGCACAAAGTTCTTCATTCCCACTGGATTTGGCTTTAGTGGCAGGTATTGTCGGAATGGACAGACCCCTGCAAACGGGATCATCTGTTCGTCTATTGAGACGCATTCTGGACGAGCCTGAAGGCGGCAGCTGGTAAGTATACGGTCCATAAAAGGCCTCACCTTCCACAATTTGTTGGTTTCCCTCTTATCTTCTGAGACATCATAGTCAATAACTACTTTCAGATGGCTCCTAAGTTTGAAGAAGCGATCACGTGACATTGTTACTAATGGCGGGGATTTGTAGGGCATTGGACCAAAACATGCTTATCTGTGGATAGGGCACGCAAGACATTAAGATTGCTGCTCCAAAAAAGTGATACATCTCATCTACTGAAGTTTTGAGAGATCTCCCACTGTTACCCAGTGACATGGCATTTGTGCAGTCAGCAATGAGTTTCATCAGATCTGAGTCAATGTACTGCTCCACATAATCCAGTGGCTGCCAACGTGTTCGCTCATCTTTCAGTCTATCATCTCCATCCTGAAACTGGACCAAATTTGGTCTAAATGGAACAAACCTCCAGCGTTCTCCACGTCCAGCATTCCTTGGTTCTGGTCTGGGCTCTCCATGTCTCTGATCTTCCTCATCCAGCTCATCATTCTCAACATGCTGTTGTTTACGTCCACGTCTGTGCACTTGTGGATGATTTGGCTGAATTTCATTCTCGGAGTCAGTATCTTCAGGATCTTCAGCTGCATCAGGTGGTGTGTATTCTTCACAGGAATTATCTCCTGGCGAAAAATCAGGTTGCTCATCCATGCGGTCAACATCTTGTGGAATGACTTCGCCCACAGCAGGATCATTATCTTCCCCATCTGAGAGGTCACCTCAGAGATCACCTCAGAGTTGTCTGCAATTGCCATGAGCAGTCGTTCTGCTCTCGACAATGAAAGTTTCGCTGTAATGATAACGTGAAAAAATTAGAGATCCAGCTTTTTGGCTACCGATACCAATACTAGGGTCTTAGTAGGCATATCTGCCGATATCTGTGTAGCTTTCTCTGAGTGAAATATTGAATTGACTCTTTTCTCCATTTTAAGATCAATAAAGTCATATTTTATTGTCATTATAGAATGATTTACCAGGATTCTAGCATGATTCACCTTGATAAACCATATTGTAGTATTATTTACTATCATTTGCCATGTTTCAAGTGTGATTTACTCTGCTCACACAGACACTCACACTGAAAAAGGAAACCTTAAAGTCCACATGAGAATTCACACTGGAGAAAACCCTTTCACCTGCCCTCAATGTGGAAAATGTTTTCCTAAAAAAAAAACCCAGCCTTAAAGTCCACATGCAAACTCACACTGGAGAAAAGCCTTACACCTGCCCTCAATGTGGAAAATGTTTTTCACAAAGAGCAACAATTAATGCCCACATCAGAACTCACACCGGAGAGAAGCCGTTCCCATGTGATCAGTGTGGAAAGAGTTTCGGACGTAAAATAAACCTCAGTTGCCATATTCACATTATATTGGAGTGACCCTCATTTTTGACTCTTTCTCCGCTAGCATTTTTGAAAAAAGTTGCCAGCCACTGCCAGCATATTTCATCATTTTCACAACATTTCATGGCCCGCAAAATATTTTGTGGTTTGAATATTTGAATATACAATTTATCAAAAGAAAAGACAACTTATTCTAGCTTCATATATTCTTTTTTTTAATCAACACTTGAATGTGGGTAAGTTTCATTAAAAAAGCTTTTGATTTTGAGCAAAAAGCTGAGAAAACCAATTTTTTTATCAAAGACTACATCCAGATTGGATTCAAAGCAATGATCAAAATATAGATGGAGTAGATCGAGTCCATCAACACCCACAAAGCTTCACAGTCCTATATCTCATCCTGGGTCGACATTTCATTCAGTAACATTAGGCAGTTTTGATTTATATACGCTGATTAATGTTGACGATCGCTTTATTTTACATCTGCTGCTTCTTCTGTGTGTTGATCTGGAGATTCAGTACTCTTCCAAAAGATGTGAAATAGCGCCCCCTACCGTATAACAGTGAAAACACGGAAAGCCGGTTTGCTGTTACATTGTTACATTGTTTTATTAATAAAAGGACAAATACTGAAAGAAATGTGGACTTTTGGATCTGAGCTCCAGCTGTGAGCTGCATAATACCTAAACATGTCTAGTTGTCTACAGTGGAAAGAATTTTTTTGTGAAACCTTTGATAATATCTGGATTTCTGCATTGATCACTATAATCTGTGATTAGATCTTAATGTAATTCACAATCATAAAAAATGATAGTGTAATCTGACTGTTTTTCTATTAAATACATTTAGTAATCATTCACAGTGCAGGGTGGAGAAGGGAAGTGAACCCTTAAATTTAGTAACCAATTTTGGACCATCTCTACCAACAAATCTGTTTCAGTTTCTCAATATTTATGTTGTACAACAGCGTACAAAAATGGCAGGCCTCCGGAAAACACATTTTCTTAATTTTCACCCATTCTTAAGTTGATTTATTTGTGGGTCATTGGAAGTATAGTATTAAATTTACATTACATAACATAACATAATACACACTTTATTGCGTGTTAAGGCCGACGTTTAACGCCTCGTGATTAAACAAAGGGCGCCAATGTGAGCGTGCACACCGACGCGAAAAACGCCACGCGTGAAAGCGTCATTTATTTAAAAACGCCTCGGGTTAGTTTTTTTGGTTTGACGCACCGCGTCAAAAACTATCCGACCAATGAGATTGGCGCTTTTGCTCACGTGTCTGGAGCTTCTGAAGTTACAGTAAAACACAACCTGGGGGCGCTCAAACACAAAACGGTCTTGCTGAGCACACATACGTAACGGCGAAGAAACTGCGCCAAGTAGCGTCTACACCATAGATATCCATAATAAAGGCTAGATGTCTCGTCCGCGCTGCTGGCCAAATATGGCCTTTATTATGGATATCTATGGTCTACACTGCCGGGAAGAAATAAGACGAGAAAGATGCGAGGCAAGATGAATGTAGAGATTCTGGTCTCGTTGGTGTCGGAACATAAAGAACTATATGACAAACGCGACAGCGACTACAAAATAGGACTATTTCTGTTTTACATTAAGCGCCATCTAATGTCAGGGAATGAATTTGCATGTTCACTCGGCTCATCGTCAGCCAAAATCACTTGGGTGTTTTCGCCAGTAAAACAGAAATGTTCCTTGTTTAAATGAAAATGCAGACTTGAACAGGATTTACATTTATATATATATATATATACACTCACCGGCCACTTTATTAGGTACCCCATGCTAGTAACGGGTTGGACCCCCTTTTGCCTTCAGAACTGCCTCAATTCTTCGTGGCATAGATTCAACAAGGTGCTGGAAGCATTCCTCAGGGAGTTTGGTCCATATTGACATGATGGCATCACACAGTTGCCGCAGATTTGTCGGCTTCACATCCATGATGCGAATCTCCCGTTCCACCACATCCCAAAGATGCTCTATTGGGTTGAGATCTGGTGACTGTGGAGGCCATTTTAGTACAGTGAACTCATTGTCATGTTCAAGAAACCAATTTGAAATGATTAGAGCTTTGTGACATGGTGGAAGTAGGCATTAGAGGATGGGTACATGGTGGCCATAAAGGGATGGACATGGTCAGAAACAATGCTCAGGTAGGCCGTGGCATTTAAACGATGCCCAATTGGCACTAAGGGGCCTAAAGTGTGCCAGGAAAACATCCCCCACACCATTACACCACCACCACCAGCCTGCACAGTGGTAACAAGGCATGATGGTTCCATGTTCTCATTCTGTTTACGCCAAATTCTGACTCTAACATCTGAATGTCTCAACAGAAATCGAGACTCATCAGACCAGGCAACATTTTTCCAGTCTTCAACTGTTCAATTTTGGTGAGCTCTTGCAAATTGTAGCCTCTTTTTCCTATTTGTAGTGGAGATGAGTGGTACCCGGTGGAGTCTTCTGCTGTTGTAGCCCATCCGCCTCAAGGTTGTGCGTGTTGTGGCTTCACAAATGCTTTGCTGCATACCTCGGTTGTAACGAGTGGTTATTTCAGTCACTGTTGCCCTTCTATCAGCTCGAACCAGTCTGGCCATTCTCCTCTGACCTCTGGCATCAACAAGGCATTTCCGCCCACAGAACTGCCGCTCACTGGATGTTTTTTCTTTTTCGGACCATTCTCTGTAAACCCTAGAGATGGTTGTGCGTGAAAATCCCAGTAGATTAGCAGTTTCTGAAATACTCAGACCAGCCCTTCTGGCACCAACAATCATGCCACGTTCAAAGTCACTCAAATCAACTTTCTTCCCCATACTGATGCTCGGTTTGAACTGCAGGAGATTGTCTTGACCATGTCTACATGCCTAAATGCACTGAGTTGCCGCCATGTGATTGGCTGCTTAGAAATTAAGTGTTAACGAGCAGTTGGACAGGTGTACCTAATAAAGTGGCCGGTGAGTGTATATATCATACATACATGTGGTGTAAGGGAAAGTGCACACATTAAATGTGGTGCTCCTGCCATGGTACTTGGCCCTCCGGTGAGTTGAAGTAGTTCTTCATCAGGTCCCTCAGGTCTTTAGCCCTTTGTTGCGTGCGTGGCCGGTTCGCAGATCATGGAATGCTCCCTGGCCTTCTTGTCTCCAGGATCAAGGGATCCATTCGTGGTCATCAGTCTCCTGGTCTGTCAAGGTTGGTGGAACATACTCTGATCTGCGTTCTCACAAGAAATTGTGGATCAAACATGAGGCTAGTGTTATTTTCACAACCTTGTCAGGATGTAGACAGATGGTTGTTCTGAAGACCCGAAACCTGTTGGCGAGAATGCCAAAGGCATTTTCCACGACCCGTCTTGCTCTCGACAACCTGTAATTGTAGATTCTTTGGTCATGGTCTAGCTGTCGGTGGGGAAACGGCTTCTGCAGGTCTGTGCGAAGGGGGAATGCATCGTCAGCAACAAACATATATGGCATGACAGTGGTGGTGTTAGGCAGGGGTTCTGGTGGGGGTAAATTCAGGCGGCCTGTTTCCATTGCTCTGTGGAGGCCACTGTGGGCAAATAAACCACCATCTGACAGTCTGCCCTGGGCACCTACATTTACATAAACAAATTTGTAATTGGCATCTACTACTACCATTAAAACAACAGAGAAGTGGCCTTTATAGTTCCGGAATGTGCTGCCTGAGTGACGGGGGGCTGAATGGAGATATGTTTTCCGTCAAGCGCACCCAGGCAATTGGGTACTGTCACTTGTCCTTGAAGTCTGCGGCGACAGCTCTTCAGGCAGCCTCTGATGTTGGTGTCTACAATAAAATGGCAAACAAACACATCCAGATAACAATAAGTGATCATGTTTGACTTTAACTTGCTATGGGCACCAGCCCACGGCCTGAAATTAACACCCGACCACCTGCCAAATGCGGGTGAATTTTGCTATTGGCGGGTAACACTGTCAATCTACCTGCCACATTGGCAGGTAGCCAATGAGAATTGAGTGATTCATTAGTTTTTTTTTTTACGTTTTCATTTTCATTGCGTTGGACCTTAGCTATAATGTGGCGGCACATTACTGGGGTAAAAAGGCCAGCTGAAACAAACAACCAACAAAAAGATGAGGATGAGTCAAAGAAAAGTAAAATAAGACATTTTAATACAAAGTGGTCAATTGGCGACAACGGCAAGGTTCGTGAGTGGCTGATTTATGACAGCGACTGTTGTTTCGTAACGTTCATGCGATCAGAAAGAAGATGAGGCCCTTTTCTGACTACGTTAGGATGTGCGAGTATTAAACTGTTGGTGAGATGGGATGAGATAATGTAACGCTGACGTAGGCTCCAGAACAATGACAGTTGCACAGATGTGCGCTCCATGTTGGGAGTTGGGAACCGGTGAGAAAATGTCCGGTACCCGGTAACTTTACCAGTTATAATATTAATTTAGTTCTGCTTAACGGTTCCTGAACGCTGTAACTAAAAGCTGTCAGGACCTAGCTGTCTACGTGACTAAATCAGCCATCAACACAGCCGTGGGTGATTTGTTTACATACGAGCTGCGGTAGGTCTATAGATCTGTTGTGCATGTGTGTGTCAAAATCAATGAATAAAAAGATTTTTTTTAAATGTATATTCTAAGAGTTATTATTACTTATATTGATTTCGTTAATAACTTGACAGCACTTAAATGTGTACAAGTTAAAGAACAATATTGTGAAATTCCCGTTTTTCACCTTTAGGCTATGAGGCAAAAAGAAAAAGAAAAAAAAAGGCTGGTAAAAAGTCTCTGTGGCAGGTGAATTTTGATATCCACCTGCCACAGTGGCTGGTGGCCAAAAAAGTTAACTTCAGGCCCTGGGCACCACATAATGTAAGATTACAGATAGACCCATATTCTGTTAAAATGTTAGTTTTCCCACCTTGAGGTAATCCTTCTTCATAACTTCATACAGAGCCTCACACGTTGAAATGACGATCTGTGAAACCGTTGTGCTCCCCATGCGGTATTGAAATCCCAGGGATTTAAAGGTCTCACCTTGAATGGAAGCAGTAAAGAAATAGAAGTATCACCATCTAAATGTAACAGAACAGGTGGAAACTTGCACAATTACAATTGTGTGTGACAGCTTGTACCCTTTAAAAACAGCTACGGTCAACTTTTTATTGAAAAGACGAGTGTCTCTTGCAGATAAAGAATAGTGTACAGTTACATTTAATTTAATAAATGGAACATACAAATGGAAAGATCATTTTGGCATTTGAAAAAGTTTATGCATCCTAAGATGAGATGAAATTGTTTTTTTTTGTTTTTTGTTTTAATTCATGCACAAGGTAACAGTAACTATGCATGTGTAATGGAGGTTAGCGTGTCCGCCTCTCACACCAGAGACATAAGTTCGAGACCCACTCGTGGGAGCTGTCTCAGGGAGCCGGCTGGATGTGATGGTGATTACACATTGTTTCCTGATATTGACTTTTTTCCTTACCAGAAAAAGTTTATATACCTACTAGGTCTGGGCAATATGGAGCAAAAAATATGGTGGAGCGAGCACAGCAAAGAGAAGGCAAACAAGCAAAGTGAGAATTTCAGAATTTAATATAAACAATATCTCGATATACAATATGTCAAAATCCACATCGTGTTTAAAAAATATATCGATATATTTTAAACAGGGTTCTCACTCTAAACCAAATGTCAAATTCCCTGACTTTTCCCTGCCTTTCACTTGACTAAAAAGATGAATTTCCATGACCTATAATGAACGGCAAAACAGGCTGCTGTTTTGCGGAGCACCGAGCAGACAAAAAACAGCCACAGACAGTGTTTTAAAACCAACCAATTTCAAACTTTATTTACTTGTTCACAGATGTTTTTAGTATAATTCTAAGTTAAACACACAAACATAACTTTTCTTTTTACATGTTAAATGCATTGATTTTTTTCTGTACAATTTCTACAGAAATACTGTACATTTATGGTTTCTACTCTTTCATGGGTTAAATGCTCTGAAGGATTTAACTGAATGCTCTGAAGGGTTTGTCATCGAGTTCATCATTCAGTCTTTTTATTTCTTCACATTTAGATGTGGAATTTTTTTAATCTGATTTGAGCCGTGGATACATTAATATTTGAACTTGAATGACTACACTGTATGCAACCAACCGACTGGATGTGATGGATTAAGATCAAAGCTATGAGTGTAAAGTTGAAAAAACTGATGTTTTCATTAAAATGTTGTTCTTACTCGGCTATTTCTGTCAAATGGTTATGAAGATTATTTACACTACCAGTCAAAGGTTTTGGATAGTAAGATTTTTTTTATGTTTTTTAAAAAAGACACTCCCCCAAGCCTGCATTTATTTGATCCAAAGTACAGCAAAAACATAGCCTCGTGAGACCATCCTGATCTCGCGAGCTTTCAAGGTTTCACTCGCAGATCAGTCTGGATACTTTCCGTTAAAGAAAATTTGGGAGCAGTTCACCAAACGAACGTCCAATCAGCGTTGGCTTTGAGGCGGGTAGAGGTGTGACGCAATGAGAAGCGCGACAGTTCAGTCTAAAGAACATGTCGGCTTCAGCGGATGAAACTAGCATCAGCGTGGCTATCGAGCAAGTTTAATCGGAATTACAGAGTATTTCTTCACTGAAAGAAGAGCAAAACACTGCTCTGGAGGCT